>NC_086446.1:171950934-172250934 GCF_028390025.1 Pseudophryne corroboree
GAATAAGTTTGAAAATGGAATGCATCAACAGAACGGCGTTGGCAGTATAAAAATACCGACAGCACCTTGTATTCTGAGGTGGTCTCCCATCCAAGTACTAACCATACCCAACACTGCTTAGCTTCCAAGATCAGATGAGATTGGGCGTATCCAGTGTGGTTTGGCTGTAGATGAGCTGTGTGGTTTCTGTTACAGCTTTTCTACTACTAACTACTGGTATAAAAGAATAATTTGGAAAATGTAATTCATCAACAGAATGGTGTTGGCAGTATAAAAATACCTACAGCACCTTGTATTCCCAGGTGGTCTCCCATCCAAGTACTAACCAGGCACAACACTGCTTCGCTTCCAAGATCAGATGAGATTGGGTGTATCCAGTGTGGTGTGGCTGTAGATGAGCTTTGTCGTTTCTATTAGAGCTTTTCTACTTCTAACTACTGGTACATAAATGAATAAGTTTGAAAATGGAATGCATCAACAGAACGGCGTTGGCAGTATAAAAATACCGACAGCACCTTGTATTCTGAGGTGGTCTCCCATCCAAGTACTAACCATACCCAACACTGCTTAGCTTCCAAGATCAGATGAGATTGGGCGTATCCAGTGTGGTTTGGCTGTAGATGAGCTGTGTGGTTTCTGTTAGAACTTTCCTACTTCTAACTACTGGTACATAAATGAATAAGTTTGAAAATGGAATGCATCAACAGAACGGTGTTGGCAGTATAAAAATACCTACAGCACCTTGTATTTCCAGGTGGACTCCCATCCAAGTACTAACCAGGACCAACACTGCTTCGCTTCCAAGATCAGATGAGATTGGGCGTATTCAGTGTGGTGTGGCTGTAGATGAGCTTTGTTGTTTCTATTAGAGCTTTTCTACTTCTAACTACTGGTACATAAATGAATAAGTTTGAAAATGGAATGCATCAACAGAACGGTGTTGGCAGTATAAAAATACCTACAGCACCTTGTATTCCCAGGTGTTCTCCCATCCAAGTACCAACCAGGACCAACACTGCTTAGCTTCCAAGATCAGATAAGATTGGGCGTAACCAGTGTGGTGTGGCTGTATATGAGCTCTGTGGTTTCTGTTAGAACTTTTCTACTTCTAACTACTGGTACATAAATGAATAAGTTTGAAAATGGAATGCATCAACAGAACGGTGTTGGCAGTATAAAAATACCTACAGCACCTTATATTTCCAGGTGGTCTCCCATCCAAGTACTAACCAGGACCATCACTGCTTAGCTTCCAAGATCAGAGGAGATTGGGCGTATCCAGTGTGGTGTGGCTATAGATGAGATTTGTGGTTTCTGTTAGAACTTTTCTACTCCTAACTACTGGTACATAAATGAATAAGTTTGAAAATGGAATTCATCAACAGAACGGTGTTGGCAGTATGAAAATACCTACAGCACCTTAAATTTACAGGTAGTCTCCCATCCAAGTACTAACCAGGCCCAACACTGCTTCGCTTCCAAGATCAGATGAGATTGGGCGTATCCAGTGTGGTGTGGCTGTAGATGAGCTTTGTCGTTTCTATTAGAGCTTTTCTACTTCTAACTACTGGTACATAAATGAATAAGTTTGAAAATGGAATGCATCAACAGAACGGCGTTGGCAGTATAAAAATACCGACAGCACCTTGTATTCTGAGGTGGTCTCCCATCCAAGTACTAACCATACCCAACACTGTTTAGCTTCCAAGATCAGATGAGATTGGGTGTATCCAGTGTGGTTTGGCTGTAGATGAGCTGTGTGGTTTCTGTTAGAACTTTCCTACTTCTAACTACTGGTACATAAATGAATAAGTTTGAAAATGGAATGCATCAACAGAACGGTGTTGGCAGTATAAAAATACCTACAGCACCTTGTATTTCCAGGTGGACTCCCATCCAAGTACTAACCAGGACCAATACAGCTTCGCTTCCAAGATCAGATTAGATTGGGCGTATTCAGTGTGGTGTGGCTGTAGATGAGCTTTGTTGTTTCTATTAGAGCTTTTCTACTTCTAACTACTGGTACATAAATGAATAAGTTTGAAAATGGAATGCATCAACAGAACGGTGTTGGCAGTATAAAAATACCTACAGCACCTTGTATTCCCAGGTGTTCTCCCATCCAAGTACTAACCAGGCCCAACACTGCTTCGCTTCCAAGATCAGATGAGATTGGGCGTATCCAGTGTGGTGGGGCTGAATATGAGCTTTGTTGTTTCTATTAGAGCTTTTCTACTTCTAACTACTGGTACATAAATGAATAAGTTTGAAAATGGAATGCATCAACAGAACGGCATTGGCAGTATAAAAATACCTACAGCCCCTTGTATTCTGAGGTGGTCTCCCATCCAAGTACTAACCAGGCCCTAATACTGCTTAGCTTCCAAGATCAGATGAGATTGGGCGAATCCAGTGTGGTGTGGCTGTAGATGAGCTTTGATGTTTCTGTTAGTGCTTTTCTAATTCTAACTACTGGTACATGAATGAACAAGTGTGAAAATGGAATGCATCAACAGAACGGTGTTGGCAGTATAAAAATACCTACACCACCTTGCATTCCCAGGTGGTTTGCCATCCAAGTACTAAACAGACCCAACACTGCTTAGCTTCCAAGATCAGATGACATTGGACGTAACAAGTGTGGTGTGGCTGTAGATGAGCTTTGTGGTTTCTGTTAGAACTTTTCTACTTCTAACTACTGGTACATAAATGAATAAGTTTGAAAATGGAATGCATCAACAGAACGGTGTTGGCAGTATAAAAATACCTACAGCACCTTGTATTTCCAGGTGGACTCCCATCCAAGTACTAACCAGAACCAACACTGCTTAGCTTCCAAGATCAGATAAGATTGGGCGTAACCAGTGTGGTGTGGCTGTATATGAGCTTTGTAGTTTCTGTTAGAACTTTTCTACTTCTAACTACTGGTACATAAATGAATAAGTTTGAAAATGGAATGCATCAACAGAACGGTGTTGGCAGTATAAAAATACCTACAGCACCTTATATTTCTAGGTGGTCTCCCATCCAAGTACTAACCAGGACCATCACTGCTTAGCTTCCAAGATCAGAGGAGATTGGGCGTATCCAGTGTTTTGTGGCTATAGATGAGATTTGTGGTTTCTGATAGAACTTTTCTACTTCTAACTACTGGTACATAAATGAATATGTTTGAAAATGGATTGCATCAACAGAACCGTGCTGGCAGTATAAAAATACCTACAGCACATTTTATTCCCAGGTGGTCTCCCATCCAAGCACTAACCAAGTCCAATACTGCTTAGCTTACAAGATCAGATGAGATTGGGTGTATCCAGTGTGGTGCGGCTGTAGATGAACTATGTGGTTTCTGTTACAGCTTTTCTACTACTAACTACTGGTATAAAAGAATAAGTTGGAAAATGTAATTCATCAACAGAATGGTGTTGGCAGTATAAAAATACCTACAGCACCTTGTATTCCCAGGTGGTCTCCCATCCAAGTACTAACCAGGACCAACACTGCTTCGCTTCCAAGATCAGATGAGATTGGGTGTATCCAGTGTGGTGTGGCTGTAGATGAGCTTTGTCGTTTCTATTAGAGCTTTTCTACTTCTAACTACTGGTACATAAATGAATAAGTTTGAAAATGGAATGCATCAACAGAACGGCGTTGGCAGTATAAAAATACCGACAGCACCTTGTATTCTGAGGTGGTCTCCCATCCAAGTACTAACCATACCCAACACTGCTTAGCTTCCAAGATCAGATGAGATTGGGCGTATCCAGTGTGGTTTGGCTGTAGATGAGCTGTGTGGTTTCTGTTAGAACTTTCCTACTTCTAACTACTGGTACATAAATGAATAAGTTTGAAAATGGAATGCATCAACAGAACGGTGTTGGCAGTATAAAAATACCTACAGCACCTTGTATTTCCAGGTGGACTCCCATCCAAGTACTAACCAGGACCAACACTGCTTCGCTTCCAAGATCAGATGAGATTGGGCGTATTCAGTGTGGTGTGGCTGTAGATGAGCTTTGTTGTTTCTATTAGAGCTTTTCTACTTCTAACTACTGGTACATAAATGAATAAGTTTGAAAATGGAATGCATCAACAGAACGGTGTTGGCAGTATAAAAATACCGACAGCACCTTGTATTCCCAGGTGTTCTCCCATCCAAGTACTAACCAGGACCAACACTGCTTAGCTTCCAAGATCAGATAAGATTGGGCGTAACCAGTGTGGTGTGGCTGTATATGAGCTCTGTGGTTTCTGTTAGAACTTTTCTACTTCTAACTACTGGTACATAAATGAATAAGTTTGAAAATGGAATGCATCAACAGAACGGTGTTGGCAGTATAAAAATACCTACAGCACCTTATATTTCCAGGTGGTCTCCCATCCAAGTACTAACCAGGACCATCACTGCTTAGCTTCCAAGATCAGAGGAGATTGGGCGTATCCAGTGTGGTGTGGCTATAGATGAGATTTGTGGTTTCTGTTAGAACTTTTCTACTCCTAACTACTGGTACATAAATGAATAAGTTTGAAAATGGAATTCATCAACAGAACGGTGTTGGCAGTATGAAAATACCTACAGCACCTTAAATTTACAGGTAGTCTCCCATCCAAGTACTAACCAGGCCCAACACTGCTTCGCTTCCAAGATCAGATGAGATTGGGTGTATCCAGTGTGGTGGGGCTGAATATGAGCTTTGTTGTTTCTATTAGAGCTTTTCTACTTCTAACTACTGGTACATAAATGAATAAGTTTGAAAATGGAATGCATCAACAGAACGGCGTTGGCAGTATAAAAATACCTACAGCCCCTTGTATTCTGAGGTGGTCTCCCATCCAAGTACTAACCAGGCCCTAATACTGCTTAGCTTCCAAGATCAGATGAGATTGGGCGAATCCAGTGTGGTGTGGCTGTAGATGAGCTTTGATGTTTCTGTTAGTGCTTTTCTAATTCTAACTACTGGTACATAAATGAACAAGTGTGAAAATGGAATGCATCAACAGAACGGTGTTGGCAGTATAAAAATACCTACACCACCTTGCATTCCCAGGTGGTTTGCCATCCAAGTACTAACCAGACCCAACACTGCTTAGCTTCCAAGATCAGATGACATTGGACGTAACCAGTGTGGTGTGGCTGTAGATGAGCTTTGTGGTTACTCTTAGAACTTTTCTACTTCTAACTACTGGTACATAAATGAATAAGTTTGAAAATGGAATGCATCAACAGAACGGTGTTGGCAGTATAAAAATACCTACAGCACCTTGTATTTCCAGGTGGACTCCCATCCAAGTACTAACCATACCCAACACTGCTTAGCTTCCAAGATCAGATGAGATTGGGCGTAACCAGTGTGGTGTGGCTGTAGATGAGCTTCGTGGTTTCTGTTAGAACTTTTCTACTTCTAACTACTGGTACATAAATGAATAAGTTTGAAAATGGAATGCATCAACAGAACGGTGTTGGCAGTATAAAAATACCTACAGCACCTTGTATTTCCAGGTGGACTCCCATCCAAGTACTAACCAGGACCAACACTGCTTAGCTTCCAAGATCAGATGAGATTGGGCGTAACCAGTGTGGTGTGGCTGTAGATGAGCTTCGTGGTTTCTGTTAGAACTTTTCTACTTCTAACTACTGGTACATAAATGAATAAGTTTGAAAATGGAATGCATCAACAGAACGGTGTTGGCAGTATAAAAATACCTACAGCACCTTGTATTTCCAGGTGGACTCGCATCCAAGTACTAACCAGGACCAACACTGCTTAGCTTCCAAGATCAGATAAGATTGGGCGTAACCAGTGTGGTGTGGCTGTATATGAGCTTTGTAGTTTCTGTTAGAACTTTTCTACTTCTAACTACTGGTACATAAATGAATAAGTTTGAAAATGGAATGCATCAACAGAACGGTGTTGGCAGTATAAAAATACCTACAGCACCTTTTATTTCTAGGTGGACTCCCATCCAAGTACTAACCAGGACCATCACTGCTTAGCTTCCAAGATCAGAGGAGATTGGGCATATCCAGTGTGGTGTTGCTATAGATGAGATTTGTGGTTTCTGATAGAACTTTTCTACTTCTAACTACTGGTACATAAATGAATATGTTTGAAAATGGATTGCATCAACAGAACCGTGCTGGCAGTATAAAAATACCTACAGCACATTTTATTCCCAGGTGGTCTCCCATCCAAGCACTAACCAAGTCCAATACTGCTTAGCTTACAAGATCAGATGAGATTGGGTGTATCCAGTGTGGTGCAGCTGTAGATGAACTATGTGGTTTCTGTTACAGCTTTTCTACTACTAACTACTGGTATAAAAGAATAAGTTGGAAAATGTAATTCATCAACAGAATGGTGTTGGCAGTATAAAAATACCTACAGCACCTTGTATTCCCAGGTGGTCTCCCATCCAAGTACTAACCAGGCCCAACACTGCTTCGCTTCCAAGATCAGATGAGATTGGGTGTATCCAGTGTGGTGTGGCTGTAGATGAGCTTTGTCGTTTCTATTAGAGCTTTTCTACTTCTAACTACTGGTACATAAATGAATAAGTTTGAAAATGGAATGCATCAACAGAACGGCGTTGGCAGTATAAAAATACCGACAGCACCTTGTATTCTGAGGTGGTCTCCCATCCAAGTACTAACCATACCCAACACTGCTTAGCTTCCAAGATCAGATGAGATTGGGCGTATCCAGTGTGGTTTGGCTGTAGATGAGCTGTGTGGTTTCTGTTAGAACTTTCCTACTTCTAACTACTGGTACATAAATGAATAAGTTTGAAAATGGAATGCATCAACAGAACGGTGTTGGCAGTATAAAAATACCTACAGCACCTTGTATTTCCAGGTGGACTCCCATCCAAGTACTAACCAGGACCAACACTGCTTCGCTTCCAAGATCAGATGAGATTGGGCGTATTCAGTGTGGTGTGGCTGTAGATGAGCTTTGTTGTTTCTATTAGAGCTTTTCTACTTCTAACTACTGGTACATAAATGAATAAGTTTGAAAATGGAATGCATCAACAGAACGGTGTTGGCAGTATAAAAATACCTACAGCACCTTGTATTCCCAGGTGTTCTCCCATCCAAGTACTAACCAGGACCAACACTGCTTAGCTTCCAAGATCAGATAAGATTGGGCGTAACCAGTGTGGTGTGGCTGTATATGAGCTTTGTGGTTTCTGTTAGAACTTTTCTACTTCTAACTACTGGTACATAAATGAATAAGTTTGAAAATGGAATGCATCAACAGAACGGTGTTGGCAGTATAAAAATACCTACAGCACCTTAAATTTCCAGGTGGTCTCCCATCCAAGTACTAACCAGGACCATCACTGCTTAGCTTCCAAGATCAGAGGAGATTGGGCGTATCCAGTGTGGTGTGGCTATAGATGAGATTTGTGGTTTCTGTTAGAACTTTTCTACTCCTTACTACTGGTACATAAATGAATAAGTTTGAAAATGGAATGCATCAACAGAACGGTGTTGGCAGTATGAAAATACCTACAGCACCTTAAATTTACAGGTAGTCTCCCATCCAAGTACTAACCAGCCCCAACACTGCTTAGCTCCCAAGATCGGATGAGATTAGACATATCCAGTGTGGTGTGGCTGTAGATGAGCTTTGTGGTTTCTGATAGAACTTTTCTACTTCTAACTACTGGTACATAAATGAATATATTTGAAAATGGATTGCATCAACAGAACCGTGCTGGCAGTATAAAAATACCTACAGCACATTTTATTCCCAGGTGGTCTCCCATCCAAGCACTAACCAAGTCCAATACTGCTTAGCTTACAAGATCAGATGAGATTGGGTGTATCCAGTGTGGTGCGGCTGTAGATGAACTATGTGGTTTCTGTTACAGCTTTTCTACTACTAACTACTGGTATAAAAGAATAAGTTTGAAAATGTAATTCATCAACAGAACGGTGTTGGCAGTATAAAAATACCTACAGCACCTTGTATTCCCAGGTGGTCTCCCATCCAAGTACTAACCAGGCCCAACACTGTTTCGCTTCCAAGATCAGATGAGATTGGGTGTATCAAGTGTGGTGTGGCTGTAGATGAGCTTTGTCGTTTCTATTAGAGCTTTTCTACTTCTAACTACTGGTACATAAATGAATAAGTTTGAAAATGGAATGCATCAACAGAACGGTGTTGGCAGTATAAAAATACCTACAGCACTTTATATTTCCAGGTTGTCTCCCATCCAAGTACTAACCAGGACCATCACTGCTTAGCTTCCAAGATCAGAGGAGATTGGGCGTATCCAGTGTGGTGTGGCTATAGATGAGATTTGTGGTTTCTGTTAGAACTTTTCTACTCCTAACTACTGGTACATAAATGAATAAGGTTGAAAATGGAATGCATCAACAGAATGGTGTTGGCAGTATGAAAATACCTACAGCACCTTAAATTTACAGGTAGTCTCCCATCCAAGTACTAACCAGGCCCAACACTGCTTCGCTTCCAAGATCAGATGAGATTGGGCGTATCCAGTGTGGTGGGGCTGAATATGAGCTTTGTTGTTTCTATTTGAGCTTTTCTACTTCTAACTACTGGTACATAAATGAATAAGTTTGAAAATGGAATGCATCAACAGAACGGCGTTGGCAGTATAAAAATACCTACAGCCCCTTGTATTCTGAGGTGGTCTCCCATCCAAGTACTAACCAGGCCCTAATACTGCTTAGCTTCCAAGATCAGATGAGATTGGGCGAATCCAGTGTGGTGTGGCTGTAGATGAGCTTTGATGTTTCTGTTAGTGCTTTTCTAATTCTAACTACTGGTACATAAATGAACAAGTGTGAAAATGGAATGCATCAACAGAACGGTGTTGGCAGTATAAAAATACCTACACCACCTTGCATTCCCAGGTGGTTTGCCATCCAAGTACTAACCAGACCCAACACTGCTTAGCTTCCAAGATCAGATGACATTGGACGTAACCAGTGTGGTGTGGCTGTAGATGAGCTTTGTGGTTTCTGTTAGAACTTTTCTACTTCTAACTACTGGTACATAAATGAATAAGTTTGAAAATGGAATGCATCAACAGAACGGTGTTGGCAGTATAAAAATACCTACAGCACCTTGTATTTCCAGGTGGACTCCCATCCAAGTACTAAACAGAACCAACACTGCTTAGCTTCCAAGATCAGATAAGATTGGGCGTATCCAGTGTGGTGTGGCTGTAGATGAGCTTTGCGGTTTCTGTTAGAACTTTTCTACTTCTAGCTACTTGTACATAAATAAATAAGTTTGAAAATGGAATGCATCAACAGAACGGTGTTGGCAGTATAAAAATACCTACAACATCTTGTATTTCCAGGTTGACTCCCATCCAAGTACTAACCATACCCAACACTGCTTAGCTTCCAAGATCAGATGAGATTGGGCGTAACCAGTGTGGTGTGGCTGTAGATGAGCTTCGTGGTTTCTGTTAGAACTTTTCTACTTCTAACTACTGGTACATAAATGAATAAGTTTGAAAATGGAATGCATCAACAGAACGGTGTTGGCAGTATAAAAATACCTACAGCACCTTGTATTTCCAGGTGGACTCCCATCCAAGTACTAACCAGGACCAACACTGCTTAGCTTCCAAGATCAGATGAGATTGGGCGTAACCAGTGTGGTGTGGCTGTAGATGAGCTTCGTGGTTTCTGTTAGAACTTTTCTACTTCTAACTACTGGTACATAAATGAATAAGTTTGAAAATGGAATGCATCAACAGAACGGTGTTGGCAGTATAAAAATACCTACAGCACCTTGTATTTCCAGGTGGACTCGCATCCAAGTACTAACCAGGACCAACACTGCTTAGCTTCCAAGATCAGATAAGATTGGGCGTAACCAGTGTGGTGTGGCTGTATATGAGCTTTGTAGTTTCTGTTAGAACTTTTCTACTTCTAACTACTGGTACATAAATGAATAAGTTTGAAAATGGAATGCATCAACAGAACGGTGTTGGCAGTATAAAAATACCTACAGCACCTTTTATTTCTAGGTGGACTCCCATCCAAGTACTAACCAGGACCATCACTGCTTAGCTTCCAAGATCAGAGGAGATTGGGCATATCCAGTGTGGTGTGGCTATAGATGAGATTTGTGGTTTCTGATAGAACTTTTCTACTTCTAACTACTGGTACATAAATGAATATGTTTGAAAATGGATTGCATCAACAGAACCGTGCTGGCAGTATAAAAATACCTACAGCACATTTTATTCCCAGGTGGTCTCCCATCCAAGCACTAACCAAGTCCAATACTGCTTAGCTTACAAGATCAGATGAGATTGGGTGTATCCAGTGTGGTGCGGCTGTAGATGAACTATGTAGTTTCTGTTACAGCTTTTCTACTACTAACTACTGGTATAAAAGAATAAGTTGGAAAATGTAATTCATCAACAGAATGGTGTTGGCAGTATAAAAATACCTACAGCACCTTGTATTCCCAGGTGGTATCCCATCCAAGTACTAACCAGGCCCAACACTGCTTCGCTTCCAAGATCAGATGAGATTGGGTGTATCCAGTGTGGTGTGGCTGTAGATGAGCTTTGTCGTTTCTATTAGAGCTTTTCTACTTCTAACTACTGGTACATAAATGAATAAGTTTGAAAATGGAATGCATCAACAGAACGGCGTTGGCAGTATAAAAATACCGACAGCACCTTGTATTCTGAGGTGGTCTCCCATCCAAGTACTAACCATACCCAACACTGCTTAGCTTCCAAGATCAGATGAGATTGGGCGTATCCAGTGTGGTTTGGCTGTAGATGAGCTGTGTGGTTTCTGTTAGAACTTTCCTACTTCTAACTACTGGTACATAAATGAATATATTTGAAAATGGATTGCATCAACAGAACTGTGCTGGCAGTATAAAAATACCTACAGCACATTTTATTCCCAGGTGGTCTCCCATCCAAGCACTAACCAAGTCCAATACTGCTTAGCTTACAAGATCAGATGAGATTGGGTGTATCCAGTGTGGTGCGGCTGTAGATGAACTATGTGGTTTCTGTTACAGCTTTTCTACTACTAACTACTGGTATAAAAGAATAAGTTTGAAAATGTAATTCATCAACAGAACGGTGTTGGCAGTATAAAAATACCTACAGCACCTTGTATTCCCAGGTGGTCTCCCATCCAAGTACTAACCAGGCCCAACACTGTTTCGCTTCCAAGATCAGATGAGATTGGGTGTATCAAGTGTGGTGTGGCTGTAGATGAGCTTTGTCGTTTCTATTAGAGCTTTTCTACTTCTAACTACTGGTACATAAATGAATAAGTTTGAAAATGGAATGCATCAACAGAACGGTGTTGGCAGTATAAAAATACCTACAGCACTTTATATTTCCAGGTTGTCTCCCATCCAAGTACTAACCAGGACCATCACTGCTTAGCTTCCAAGATCAGAGGAGATTGGGCGTATCCAGTGTGGTGTGGCTATAGATGAGATTTGTGGTTTCTGTTAGAACTTTTCTACTCCTAACTACTGGTACATAAATGAATAAGTTTGAAAATGGAATGCATCAACAGAATGGTGTTGGCAGTATGAAAATACCTACAGCACCTTAAATTTACAGGTAGTCTCCCATCCAAGTACTAACCAGGCCCAACACTGCTTCGCTTCCAAGATCAGATGAGATTGGGCGTATCCAGTGTGGTGGGGCTGAATATGAGCTTTGTTGTTTCTATTTGAGCTTTTCTACTTCTAACTACTGGTACATAAATGAATAAGTTTGAAAATGGAATGCATCAACAGAACGGCGTTGGCAGTATAAAAATACCTACAGCCCCTTGTATTCTGAGGTGGTCTCCCATCCAAGTACTAACCAGGCCCTAATACTGCTTAGCTTCCAAGATCAGATGAGATTGGGCGAATCCAGTGTGGTGTGGCTGTAGATGAGCTTTGATGTTTCTGTTAGTGCTTTTCTAATTCTAACTACTGGTACATAAATGAACAAGTGTGAAAATGGAATGCATCAACAGAACGGTGTTGGCAGTATAAAAATACCTACACCACCTTGCATTCCCAGGTGGTTTGCCATCCAAGTACTAACCAGACCCAACACTGCTTAGCTTCCAAGATCAGATGACATTGGACGTAACCAGTGTGGTGTGGCTGTAGATGAGCTTTGTGGTTTCTGTTAGAACTTTTCTACTTCTAACTACTGGTACATAAATGAATAAGTTTGAAAATGGAATGCATCAACAGAACGGTGTTGGCAGTATAAAAATACCTACAGCACCTTGTATTTCCAGGTGGACTCCCATCCAAGTACTAAACAGAACCAACACTGCTTAGCTTCCAAGATCAGATAAGATTGGGCGTATCCAGTGTGGTGTGGCTGTAGATGAGCTTTGCGGTTTCTGTTAGAACTTTTCTACTTCTAGCTACTTGTACATAAATAAATAAGTTTGAAAATGGAATGCATCAACAGAACGGTGTTGGCAGTATAAAAATACCTACAACATCTTGTATTTCCAGGTTGACTCCCATCCAAGTACTAACCATACCCAACACTGCTTAGCTTCCAAGATCAGATGAGATTGGGCGTAACCAGTGTGGTGTGGCTGTAGATGAGCTTCGTGGTTTCTGTTAGAACTTTTCTACTTCTAACTACTGGTACATAAATGAATAAGTTTGAAAATGGAATGCATCAACAGAACGGTGTTGGCAGTATAAAAATACCTACAGCACCTTGTATTTCCAGGTGGACTCCCATCCAAGTACTAACCAGGACCAACACTGCTTAGCTTCCAAGATCAGATGAGATTGGGCGTAACCAGTGTGGTGTGGCTGTAGATGAGCTTCGTGGTTTCTGTTAGAACTTTTCTACTTCTAACTACTGGTACATAAATGAATAAGTTTGAAAATGGAATGCATCAACAGAACGGTGTTGGCAGTATAAAAATACCTACAGCACCTTGTATTTCCAGGTGGACTCGCATCCAAGTACTAACCAGGACCAACACTGCTTAGCTTCCAAGATCAGATAAGATTGGGCGTAACCAGTGTGGTGTGGCTGTATATGAGCTTTGTAGTTTCTGTTAGAACTTTTCTACTTCTAACTACTGGTACATAAATGAATAAGTTTGAAAATGGAATGCATCAACAGAACGGTGTTGGCAGTATAAAAATACCTACAGCACCTTTTATTTCTAGGTGGACTCCCATCCAAGTACTAACCAGGACCATCACTGCTTAGCTTCCAAGATCAGAGGAGATTGGGCATATCCAGTGTGGTGTGGCTATAGATGAGATTTGTGGTTTCTGATAGAACTTTTCTACTTCTAACTACTGGTACATAAATGAATATGTTTGAAAATGGATTGCATCAACAGAACCGTGCTGGCAGTATAAAAATACCTACAGCACATTTTATTCCCAGGTGGTCTCCCATCCAAGCACTAACCAAGTCCAATACTGCTTAGCTTACAAGATCAGATGAGATTGGGTGTATCCAGTGTGGTGCGGCTGTAGATGAACTATGTAGTTTCTGTTACAGCTTTTCTACTACTAACTACTGGTATAAAAGAATAAGTTGGAAAATGTAATTCATCAACAGAATGGTGTTGGCAGTATAAAAATACCTACAGCACCTTGTATTCCCAGGTGGTATCCCATCCAAGTACTAACCAGGCCCAACACTGCTTCGCTTCCAAGATCAGATGAGATTGGGTGTATCCAGTGTGGTGTGGCTGTAGATGAGCTTTGTCGTTTCTATTAGAGCTTTTCTACTTCTAACTACTGGTACATAAATGAATAAGTTTGAAAATGGAATGCATCAACAGAACGGCGTTGGCAGTATAAAAATACCGACAGCACCTTGTATTCTGAGGTGGTCTCCCATCCAAGTACTAACCATACCCAACACTGCTTAGCTTCCAAGATCAGATGAGATTGGGCGTATCCAGTGTGGTTTGGCTGTAGATGAGCTGTGTGGTTTCTGTTAGAACTTTCCTACTTCTAACTACTGGTACATAAATGAATATATTTGAAAATGGATTGCATCAACAGAACTGTGCTGGCAGTATAAAAATACCTACAGCACATTTTATTCCCAGGTGGTCTCCCATCCAAGCACTAACCAAGTCCAATACTGCTTAGCTTACAAGATCAGATGAGATTGGGTGTATCCAGTGTGGTGCGGCTGTAGATGAACTATGTGGTTTCTGTTACAGCTTTTCTACTACTAACTACTGGTATAAAAGAATAAGTTTGAAAATGTAATTCATCAACAGAACGGTGTTGGCAGTATAAAAATACCTACAGCACCTTGTATTCCCAGGTGGTCTCCCATCCAAGTACTAACCAGGCCCAACACTGTTTCGCTTCCAAGATCAGATGAGATTGGGTGTATCAAGTGTGGTGTGGCTGTAGATGAGCTTTGTCGTTTCTATTAGAGCTTTTCTACTTCTAACTACTGGTACATAAATGAATAAGTTTGAAAATGGAATGCATCAACAGAACGGTGTTGGCAGTATAAAAATACCTACAGCACTTTATATTTCCAGGTTGTCTCCCATCCAAGTACTAACCAGGACCATCACTGCTTAGCTTCCAAGATCAGAGGAGATTGGGCGTATCCAGTGTGGTGTGGCTATAGATGAGATTTGTGGTTTCTGTTAGAACTTTTCTACTCCTAACTACTGGTACATAAATGAATAAGTTTGAAAATGGAATGCATCAACAGAATGGTGTTGGCAGTATGAAAATACCTACAGCACCTTAAATTTACAGGTAGTCTCCCATCCAAGTACTAACCAGGCCCAACACTGCTTCGCTTCCAAGATCAGATGAGATTGGGCGTATCCAGTGTGGTGGGGCTGAATATGAGCTTTGTTGTTTCTATTTGAGCTTTTCTACTTCTAACTACTGGTACATAAATGAATAAGTTTGAAAATGGAATGCATCAACAGAACGGCGTTGGCAGTATAAAAATACCTACAGCCCCTTGTATTCTGAGGTGGTCTCCCATCCAAGTACTAACCAGGCCCTAATACTGCTTAGCTTCCAAGATCAGATGAGATTGGGCGAATCCAGTGTGGTGTGGCTGTAGATGAGCTTTGATGTTTCTGTTAGTGCTTTTCTAATTCTAACTACTGGTACATAAATGAACAAGTGTGAAAATGGAATGCATCAACAGAACGGTGTTGGCAGTATAAAAATACCTACACCACCTTGCATTCCCAGGTGGTTTGCCATCCAAGTACTAACCAGACCCAACACTGCTTAGCTTCCAAGATCAGATGACATTGGACGTAACCAGTGTGGTGTGGCTGTAGATGAGCATTGTGGTTTCTGTTAGAACTTTTCTACTTCTAACTACTGGTACATAAATGAATAAGTTTGAAAATGGAATGCATCAACAGAACGGTGTTGGCAGTATAAAAATACCTACAACATCTTGTATTTCCAGGTTGACTCCCATCCAAGTACTAACCATACCCAACACTGCTTAGCTTCCAAGATCAGATGAGATTGGGCGTAACCAGTGTGGTGTGGCTGTAGATGAACTTCGTGGTTTCTGTTAGAACTTTTCTACTTCTAACTACTGGTACATAAATGAATAAGTTTGAAAATGGAATGCATCAACAGAACGGTGTTGGCAGTATAAAAATACCTACAGCACCTTATATTTCTAGGTGGTCTCCCATCCAAGTACTAACCAGGACCATCACTGCTTAGCTTCCAAGATCAGATGAGATTGGGTGTATCCAGTGTGGTGCGGCTGTAGATGAACTATGTGGTTTCTGTTACAGCTTTTCTACTACTAACTACTGGTATAAAAGAATAAGTTGGAAAATGTAATTCATCAACAGAATGGTGTTGGCAGTATAAAAATACCTACAGCACCTTGTATTCCCAGGTGGTCTCCCATCCAAGTACTAACCAGGCCCAACACTGCTTCGCTTCCAAGATCAGATGAGATTGGGTGTATCCAGTGTGGTGTGGCTGTAGATGAGCTTTGTCGTTTCTATTAGAGCTTTTCTACTTCTAACTACTGGTACATAAATGAATAAGTTTGAAAATGGAATGCATCAACAGAACGGCGTTGGCAGTATAAAAATACCGACAGCACCTTGTATTCTGAGGTGGTCTCCCATCCAAGTACTAACCATACCCAACACTGCTTAGCTTACAAGATCAGATGAGATTGGGCGTATCCAGTGTGGTTTGGCTGTAGATGAGCTGTGTGGTTTCTGTTAGAACTTTCCTACTTCTAACTAATGGTACATAAATGAATAAGTTTGAAAATGGAATGCATCAACAGAACGGTGTTGGCAGTATAAAAATACCTACAGCACCTTGTATTTCCAGGTGGACTCCCATCCAAGTACTAACCAGGACCAACACTGCTTCGCTTCCAAGATCAGATGAGATTGGGCGTATTCAGTGTGGTGTGGCTGTAGATGAGCTTTGTTGTTTCTATTAGAGCTTTTCTACTTCTAACTACTGGTACATAAATGAATAAGTTTGAAAATGGAATGCATCAACAGAACGGTGTTGGCAGTATAAAAATACCTACAGCACCTTGTATTCCCAGGTGTTCTCCCATCCAAGTACTAACCAGGACCAACACTGCTTAGCTTCCAAGATCAGATAAGATTGGGCGTAACCAGTGTGGTGTGGCTGTATATGAGCTTTGTGGTTTCTGTTAGAACTTTTCTACTTCTAACTACTGGTACATAAATGAATAAGTTTGAAAATGGAATGCATCAACAGAACGGTGTTGGCAGTATAAAAATACCTACAGCACCTTATATTTCCAGGTGGTCTCCCATCCAAGTACTAACCAGGACCATCACTGCTTAGCTTCCAAGATCAGAGGAGATTGGGCGTATCCAGTGTGGTGTGGCTATAGATGAGATTTGTGGTTTCTGTTAGAACTTTTCTACTCCTAACTACTGGTACATAAATGAATAAGTTTGAAAATGGAATGCATCAACAGAACGGTGTTGGCAGTATGAAAATACCTACAGCACCTTAAATTTACAGGTAGTCTCCCATCCAAGTACTAACCAGGCCCAACACTGCTTAGCTCCCAAGATCGGATGAGATTAGACATATCCAGTGTGGTGTGGCTGTAGATGAGCTTTGTGGTTTCTGATAGAACTTTTCTACTTCTAACTACTGGTACATAAATGAATATATTTGAAAATGGATTGCATCAACAGAACCGTGCTGGCAGTATAAAAATACCTACAGCACATTTTATTCCCAGGTGGTCTCCCATCCAAGCACTAACCAAGTCCAATACTGCTTAGCTTACAAGATCAGATGAGATTGGGTGTATCCAGTGTGGTGCGGCTGTAGATGAACTAAGTGGTTTCTGTTACAGCTTTTCTACTACTAACTACTGGTATAAAAGAATAAGTTTGAAAATGTAATTCATCAACAGAACGGTGTTGGCAGTATAAAAATACCTACAGCACCTTGTATTCCCAGGTGGTCTCCCATCCAAGTACTAACCAGGCCCAACACTGCTTCGCTTCCAAGATCAGATGAGATTGGGTGTATCAAGTGTGGTGTGGCTGTAGATGAGCTTTGTCGTTTCTATTAGAGCTTTTCTACTTCTAACTACTGGTACATAAATGAATAAGTTTGAAAATGGAATGCATCAACAGAACGGCGTTGGCAGTATAAAAATACCGACAGCACCTTGTATTCTGAGGTGGTCTCCCATCCAAGTACTAACCATACCCAACACTGCTTAGCTTCCAAGATCAGATGAGATTGGGCGTATCCAGTGTGGTTTGGCTGTAGATGAGCTGTGTGGTTTCTGTTAGAACTTTCCTACTTCTAACTACTGGTACATAAATGAATAAGTTTGAAAATGGAATGCATCAACAGAACGGTGTTGGCAGTATAAAAATACCTACAGCACCTTGTATTTCCAGGTGGACTCCCATCCAAGTACTAACCAGGACCAATACAGCTTCGCTTCCAAGATCAGATGAGATTGGGCGTATTCAGTGTGGTGTGGCTGTAGATGAGCTTTGTTGTTTCTATTAGAGCTTTTCTACTTCTAACTACTGGTACATAAATGAATAAGTTTGAAAATGGAATGCATCAACAGAACGGTGTTGGCAGTATAACAATACCTACAGCACCTTGTATTCCCAGGTGTTCTCCCATCCAAGTACTAACCAGGCCCAACACTGCTTCGCTTCCAAGATCAGATGAGATTGGGCGTATCCAGTGTGGTGGGGCTGAATATGAGCTTTGTTGTTTCTATTAGAGCTTTTCTACTTCTAACTACTGGTACATAAATGAATAAGTTTGAAAATGGAATGCATCAACAGAACGGCGTTGGCAGTATAAAAATACCTACAGCCCCTTGTATTCTGAGGTGGTCTCCCATCCAAGTACTAACCAGGCCCTAATACTGCTTAGCTTCCAAGATCAGATGAGATTGGGCGAATCCAGTGTGGTGTGGCTGTAGATGAGCTTTGATGTTTCTGTTAGTGCTTTTCTAATTCTAACTACTGGTACATAAATGAACAAGTGTGAAAATGGAATGCATCAACAGAACGGTGTTGGCAGTATAAAAATACCTACACCACCTTGCATTCCCAGGTGGTTTGCCATCCAAGTACTAACCAGACCCAACACTGCTTAGCTTCCAAGATCAGATGACATTGGACGTAACTAGTGTGGTGTGGCTGTAGATGAGCTTTGTGGTTTCTGTTAGAACTTTTCTACTTCTAACTACTGGTACATAAATGAATAAGTTTGAAAATGGAATGCATCAACAGAACGGTGTTGGCAGTATAAAAATACCTACAGCACCTTGTATTTCCAGGTGGACTCCCATCCAAGTACTAACCAGAACCAACACTGCTTAGCTACCAAGATCAGATAAGATTGGGCGTATCCAGTGTGGTGTGGCTGTAGATGAGCTTTGCGTTTTCTGTTAGAACTTTTCTACTTCTAGCTACTTTTACATAAATAAATAAGTTTGAAAATGGAATGCATCAACAGAACGGTGTTGGCAGTATAAAAATACCTACAGCATCTTGTATTTCCAGGTTGACTCCCATCCAAGTACTAACCATACCCAACACTGCTTAGCTTCCAAGATCAGATGAGATTGGGCGTAACCAGTGTGGTGTGGCTGTAGATGAGCTTCGGGGTTTCTGTTAGAACTTTTCTACTTCTAACTACTGGTACATAAATGAATAAGTTTGAAAATGGAATGCATCAACAGAACGGTGTTGGCAGTATAAAAATACCTACAGCACCTTGTATTTCCAGGTGGACTCCCATCCAAGTACTAACCAGGACCAACACTGCTTAGCTTCCAAGATCAGATGAGATTGGGCGTAACCAGTGTGGTGTGGCTGTAGATGAGCTTCGTGGTTTCTGTTAGAACTTTTCTACTTCTAACTACTGGTACATAAATGAATAAGTTTGAAAATGGAATGCATCAACAGAACGGTGTTGGCAGTATAAAAATACCTACAGCACCTTGTATTTCCAGGTGGACTCGCATCCAAGTACTAACCAGGACCAACACTGCTTAGCTTCCAAGATCAGATAAGATTGGGCGTAACCAGTGTGGTGTGGCTGTATATGAGCTTTGTAGTTTCTGTTAGAACTTTTCTACTTCTAACTACTGGTACATAAATGAATAAGTTTGAAAATGGAATGCATCAACAGAACGGTGTTGGCAGTATAAAAATACCTACAGCACCTTATATTTCCAGGTGGTCTCCCATCCAAGTACTAACCAGGACTATCACTGCTTAGCTTCCAAGATCAGAGGAGATTGGGCGTATCCAGTGTGGTGTGGCTATAGATGAGATTTGTGGTTTCTGATAGAACTTTTCTACTTCTAACTACTGGTACATAAATGAATATGTTTGAAAATGGATTGCATCAACAGAACCGTGCTGGCAGTATAAAAATACCCACAGCACATTTTATTCCCAGGTGGTCTCCCATCCAAGCACTAACCAAGTCCAATACTGCTTAGCTTACAAGATCAGATGAGATTGGGTGTATCCAGTGTGGTGCGGCTGTAGATGAACTATGTGGTTTCTGTTACAGCTTTTCTACTACTAACTACTGGTATAAAAGAATAAGTTGGAAAATGTAATTCATCAACAGAATGGTGTTGGCAGTATAAAAATACCTACAGCAACTTGTATTCCCAGGTGGTCTCCCATCCAAGTACTAACCAGGCCCAACACTGCTTCGCTTCCAAGATCAGATGAGATTGGGCGTATTCAGTGTGGTGTGGCTGTAGATGAGCTTTGTTGTTTCTATTAGAGCTTTTCTACTTCTAACTACTGGTACATAAATGAATAAGTTTGAAAATGGAATGCATCAACAGAACGGTGTTGGCAGTATAAAAATACCTACAGCACCTTGTATTCCCAGGTGTTCTCCCATCCAAGTACTAACCAGGACCAACACTGCTTAGCTTCCAAGATCAGATAAGATTGGGCGTAACCAGTGTGGTGTGGCTGTATATGAGCTTTGTGGTTTCTGTTAGAACTTTTCTACTTCTAACTACTGGTACATAAATGAATAAGTTTGAAAATGGAATGCATCAACAGAACGGTGTTGGCAGTATAAAAATACCTACAGCACCTTATATTTCCAGGTGGTCTCCCATCCAAGTACTAACCAGGACCATCACTGCTTAGCTTCCAAGATCAGAGGAGATTGGGCGTATCCAGTGTGGTGTGGCTATAGATGAGATTTGTGGTTTCTGTTAGAACTTTTCTACTCCTAACTACTGGTACATAAATGAATAAGTTTGAAAATGGAATGCATCAACAGAACGGTGTTGGCAGTATGAAAATACCTACAGCACCTTAAATTTACAGGTAGTCTCCCATCCAAGTACTAACCAGGCCCAACACTGCTTAGCTCCCAAGATCGGATGAGATTAGACATATCCAGTGTGGTGTGGCTGTAGATGAGCTTTGTGGTTTCTGATAGAACTTTTCTACTTCTAACTACTGGTACATAAATGAATATATTTGAAAATGGATTGCATCAACAGAACCGTGCTGGCAGTATAAAAATACCTACAGCACATTTTATTCCCAGGTGGTCTCCCATCCAAGCACTAACCAAGTCCAATACTGCTTAGCTTACAAGATCAGATGAGATTGGGTGTATCCAGTGTGGTGCGGCTGTAGATGAACTAAGTGGTTTCTGTTACAGCTTTTCTACTACTAACTACTGGTATAAAAGAATAAGTTTGAAAATGTAATTCATCAACAGAACGGTGTTGGCAGTATAAAAATACCTACAGCACCTTGTATTCCCAGGTGGTCTCCCATCCAAGTACTAACCAGGCCCAACACTGCTTCGCTTCCAAGATCAGATGAGATTGGGTGTATCAAGTGTGGTGTGGCTGTAGATGAGCTTTGTCGTTTCTATTAGAGCTTTTCTACTTCTAACTACTGGTACATAAATGAATAAGTTTGAAAATGGAATGCATCAACAGAACGGCGTTGGCAGTATAAAAATACCGACAGCACCTTGTATTCTGAGGTGGTCTCCCATCCAAGTACTAACCATACCCAACACTGCTTAGCTTCCAAGATCAGATGAGATTGGGCGTATCCAGTGTGGTTTGGCTGTAGATGAGCTGTGTGGTTTCTGTTAGAACTTTCCTACTTCTAACTACTGGTACATAAATGAATAAGTTTGAAAATGGAATGCATCAACAGAACGGTGTTGGCAGTATAAAAATACCTACAGCACCTTGTATTTCCAGGTGGACTCCCATCCAAGTACTAACCAGGACCAATACAGCTTCGCTTCCAAGATCAGATGAGATTGGGCGTATTCAGTGTGGTGTGGCTGTAGATGAGCTTTGTTGTTTCTATTAGAGCTTTTCTACTTCTAACTACTGGTACATAAATGAATAAGTTTGAAAATGGAATGCATCAACAGAACGGTGTTGGCAGTATAACAATACCTACAGCACCTTGTATTCCCAGGTGTTCTCCCATCCAAGTACTAACCAGGCCCAACACTGCTTCGCTTCCAAGATCAGATGAGATTGGGCGTATCCAGTGTGGTGGGGCTGAATATGAGCTTTGTTGTTTCTATTAGAGCTTTTCTACTTCTAACTACTGGTACATAAATGAATAAGTTTGAAAATGGAATGCATCAACAGAACGGCGTTGGCAGTATAAAAATACCTACAGCCCCTTGTATTCTGAGGTGGTCTCCCATCCAAGTACTAACCAGGCCCTAATACTGCTTAGCTTCCAAGATCAGATGAGATTGGGCGAATCCAGTGTGGTGTGGCTGTAGATGAGCTTTGATGTTTCTGTTAGTGCTTTTCTAATTCTAACTACTCGTACATAAATGAACAAGTGTGAAAATGGAATGCATCAACAGAACGGTGTTGGCAGTATAAAAATACCTACACCACCTTGCATTCCCAGGTGGTTTGCCATCCAAGTACTAACCAGACCCAACACTGCTTAGCTTCCAAGATCAGATGACATTGGACGTAACCAGTGTGGTGTGGCTGTAGATGAGCTTTGTGGTTTCTGTTAGAACTTTTCTACTTCTAACTACTGGTACATAAATGAATAAGTTTGAAAATGGAATGCATCAACAGAACGGTGTTGGCAGTATAAAAATACCTACAGCACCTTGTATTTCCAGGTGGACTCCCATCCAAGTACTAACCAGAACCAACACTGCTTAGCTACCAAGATCAGATAAGATTGGGCGTATCCAGTGTGGTGTGGCTGTAGATGAGCTTTGCGTTTTCTGTTAGAACTTTTCTACTTCTAGCTACTTTTACATAAATAAATAAGTTTGAAAATGGAATGCATCAACAGAACGGTGTTGGCAGTATAAAAATACCTACAGCATCTTGTATTTCCAGGTTGACTCCCATCCAAGTACTAACCATACCCAACACTGCTTAGCTTCCAAGATCAGATGAAATTGGGCGTAACCAGTGTGGTGTGGCTGTAGATGAGCTTCGGGGTTTCTGTTAGAACTTTTCTACTTCTAACTACTGGTACATAAATGAATAAGTTTGAAAATGGAATGCATCAACAGAACGGTGTTGGCAGTATAAAAATACCTACAGCACCTTGTATTTCCAGGTGGACTCCCATCCAAGTACTAACCAGGACCAACACTGCTTAGCTTCCAAGATCAGATGAGATTGGGCGTAACCAGTGTGGTGTGGCTGTAGATGAGCTTCGTGGTTTCTGTTAGAACTTTTCTACTTCTAACTACTGGTACATAAATGAATAAGTTTGAAAATGGAATGCATCAACAGAACGGTGTTGGCAGTATAAAAATACCTACAGCACCTTGTATTTCCAGGTGGACTCGCATCCAAGTACTAACCAGGACCAACACTGCTTAGCTTCCAAGATCAGATAAGATTGGGCGTAACCAGTGTGGTGTGGCTGTATATGAGCTTTGTAGTTTCTGTTAGAACTTTTCTACTTCTAACTACTGGTACATAAATGAATAAGTTTGAAAATGGAATGCATCAACAGAACGGTGTTGGCAGTATAAAAATACCTACAGCACCTTATATTTCCAGGTGGTCTCCCATCCAAGTACTAACCAGGACCATCACTGCTTAGCTTCCAAGATCAGAGGAGATTGGGCGTATCCAGTGTGGTGTGGCTATAGATGAGATTTGTGGTTTCTGATAGAACTTTTCTACTTCTAACTACTGGTACATAAATGAATATGTTTGAAAATGGATTGCATCAACAGAACCGTGCTGGCAGTATAAAAATACCCACAGCACATTTTATTCCCAGGTGGTCTCCCATCCAAGCACTAACCAAGTCCAATACTGCTTAGCTTACAAGATCAGATGAGATTGGGTGTATCCAGTGTGGTGCGGCTGTAGATGAACTATGTGGTTTCTGTTACAGCTTTTCTACTACTAACTACTGGTATAAAAGAATAAGTTGGAAAATGTAATTCATCAACAGAATGGTGTTGGCAGTATAAAAATACCTACAGCACCTTGTATTCCCAGGTGGTCTCCCATCCAAGTACTAACCAGGCCCAACACTGCTTCGCTTCCAAGATCAGATGAGATTGGGTGTATCCAGTGTGGTGTGGCTGTAGATGAGCTTTGTCGTTTCTATTAGAGCTTTTCTACTTCTAACTACTGGTACATAAATGAATAAGTTTGAAAATGGAATGCATCAACAGAACGGCGTTGGCAGTATAAAAATACCGACAGCACCTTGTATTCTGAGGTGGTCTCCCATCCAAGTACTAACCATACCCAACACTGCTTAGCTTCCAAGATCAGATGAGATTGGGCGTATCCAGTGTGGTTTGGCTGTAGATGAGCTGTGTGGTTTCTGTTAGAACTTTCCTACTTCTAACTACTGGTACATAAATGAATAAGTTTGAAAATGGAATGCATCAACAGAACGGTGTTGGCAGTATAAAAATACCTACAGCACCTTGTATTTCCAGGTGGACTCCCATCCAAGTACTAACCATGACCAACACTGCTTCGCTTCCAAGATCAGATGAGATTGGGCGTATTCAGTGTGGTGTGGCTGTAGATGAGCTTTGTTGTTTCTATTAGAGCTTTTCTACTTCTAACTACTGGTACATAAATGAATAAGTTTGAAAATGGAATGCATCAACAGAACGGTGTTGGCAGTATAAAAATACCTACAGCACCTTGTATTCTGAGGTGTTCTCCCATCCAAGTACTAACCAGGCCCAACACTGCTTCGCTTCCAAGATCAGATGAGATTGGGCGTATCCAGTGTGGTGGGGCTGAATATGAGCTTTGTTGTTTCTATTAGAGCTTTTCTACTTCTAACTACTGGTACATAAATGAATAAGTTTGAAAATGGAATGCATCAACAGAACGGCGTTGGCAGTATAAAAATACCTACAGCCCCTTGTATTCTGAGGTGGTCTCCCATCCAAGTACTAACCAGGCCCTAATACTGCTTAGCATCCAAGATCAGATGAGATTGGGCGAATCCAGTGTGGTGTGGCTGTAGATGAGCTTTGATGTTTCTGTTAGTGCTTTTATAATTCTAACTACTGGTACATAAATGAACAAATGTGAAAATGGAATGCATCAACAGAACGGTGTTGGCAGTATAAAAATACCTACACCACCTTGCATTCCCAGGTGGTTTGCCATCCAAGTACTAACCAGACCCAACACTGCTTAGCTTCCAAGATCAGATGACATTGGACGTAACCAGTGTGGTGTGGCTGTAGATGAGCTTTGTGGTTTCTGTTGGAACTTTTCTACTTCTAACTACTGGTACATAAATGAATAAGTTTGAAAATGGAATGCATCAACAGAACGGTGTTGGCAGTATAACAATACCTACAGCACCTTGTATTTCCAGGTGGACTCCCATCCAAGTACTAACCAGAACCAACACTGCTTAGCTTCCAAGATCAGATAAGATTGGGCGTATCCAGTGTGGTGTGGCTGTAGATGAGCTTTGTGTTTTCTGTTAGAACTTTTCTACTTCTAGCTACTTGTACATAAATAAATAAGTTTGAAAATGGAATGCATCAACAGAACGGTGTTGGCAGTATAAAAATACCTACAGCATCTTGTATTTCCAGGTTGACTCCCATCCAAGTACTAACCAAACCCAACACTGCTTAGCTTCCAAGATCAGATGAGATTGGGCGTAACCAGTGTGGTGTGGCTGTAGATGAGCTTTGTGGTTTCTGTTAGAACTTTTCTACTTCTAACTACTGGTACATAAATGAATAAGTTTGAAAATGGAATGCATCAACAGAAAGGTGTTGGCAGTATAAAAATACCTACAGCACCTTGTATTTCCAGGTGGACTCCCATCCAAGTACTAACCAGGACCAACACTGCTTAGCTTCCAAGATCAGATGAGATTGGGCGTAACCAGTGTGGTGTGGCTGTAGATGAGCTTCGTGGTTTCTGTTAGAACTTTTCTACTTCTAACTACTGGTACATAAATGAATAAGTTTGAAAATGGAATGCATCAACAGAACGGTGTTGGCAGTATAAAAATACCTACAGCACCTTGTATTTCCAGGTGGACTCGCATCCAAGTACTAACCAGGACCAACACTGCTTAGCTTCCAAGATCAGATAAGATTGGGCGTAACCAGTGTGGTGTGGCTGTATATGAGCTTTGTGGTTTCTGTTAGAACTTTTCTACTTCTAACTACTGGTACATAAATGAATAAGTTTGAAAATGGAATGCATCAACAGAACGGTGTTAGCAGTTTGAAAATACCTACAGCACTTTAAATTTACAGGTGGTCTCCCATCCAAGTACTAACCAGGACCAACACTGCTTAGCTTCCAAGATCAGATGACATTGGGCGTAACCAGTGTGGTGTGGCTGTAGATGAGCTTCGTGGTTTCTGTTAGAACTTTTCTACTTCTAACTACTGGTACATAAATGAATAAGTTTGAAAATGGAATGCATCAACAGAACGGTGTTGGCAGTATAAAAATACCTACAGCACCTTGTATATCCACGTGGACTCGCATCCAAGTACTAACCAGGACCAACACTGCTTAGCTTCCAAGATCAGATAAGATTGGGCGTAACCAGTGTGGTGTGGCTGTATATGAGCTTTGTGGTTTCTGTTAGAACTTTTCTACTTCTAACTACTGGTACATAAATGAATATGTTTGAAAATGGATTGCATCAACAGAACGGTGCTGGCAGTATAAAAATACCTACTGCACATTTTATTCCCAGGTGGTCTCCCATCCAAGCACTAACCATGTTCAATACTTCTTAGTTTACAAGATCAGATGAGATTGGGTGTATCCAGTGTGGTGCGACTGTAGATGAACTATGTGGTTTCTGTTACAGCTTTTCTACTACTAACTACTGGTATAAAAGAATAAGTTTGAAAATGTAATTCATCAACAGAACGGTGTTGGCAGTATAAAAATACCTACACCACCTTGCATTCCCAGGTGGTCTACCATCCAAGTACTAACCAGACCCAACACTGCTTAGCTTCTAAGATCAGATGAGATTGGACGTAACCAGTGTAGTGTGGCTGTAGATGAGCTTTGTGGTCTCTGTTAGAACTTTTCTACTTCTAACTACTGGTACATAAATAAATACGTTTGAAAATGGAATGCATCAACAGAACGGTGTTGGCAGTATAAAAATACCGACAGCACCTTGTATTCTGAGGTGGTTTCCCATCCAAGTACTAACCATACCCAACACTGCTTAGCTTCCAAGATCAGATGAGATTGGGCGTATCCAGTGTGGTGTGGCTGTAGATGAGCTTTGTGGTCTCTGTTAGAACTTTTCTACTTTTAACTACTGGTACATAAATGAATAAGTTTGAAAATGGAATGCATCAACAGAATGGTGTTGGCAGTATAAAAATACCTACAGCACCTTGTATTTCCAGGTGGACTCCCATCCAAGTACTAACCAGGACCAACACTGCTTAGCTCCCAAGATCGGATGAGATTAGGCATATCCAGTGTGGTGTGGCTGTAGATGAGCTTTGTGGTTTCTGTTAGAACTTTTCTACTTCTAACTACTGGTACATAAATGAATATGTTTGAAAATGGATTGCATCAACAGAACCGTGCTGGCAGTATAAAAATACCTACAGCACATTTTATTCCCAGGTGGTCTCCCATCCAAGCACTAACCAAGTCCAATACTGCTTAGCTTACAAGATCAGATGAGATTGGGCGTAACCAGTGTGGTGTGGCTGTATATGAAATTTGTGGTTTCTGTTAGAGCTTTTCTACTTAAGTACTTAAGTGTTCTACTTAAGTACTAACCAGGCCCAACTGGTTAGTACTTCTACATGTCATTTAGACAGCGTTGGTTAAGAACAAGTGTACTGCTATATGAATATTTAGTACAAATATTCTGTGATATACAGCCAGTGTTTGCTGTGCATTGTTATATAAGCGGAAAGACTGCAGTTAAAGCACATCTTGTTTGTTTCATTTCAAGTCCATTGTGGTGGTGTATAGAGGCCAAAATATGAGAATTGTGTCGATGTCCCAATATTTTTGGACCTGACTGTACATACATTTCTATATGTAGTATTACTAGTCCAGTGCAGTATTATTGTTTATATGTAATAATTTCTGCATTGTACCTGTGACTGTGTGTGCCTATAACTGCTGTGTGGATTCTATTCTGTGTATCACACATTGCTATCACTATATTCTGTGCCCTGGGGGTCTAAGTGCGTCAGGGTCTCATATACCATATAGTGTTCCACAGGATATACTGTTTGTTATTTTTCACTGTGTGTTTTTTAGTCACCTTATACCTCTTAAATCCTCTTTTTGTGCTCTGCAATTGCGGTCACATATCTTAGTTTTTTTTTGTCAGGTATTGTGTTTGTCTGGCTATGTTGTACTGATACGCCCTAAGGCTACATTCCCAATAATTTCTGCTATACAGGGCGGGAAATCCGCAGACGCTCCTGTATCATGCAGTGCTGGTGCCACGGATTTACCTGAGGACATGATTTCTGATGAGGGTTCAGGTACTGGGTGTTCTGCACCCCCTAGTCAGCCCGCAGCACCTGTGGCAGATCCACCTTGGGCTGCATTTTCAAATATGCTTACTACGCTTGTAACAAGACCATTACAGACGCATATTGTCCCTGTAGTTAATCCACCATGGGCGGATACTCTGTCAACCCAGTTACAGCAATTAAATCAGTCCTTGGTTAAACAAAAACCTAACCCTCGCCCTGCTGGGACCAAATGGTCATCTAAGCAGACCATTTCTACCTCAGAACCCACTAATATTTCCGATGATTCTTCCTATTCGGATGGGGAATATACTGAGCCATCAGATGCTGATACTGCTGCTTCTGTTAAAGATTCTACAATACAGGTTGATGTTCCTGACCTAGTGGAGGCTATCAAGCTGATTTCCTCAGATTGATAATGTGATTGAACCTCCTGATACGTCTAAGAAACTTTAGAAGGTTACTAAATCAGTTTTATCACATTCTGACCATTTAATTGGCATACGTCAGGAATCCTGGTCTTCTCCAGGAAAGATATTTTCCCTGTCTAAAATGATGCTAGCTCATTATCCTATCTCTGCGGAGTTGAGTAACAAGTGGGAAACCCTGCCACCAGTGGACTCACGTAGCCGTCTTGTGGTGTCATCTACTTTGCTTGTCACCACCATCACCTCTCTGAAGGAACCGATGGATAAGCATGTGGAGGGATGCTTGAAGTCCATTTACACTATTACAGGTGCTGTACATAGACCCACTATGGCAGCCTCTTGGGCTGCAAAAGGCATTTGTCATGCTCCGGGAGTGGCAGCGGCCGTGCTTACCCCTGCGGGATCGCTGGGTCTCCTGGCTGTCTCCCCCTCCGGTGGGCTCCGGGTCCTGGCCTCCTGTTGGCGCTGCTCCTGGCGGTCTTCCGGTTCATGGGCGCCGTCATGGCACCCGGCGTCCACGTGGGTGCGGTGGGCGGGTGATGTCACCAGCTTCCTCCGCCAATCAGTGGAAGGCAGGAGGTTCAAAAGCAGACGCCGGGCAGAGCCCCGGCAACTGAGTATCGTCGCTGCACATCTACCCCCAGGCTCACGCTGCAGTACAGGAAGGAGTGTTCCCAGCTCTCTGTGTTCCAGTTTCTCCAGCGTTCTGTGTGTCTCGCAGCTAACAGTCTCCAGCATTTCCAACATTCAGTGTGCTTCTCAGCTAACAGACTCCAGTGCTTCCAGTGTTCAGTGTGTCTCACAGCTCACAGACTCCAGTGCTTCCAGTGTTGTGTGTCTCACAGCTCACATACTCCTTTGTTCTTCATTGTCGCTCACAAGTCATCTTTCATTCTGTGTTCTTCAGCATCGCTCACAAGTCATCTTTCATTCAGTGCACTCGGCATCATTCACAAACTTTAGTTATCTCGTAATCCTGCATGAGGAAGACCTACATTCGGCCGTCTCTACTTCGACCCAGCTACGGTTCCTCTTCCCGACCATCGCGAGAATCCCCGAGTTCCCAACACTCTCAACCCAGGTATACTCAGGCCTAATGGACTCGGGGGACTGGAACGTGGAGGTAAGAACCATCCAAAACTTGGCTTCCCGAGTACAGCGTCAGGAGGCGGCACATGGTCAGGTGATGCAGTATCTTCAGGAATTGTCTGGATCAAATTCAAGCATCTTTGGCTTTGGCGGTTCCGGATCCTGCTCCAGTATCCGCTCCAGTAGCCGTTTTCAGTAGTGTCCACACCTCTGCTGCAATCGGGACATGCCTACAGCTTCCTACTCCATCCCGCTATAATGGGGATTCTAAACCAGTGCGAGGTGCACTTTGATCTGCTCTCACACAATTTCCTCACGGATCGTTCCAAAGTGGCATACATCATTTCCTTGCTCGAGGGTTCAGCGTTGGATTGGGTGTCTCCATTATGGGAACGTTTTGACCCATTGGTTTCCAATTACACTGACTTCATCGCTTCGTTCCAAAGAATCTTCGATGAGCCCGGCAGGTACACTGCCGCTTCTACCGAACTGCTCCATGTTCGTCAAGGCTCCCGTCCCATAGGACAGTACATCGTTCAGTTCCTGACCATTGTTTTGGAACTATGCTGGAATAACAAAGCCTTCAGGGCTGCCTTCTGGAGTGGGCTCACAGACCGCCTGAAGGATGAGCTGGTCACGAGGGATCTGCCGTATCAACTAGAAGAGTTAATCTCACTCTGCGTCAAGGTGGATCTCCGCATGTGGGAGCGTGGTGGTGAGCGTAGTCGGTCGGATCGATCCAGGTTCCGGCCTCTCCCTCCTAGGCAAGCAGCATTACCGAGTCCAGACGAACCCATGGAGATCATCCGGTCCCGGTGGTCTCCAGAGGGATGACAACGCCATCGTGAGTGTAAACTCTGCCTCTATAGTGGAGCCGCGGATCATTTTATTAAGTTCTGTAAGTCACGTTCGGGAAACGGGCAAGCCTAGCTTGTAACGGAGGAGTCAAGTTGGGTGCCACGTCCAAATCTTCTCTGACAGAGGACTGTTTACTCACCGTATCTTTGTTCTTTGCATCAACCGCCAAGCCTTTTTATGCCTTGCTGGACTCTGGGGCCACTGGGAATTTTATCTCCCTTTCTTGTGTCCAGGATCTGGATCTAAAGTTGAAGTCTATCGAACGACCAATTATGCTGACTGCTATCAATGGTACCCAAATCTCCAATGGCCTTTTTTCGAGTTGCACAGAGCCGACCAAGCTGCAGGTCAGAGCTCTACATCTAGAATATCTGGAGTTCCTAGAGATTCCGGAGATGCCTCATGATCTTTTCCTCGGTTTACCTTGGTCAAAACCCATTACCCCCACATCGACTGGAAGTCCTCACAAATCCTGTCCTGGAGCTCCTATTGTCACTCTAGTTGCCTCAAGCCCGTTTACTCGCTCCATGCGTCTTCCAAGTAAGATGAAGAGCTAATTACAGCCTATCAGGAGTTTGAAGATGTGTTTTCCGACCAAGCAGCCTATCAATTACTGCCCCATAGACCCTGGGACTTCCCCATTGATCTAATTCCTGGAAAGATGCCGCCTCGAGGTCGCGCGTATCCCCTGTCGTTACCAGAGACCCAAGCTATGACAGATTATATTAAATCAAATCTTCAAAAAGGCTTCATTCATCCTTCTACCTCCCAGCTGAAGCTGGTTTCTTTTTCATGAAGAAAAAGGACAGGGGGCTAAGACCATGTATCGATTATCGTGGGTTGAATGATATCACCATCAAGAATAGATACCTGTTGCCGCTGATCACGGAGCTATTTGATAAGGTTCGAGGAGCCCACGTTTTCACGAAGCTTGACTTATAATCTTATACGCATCCGACAGGGGGACGAGTGGAAGACCGCTTTTAATACCAGGGATGGGCATTACAAGTATCTGGTAATGCCGTTTGGCCTCAGCAATGCTCCTGCCGTCTTTCAGGGATTCGTGAACGAGATCTTTGGAGACATGCTATACTAGAGAGTAATGGTTTATTTGGATGACATTTTGATCTTTTCCAGGACTCTTGCAGAGCATAGGATGCAGGTCAAGGAGGTACTTCACCGACTGCGTAGGAACCATTTATATTGCAAAATTTCCAAGTGTACCTTTAAAGTGCCATCAATTCCTTTCCTCGGATATGGCATCTTGGGCACAGAGCTTCGCATGGATTTGGCAAAACTTACAGCCATTTGGGACTGGACTCAACCCCTCTCCTTGAAAGTGGTGCAAAGTTTCCAGGGCTTTTCAAATTATTACAGGAAGTTCATTAAAGGGTTTTCCACCATTGTAGCACCCATTACTGATCTGACCAAGAAAAGTTCCAATCCGAGTTCGTGGTCTCCCGAACCCAGTTGAAACCAGCCTTATCTGCTCCAGTACTTTCAGCAGCCAAATTTCGAGAAACCGTTTTTCTTGGAAGTCGATGCCTCCTCTTTCGGTGTCGGAGCCGTCCTATTACAGTACTCTTTTGATGGGAAATTGCACATGTGGTTACCACTCTCGAAAGTTTTCACCTGCTGAACGGAATTACACTATAGGAGATCAGGAACTTCTGGCAATAAAATCCGCCTTGGAGGAGTGGAGATATTTATTGGAGGGTGCTAAACATCTAATTACTAGCTACACCGACCACAAGAACTTGTTATACATCAAGACCGCCCAATGTTTGAATCCCTGTCAAGCTAGATGGGCACTCTTTTTTTCACTCGGTTCTCGTTTGTTATTAAGTACCGGGCTGGGACTCTCAATGCTAAAGCTGACGCTCTGTCCCGCTCCCTAACTGCCTCCTATGAAGAGAATTCCGTTGAAAAGAGTTTAATTCTCAGACATGTCTCCATTTCTGCAGCTCCCACTTCTGGTCGGAATTCAGCTGGAATGTACATCTTCCTCCTGGGAGGATGTCCGTTCCAGCTGAATTCCGACCAAAATTACTGCAGTGGGCCCATATCTCCAAGTTCTCCGGTCACCCTGGAGTCCAAAAAATGTTTGTATTCTTAATAAGATCTTATTGGTGGTCCACCATGTAGAGAGATATACAGGATTATGTTAACTCCTGTCCTCAATGTACCCAGCACAAAATTCCTCACCTGCCTCCTGCCAGATTGCTTCGTCCTTTGTCCATTCCTAGGAGGCCCTGGACCCATATTTCTGTGGACTTCATCACTGAGTTACCCCTTTCCAAGGGTTGCAACACCATCTGGGTGATCATTGATCGCTTCTCGAAAATGGCACATTTTGCCCCGTTGACAGGTCTACCAACAGCTCCCAAATTGACTCATCTATTTATCCGAGAACAATTTCGGTTAGACGGATTACCTCAGTAGGTGGTCTCAGATCGATGGGTACAGTTCACTGCAAGATTTTGGAGAGCTCTCTGTGCTGCTCTACAAATAAAACTCAAGTTCTCTTCTGCTTACCATCCACAAACCAACGGACAAAATGAAAGAGTCGACAAGGATTTAGAGACTTTCCTCCGCGTTTATCTCTCTTCTTCACAGGACGACTGAGTGGAGCTGTTGCCCTGGGCAGAATTTGCCCATAATCATCAGTACCTTTCTTCCACTGGCGAGACCCCATTTTTCATAAACTGTGGCTTTCATCCACGTGTTTTCTGGAGTTACCACTCTTCCCTTCAAAAGATGTTCCTGCTGTAACCTCCACTCTACAGCACTTCAGTCACATCTGGAGTAAATTCATGCTAATCTCAAGAGAGTCTCCATCAGATATAAACTCTACGCGGACAAAAAACGGCGGGCAGCTCCTCAAAACAAGGTTGGCGACAGGGTATGGCTCTCCACCCCTTGATGAAGTCTGATGGATGAAACGCGTTGGTCGTACCTCAAGTGACTCTCCATTTTTAAGATAAGCATTACTCTCTTATCTTGAGATTTTATATGCATCTTTTATTGTTGTATATATTTCCAGCTTTAATTGTATGTTTTTAGCTATAACATAGACCTGATTTTCTAAGCCCGTCCTTTGTTACCTACCCACTTTTTAAAATATTTTTAGAAACTTTTTTTCCATTTTACAAATAAAATATTTTACTTTTTATGTAAACACGTATCCTTTTATTCTTCAATTTTTACCCTCAATTTGTAGACACTGCTAGTCGCTAACACTCCCACCTCTTTTTTACATATATATATATACACACACACACACACACACACACACACACACACACACACACACACACACACACACACACATACTGTATATAGTAAAAAGTACACACTCTGTATAATGATTTATGGCATTGTTATATCACTTACCAAGGGATTATTAACAGTGAATAAGTGTGCATTTACTGTATGGTTTATACTGCTTTCAGTATTTTACCTTGTTGCGCCAAAGGTCCATCCCATTTTCAGTCGCATCCTTCTGACGCTGGTGGCCGATATGTCCAGGTCATACTTGGAATGGTGAATTTGTTTTATTTGCAAAGCAGTACGCTCATCATCCTCATGAGTTAGTTCCTCCACAATTTGTTGCACTCTCCTACAGTACAATACAGTATGAAAAATATGAATTAATGAACAGCACAATCACAGTTAGATGAAGTGTTTTTTTTTAATTTCCAAAAAATTGTCTATTGTATACAGCAAGTCATCTAAACATTACAGTACTGAACAGTACGTACCATGTGCATTTTGTAGGAAATACAAATCTGGGCGTTGTTCTCTCAAAAGTATGATAGCGCACCGTTTCTAAAGTGACTATAATGCCACTTTCCTTGAGCTATGCATGGATCTCTTTGATGGTTTTATTTTCTTTTTTCATGTTGGTGATTATCTTGCTCATAGTTTTGTTGATAGTTACTGGCATGTTGTCCAACTGTAATTCCTGTATGGAGAAAAAACTTTTGTGAATACTGTAGTCTACAATTTACACATCTGAAAATTTGTAAGAGTTTTATGATAAAAGTTAATACTGTACATGTTTACTATATAGTACCTGATGTTCAAATTTTAGTACTGTATACTGTACAGTACTGAAAATACCACATCAGTGTTTTGGACTGCAATTAGTTTCCTGTATAAAACAGATACAGTAAATAACCCTCCTTGAAGTGCATGGGCCCTGTGAGACTTACAGTAGTGTACAGCATAAGGGGCGACTGACATGATGTACAAGCATTACATAAAGTACATGTCAGTACTGTATGTAAATTCTTCAATTATTGCCTAACAACAATGCTGCTTACTGTATATTAAATACTGTAGGCCTAGAAATGTGCATCTCAATATGGTAGTTAAAAAAAAACAGGGGCCTATGGGGATAAGCGAGTTCTATGCACATTAAAATGGCCACCGACCGTGAACCCCCACCACGTGGCAGCGCTCGGATATGGAGTGAGAGATGACATACGTTTTACAGGCCAAGGGGCAATTCTGAAGGAGCGTCACAATCCCCTAGCTAAAATACACAGGGGCGATAGGGATAAGCGAGGTCTATGCACATTACGTTACACCGAGCTCGATCGCATAGCAAACTGACAAAATGGCCACCGACCGTGAACCCCCACCACGTGGCAGTGCTCGGATATGGAGTGAGAGATGACATACGTTTTACAGGCCAAGGGGCAATTCTGAAGGAGCGTCACAATCCCCTAGCTAAAATACACAGTGGCGATAGGGATAAGCGAGGTCTATGCACATTACGTTACACCGAGCTCGATCGCATAGCAAACTGACAAAATGGCCGCCGACCGTGAACCCCCACCACGTGGCAGTGCTCGGATATGGACTGAGAGATGGCATACGTTTTACAGGCCAAGGGGCAATGCTGAAGGAGCGTCACAATAACCTAGCTAAAATACACAGGGGCGATAGGGATAAGCGAGGTCTATGCACATTATGTTACACCGAGCTCGATCGCATAGCAAACTGACAAAATGGCCACCGACCGTGAACCCCCACCACGTGGCAGCACTCGGATATGGAGTGAGAGATGGCATACGTTTACAGGCCAAGGGGCAATGCTGAAGGAGCGTCACAATCCCCTAGCTAAAATACACAGGGATAAGCGAGGTCTATGCACATTACGTTACACCGAGCTCGATCGCATAGCAAACTGACAAAATGGCTGCCGACCGTGAACCCCCACCACGTGGCAGCGCTTGGATATGGAGTGAGAGATGGCAAGCTTTTGGCCTAAACTGGGTAAAAACAATATTGTGAGCTGTGAGGTGTTCAAAATAGACTGGAAATGAGTGGAAATTAATGTCATTGAGGTTAATAATACTGTAGGAACAAAAACACCCCCTAATTCTGTGACGTTAGCTGTTTTTATGATTTTTAAGACAACAAACTAGAACCAAAAACAAAACACACAAGGATGGTTTTGGCAAAACCAATACAAAACCAAAACACTATATATATATATATATATATATATATATATTTTTTTTTTTAATTATTATTTAAATGGCCAGGCGCACATCTCAACTTAGAACACATTATGCAACAGTAATGCCCCTTAGAACACAATCTGCAACAGTAATGCCCCTTAGAGCACATTATGCAACAATAATGCCCCTTAGAATACATTATGCCCCTTACATCGTGACGTACAGCATCGGCATTCTGGGAGATTGGGACTACCAACAACTATATGGCGGCGGTCAAGAGCAAACAGGCTGGCAGAGGCCCGGACTATTGCTCGCCAGTATCGGCTCCTCATGTGCGACGACCGGGTTTCATGCCCCCCTTGCTCCCCTCTCCCGCTCCTAGTTGTGGCCCTGGAGATGTACAGTGCTAATCAGTGGAAAGAGTTTAGAAGTTGCCCATGACAAACAATCAGCTGCTCTGCATAATTTTCTATTACACAAATGATGAATGTTACTTCAACGCTGATTGATTGCATTGGTTTTTACTTACTACTGTACATCCCTCCCTAAAACCAGACAGTGACCTCACCGTACCTGACTGTCATTTACAGTACATTAAGCCAAACAGTAATGCTGCAAAAGCAGACCCTGTTTAGCTATACAGTGCCTGTAATTAACTTAAAGTACTGTACAGTAATAAGCTGTACTTACGGTGCCTGGGTGCCTGCAGGTGTCTGGGGTCCCTCCTTACAAGGTCACTCCAGTGCCTCTGGAGGCACCTGACTAACCTGGTCCAGCCATACCTCCTCCGTATTCCCTTGCGGGCCTTGCGATAGGCCCGCACCTTTTCTAGGTTGCTGGCGAGGGGTCGGTCCCACCAGCAAACCAGCACAAGCAGCTTTGCGGTGCTATACTGCCTCTGCCTAGCTGTCATCACTGCAATAGCACAGGCGTCCTGCATCACATTGTGCTCCCTGCTCCATCTATCTTGCACCCTGAGCCCATCACGTAGGACGTCAGTACACCAGTGAACTGGTTCATACAGTATTGTACACTACAGATTTTGCATTGCAGATGCTCGGCCAGTTTGTAATGAAAACTGATCTTTTCCCGTGTTCATAATTCTGTTGAATGTAAGGTTTTTAAATGCATGAATGTTAAAAAAATAATTATATAATTTATACAGTGTAAAGAAAAAAATATTGGCATTCACTCTTTCCGTACACCCTACCACTAGGCCACGACGCCTAGTTGGTGATACAGATGCAAACTCATGTGTAAATATAAGCAGTGATCCCTTTCAATTAGCTTTGCTCATGCTGTATTGTCTACGGGACTTGGACGCTCGCATAACCCTAATGCCAATGGACCATTGCTTTAACACGTAAGCTTGCATCTGTATACACTATTTTTATTTATTGATTTATTTTTTGGTCCCGACAGAGATTGAATATTTTCTGCAGCGTTCCTGAAGCCCACCGCTTATTAATAAATCATGGTACAGTATCAATGCTTGTGTGACGCCCGCACATCATACAGTATCATACAGTAAATTGTAAAGCTTTATACTGTACTGTACACTAAGTGATCAGACCATTTGTCAGGACTTGCTATTGTATTGTACTGTATACTACAGTATGGTATCCATCTGCTGCTATTGTTTTAAGCACTGCAGTTTTGATTAGTGGAGCAATCGCCACCTAGTGGTGAAACTGTGTATTGCATGCGGAATATATTCTTGCTCCTTAGTACGCCTTCCCGCACCATACTACAGCAACCTGCGCTGACATTATGCCGCAACTAGGACGTGCACATGGCGAAATTACAGCAATGATGAGCGTGGCGACATCTGTATGGATAAGTTGCTGTAATGACTTCACTGAATTAGACAGAGGATTATCAGTGTGAACTATGATGAGTCCCACAACAATAATGGGTATGGTATAGCCAAAATTAGTCTAGACGTTATCTGCCTGGTCTTATTATATAAAAAAGAACAGTGCTCATACAGCACTCCAGCTCCCTACTAATGTATCTGAGCCGCCAGTAGTAGCCTTATATTAGTGCTTCGTGTGACTCGCAGTATTCCTTCCAACTCCCTACTAATGTATCTGAGCCGTCAGTAGTAGCCTTATATTAGTGCTTGCCATGTCTCACAGTATTCCTTCGGGCTCCTTACTAATGTATCTGAGCCGCCAGTAGCAGCTTTATATTAGTGCTTGCAGTGTCTCACAGTATTCCTTCCAACTCCCTACTAATGTAGCTGAGCCGACAGTAGTAGCCTTATATTAGTGCTTCGTGTGACTTGCAGTATTCCTTCCAACTCCCTACTAATGTATCTGAGCCAGCAGTAGCAGCCTTATATTAGTGCTTGCCGTGTCTCGCAGTATTCCTTTCGGCTCCCTACTAATGTATCTGAGCCGCCAGTAGCAGCCTTATATTAGTGCTTGCCGTGTGTCACAGTATTCTTTCCAACTCCCTACTAATGTAGCTGAGCCGCCAGTAGTAGCCTTATATTAGTGCTTCGTGTGACTCGCAGTATTCCTTCCAACTCCCTACTAATGTATCTGAGCCGGCAGTAGTAGCCTTATATTAGTGCTAGTGTGTCTAACAGTATTTCTTCAAACTCCCTACTAATGTATCTGAGCCAGAAGTAGTAGCCTTATATTAGTGCTTGGTGTGTCTCGCAGTATTCCTTCGGGCTCCCTACTAATGTATCTGAGCCGGCAGTAGTAGCCTTATATTAGTGCATGGTGTGTCTCGCAGTATTCCTTCGGGCTCCCTACTAATGTATCTGAGCCGGCAGTAGTAGCCTTATATTAGTGCTTGCCGTGTCTCGCAGTATTCCTTCCAACTCCCTACTAATGCATCTGAGCCGGCAGTAGTAGCCTTATATTAGTGCTTGCCGTGTCACACAGTATTCCTTCCAGCTCCTTACTAATGTATCTGAGCCGGCAGTAGTAGCCTAATATTAGTGCTTGGTGTGACTCGCCGTAATCCTTCTAACTCCCTACTAATGCATCTGAGCCGGCAGTAGTAGCCTTATATTAGTGCTAGTGTGTCTCGCAGTATTCCTTCCGGCTCCATAATAATGTATCTGAGCCAGCAGTAGTAGCCTTATATTAGTGCTTGCCGTGTCTCACAGTATTCCTTCCGGCTCCCTACTAATGTATCTGAGCCGGCAGTAGCAGCCTTATATTTCTGCTTTTTGTGTCTCACAGTATTCCTTCCAGCTCCCTACTTATGTATCTAAGCCGGCAGTAGTAGCCTTATATTAGTGCTAGGTGTGACTCGCCGTATTCCTTCCAACTCCCTACTAATGTATCTGAGTCGGCAGTAGTAGCCTTATATTAGTGCTTGGTGTGACTCGCCGTATTCCTTCCAACTCCCTACTAATGTATCTGAGCCGGTAGTAGTAGCCTTATATTAGTGCTTCGTGTGACTCGCAGTATTCCTTCCAACTCCCTACTAATGTATCTGAGCCGGCAGTAGTAGCCTTATATTAGTGCTTCGTGTGACTCGCAGTATTCCTTCCAAATCCCTAATAATGTATCTGAGCCGGCAGTAGCAGCCTTATATTAGTGCTTGCCGAGTCTCACAGTATTCTTTCCAACTCCCTACTAATGTATCTGAGCCGACAGTAGTAGCCTTATATTAATGCTTCGTGTGACTTGCAGTATTCCTTCCAACTCCCTACTAATGTATCTGAGCCAGCAGTAGCAGCCTTATATTAGTGCTTGCCGTGTCTCGCAGTATTCCTTTCGGCTCCCTACTAATGTATCTGAGCCGCCAGTAGCAGCCTTATATTAGTGCTTGCCGTGTCTCACAGTATTCTTTCCAACTCCCTACTAATGTAGGTGAGCCGCCAGTAGTAGCCTTATATTAGTGCTTTGTGTGACTCGCAGTATTCCTTCCAACTCCCTACTAATGTATCTGAGCCGGCAGTAGTAGCCTTATATTAGTGCTAGTGTGTCTAACAGTATTCTTTCCAACTCCCTACTAATGTATCTGAGCCAGAAGTAGTAGCCTTATATTAGTGCTTGGTGTGTCTCGCAGTATTCCTTCGGGCTCCCTACTAATGTATCTGAACCGGCAGTAGTAGCCTTATATTAGTGCTTGCCATGTCTCGCAGTATTCCTTCCAACTCCCTACTAATGCATCTGAGCCGGCAGTAGTAGCCTTATATTAGTGCTTGCCGTGTCACACAGTATTCCTTCCAGCTCCTTACTAATGTATCTGAGCCGGCAGTAGTAGCCTAATATTAGTGCTTGGTGTGACTCGCCGTAATCCTTCTAACTCCCTACTAATGCATCTGAGCCGGCAGTAGTAGCCTTATATTAGTGCTAGTGTGTCTCGCAGTATTCCTTCCGGCTCCATAATAATGTATCTGAGCCAGCAGTAGTAGCCTTATATTAGTGCTTGCCGTGTCTCGCAGTATTCCTTCCGGCTCCCTACTAATGTATCTGAGCCGGCAGTAGCAGCCTTATATTTCTGCTTTTTGTGTCTCGCAGTATTCCTTCCAGCTCCCTACTAATGTATCTGAGTCGCCAGTAGTAGCCTTATATTAGTGCTTGGTGTGACTCGCAGTATTCCTTCCAGCTCCCTACTAATGTATCTGAGCCGGCAGTAGTAGCCTTATATTAGTGCTTGCCGTGTCTCGCAGTATTCCTTCCAGCTCCCTACTAATGTAGCTGAGCCGGCAGTAGCAGCCTTATATTAGTGCTTGCCGTGTCTCACAGTATTCCTTCCAGCTCCCTACTAATGTATCTGAGCCGCCAGTAGTAGCCTTATATTAGTGCTTCGTGTGACTCGCAGTATTCCTTCCAACTCCCTACTAATGTATCTGAGCCGTCAGTAGTAGCCTTATATTAGTGCTTGCCGTGTCTCACAGTATTCCTTCGGGCTCCTTACTAATGTATCTGAGCCGCCAGTAGCAGCCTTATATTAGTGCTTGCAGTGTCTCACAGTATTCTTTCCAACTCCCTACTAATGTAGCTGAGCCGCCAGTAGTAGCCTTATATTAGTGCTTTGTGTGACTCGCAGTATTCCTTCCAACTCCCTACTAATGTATCTAAACCGGCAGTAGCAGCCTTATATTAGTGCTTGCCGTGTCTAGCAGTATTCCTTCCGGCTCTATACTAATGTATCTGAGCCGAGAGTAGCAGCCTTATATTAGTGCTTGCCGTGTCTCACATTCTTCTTTCCAACTCCCTACTAATGTAGCTGAGCCGCCAGTAGTAGCCTTATATTAGTGCTTAGTGCGACTCACAGTATTCCTTCCAACTCCCTACTAATGTATCTGAGCCAGCAGTAGCAGCCTTATATTAGTGCTTGCCGTGTCTCGCAGTATTCCTTTCGGCTCCCTACTAATGTATCTGAGCCGCCAGTAGCAGCCTTATATTAGTGCTTGCCGTGTCTCACAGTATTCTTTCCAACTCCCTACTAATGTAGCTGAGCCGCCAGTAGTAGCCTTATATTAGTGCTTCGTGTGACTCGCAGTATTCCTTCCAACTCCCTACTAATGTATCTGAGCCGACAGTAGTAGCCTTATATTAGTGCTTGGTGTGTCTCGCAGTATTCCTTCGGGCTCCCTACTAATGTATCTGAGCCGGCAGTAGTAGCCTTATATTATTGCTTGCCATGTCTCGCAGTATTCCTTCCAACTCCCTACTAATGCATCTGAGCCGGCAGTAGTAGCCTTATATTAGTGCTTGCCGTGTCACACAGTATTCCTTCCAGCTCCTTACTAATGTATCTGAGCCGGCAGTAGTAGCCTAATATTAGTGCTTGGTGTGACTCGCCGTAATCCTTCCAACTCCCTACTAATGCATCTGAGCCGGCAGTAGTAGCCTTATATTAGTGCTAGTGTGTCTCGCAGTATTCCTTTCGGCTCCATAATAATGTATCTGAGCCAGCAGTAGTAGCCTTATATTAGTGCTTGCCGTGTCTCACAGTATTCCTTCCGGCTCCCTACTAATGTATCTGAGCCGGCAGTAGCAGCCTTATATTTCTGCTTTTTGTGTCTCACAGTATTCCTACCAGCTCCCTACTTATGTATCTAAGCCGGCAGTAGTAGCCTTATATTAGTGCTAGGTGTGAATCGCCGTATTCCTTCCAACTCCCTACTAATGTATCTGAGTCGGCAGTAGTAGCCTTATATTAGTGCTTGGTGTGACTCGCCGTATTCCATCCTAACTCACTACTAATGTATCTGAGCCGGCATTAGTAGCCTTATATTAGTGCTTCGTGTGACTCGCAGTATTCCTTCCAACTCCCTACTAATGTATCTGAGCCGGCAGTAGTAGCCTTCTATTAGTGCTTTGTGTGACTCGCAGTATTCCTTCCAAATCCCTAATAATGTATCTGAGCCGGCAGTAGCAGCCTTATATTAGTGCTTGCCGAGTCTCACAGTATTCTTTCCAACTCCCTACTAATGTATCTGAGCCGACAGTAGTAGCCTTATATTAATGCTTCGTGTGACTTGCAGTATTCCTTCCAACTCCCTACTAATGTATCTGAGCCAGCAGTAGCAGCCTTATATTAGTGCTTGCCGTGTCTCGCAGTATTCCTTTCGGCTCCCTACTAATGTATCTGAGCCGCCAGTAGCAGCCTTCTATTAGTGCTTGCCGTGTCTCACAGTATTCTTTCCAACTCCCTACTAATGTAGCTGAGCCGCCAGTAGTAGCCTTATATTAGTGCTTCGTGTGACTCGCAGTATTCCTTCCAACTCCCTACTAATGTATCTGAGCCGTCAGTAGTAGCCTTATATTAGTGCTTGCCATGTCTCACAGTATTCCTTCGGGCTCCTTACTAATGTATCTGAGCCGCCAGTAGCAGCTTTATATTAGTGCTTGCAGTGTCTCACAGTATTCCTTCCAACTCCCTACTAATGTATCTGAGCCGACAGTAGTAGCCTTATATTAGTGCTTCGTGTGACTTGCAGTATTCCTTTCAACTCCCTACTAATGTATCTGAGCCAGCATTAGCAGCCTTATATTAGTGCTTGCCGTGTCTCGCAGTATTCCTTTCGGCTCCCTACTAATGTATCTGTGCCGCCAGTAGCAGCCTTATATTAGTGCTTGCCGTGTCTCACAGTATTCTTTCCAACTCCCTACTAATGTAGCTGAGCCGCCAGTAGTAGCCTTATATTAGTGCTTCGTGTGACTCGCAGTATTCCTTCCAACTCCCTACTAATGTATCTGAGCCGGCAGTAGTAGCCTTATATTAGTGCTAGTGTGTCTAACAGTATTTCTTCCAACTCCCTACTAATGTATCTGAGCCAGAAGTAGTAGCCTTATATTAGTGCTTGGTGTGTCTCGCAGTATTCCTTCGGGCTCCCTACTAATGTATCTGAGCCGGCAGTAGTAGCCTTATATTAGTGCTAGCCGTGTCTCGCAGTATTCCTTCCAACTCCCTACTAATGCATCTGAGCCGGCAGTAGTAGCCTTATATTAGTGCTTGCCGTGTCACACAGTATTCCTTCCAGCTCCTTACTAATGTATCTGAGCCGGCAGTAGTAGCCTAATATTAGTGCTTGGTGTGACTCGCCGTAATCCTTCTAACTCCCTACTAATGCATCTGAGCCGGCAGTAGTAGCCTTATATTAGTGCTAGTGTGTCTCGCAGTATTCCTTCCGGCTCCATAATAATGTATCTGAGCCAGCAGTAGTAGCCTTATATTAGTGCTTGCCGTGTCTCGCAGTATTCCTTCCGGCTCCCTACTAATGTATCTGAGCCGGCAGTAGCAGCCTTATATTTCTGCTTTTTGTGTCTCGCAGTATTCCTTCCAGCTCCCTACTAATGTATCTGAGCCACCAGTAGTAGCCTTATATTAGTGCTTGGTGTGACTCGCAGTATTCCTTCCAGCTCCCTACTAATGTATCTGAGCCGGCAGTAGTAGCCTTATATTAGTGCTTGCCGTGTCTCGCAGTATTCCTTCCAGCTCCCTACTAATGTAGCTGAGCCGGCAGTAGCAGCCTTATATTAGTGCTTGCCTTGTCTCACAGTATTCCTTCCAGCTCCCTACTAATGTATCTGAGCCGCCAGTAGTAGCCTTATATTAGTGCTTCGTGTGACTCGCAGTATTCCTTCCAACTCCCTACTAATGTATCTGAGCCGTCAGAAGTAGCCTTATATTAGTGCTTGCCGTGTCTCACAGTATTCCTTCGGGCTCCTTACTAATGTGTCTGAGCCGCCAGTAGCAGCCTTATATTAGTGCTTGCAGTGTCTCACAGTATTCTTTCCAACTCCCTACTAATGTAGCTGAGCCGCCAGTAGTAGCCTTATATTAGTGCTTTGTGTGACTCACAGTATTCCTTCCAACTCCCTACTAATGTATCTAAACCGGCAGTAGCAGCCTTATATTAGTGCTTGCCGTGTCTTGCAGTATTCCTTCCGGCTCTCTACTAATGTATCTGAGCCGCCAGTAGAAGCCTTATATTAGTGCTTGCCGTGTCTCACAGTATTCTTTCCAACTCCCTACTAATGTAGCTGAGCCGCCAGTAGTAGCCTTATATTAGTGCTTCGTGTGACTCGCAGTATTCCTTCCAACTCCCTACTAATGTATCTGAGCCGACAGTAGTAGCCTTATATTAGTGCTTGGTGTGTCTCGCAGTATTCCTTCGGGCTCCCTACTAATGTATCTGAGCCGGCAGTAGTAGCCTTATATTAGTGCTTGCCGTGTCTCGCAGTATTCCTTCCAACTCCCTACTAATGCATCTGAGCCGGCAGTAGTAGCCTTATATTAGTGCTTGCCGTGTCACACAGTATTCCTTCCAGCTCCTTACTAATGTATCTGAGCCGGCAGTAGTAGCCTAATATTAGTGCTTGGTGTGACTCGCAGTATTCCTTCCAACTCCCTACTAATGTATCTGAGCCGGCAGTAGTAGCCTTATATTAGTGCTTCGTGTGACTCGCAGTATTCCTTCCAAATCCCTAATAATGTATCTGAGCCGGCAGTAGCAGCCTTATATTAGTGCTTGCCGAGTCTCACAGTATTCTTTCCAACTCCCTACTAATGTATCTGAGCCGACAGTAGTAGCCTTATATTAGTGCTTCGTGTGACTTGCAGTATTCCTTCCAACTCCCTACTAATGTATCTGAGCCAGCAGTAGCAGCCTTATATTAGTGCTTGCCGTGTCTCGCAGTATTCCTTTCGGCTCCCTACTAATGTATCTGAGCCGCCAGTAGCAGCCTTATATTAGTGCTTGCCGTGTCTCACAGTATTCTTTCCAACTCCCTACTAATGTAGGTGAGCCGCCAGTAGTAGCCTTATATTAGTGCTTCGTGTGACTCGCAGTATTCCTTCCAACTCCCTACTAATGTATCTGAGCCGGCAGTAGTAGCCTTATATTAGTGCTTGTGTGTCTAACAGTATTCTTTCCAACTCCCTACTAATGTATCTGAGCCAGAAGTAGTAGCCTTATATTAGTGCTTGGTGTGTCTCGCAGTATTCCTTCGGGCTCCCTACTAATGTATCTGAGCCGGCAGTAGTAGCCTTATATTAGTGCTTGCCATGTCTCGCAGTATTCCTTCCAACTCCCTACTAATGCATCTGAGCCGGCAGTAGTAGCCTTATATTAGTGCTTGCCGTGTCACACAGTATTCCTTCCAGCTCCTTACTAATGTATCTGAGCCGGCAGTAGTAGCCTAATATTAGTGCTTGGTGTGACTCGCCGTAATCCTTCTAACTCCCTACTAATGCATCTGAGCCGGCAGTAGTAGCCTTATATTAGTGCTAGTGTGTCTCGCAGTATTCCTTCCGGCTCCATAATAATGTATCTTAGCCAGCAGTAGTAGCCTTATATTAGTGCTTGCCGTGTCTCGCAGTATTCCTTCCGGCTCCCTACTAATGTATCTGAGCCGGCAGTAGCAGCCTTATATTTCTGCTTTTTGTGTCTCGCAGTATTCCTTCCAGCTCCCTACTAATGTATCTGAGTCGCCAGTAGTAGCCTTATATTAGTGCTTGGTGTGACTCGCAGTATTCCTTCCAGCTCCCTACTAATGTATCTGAGCCGGCAGTAGTAGCCTTTCAATTAGTGCTTGCCGTGTCTCGCAGTATTCCTTCCAGCTCCCTACTAATGTAGCTGAGCCGGCAGTAGCAGCCTTATATTAGTGCTTGCCGTGTCTCACAGTATTCCTTCCAGCTCCCTACTAATGTATCTGAGCCGTCAGTAGTAGCCTTATATTAGTGCTTCGTGTGACTCGCAGTATTCCTTCCAACTCCCTACTAATGTATCTGAGCCGTCAGTAGTAGCCTTATATTAGTGCTTGCCGTGTCTCACAGTATTCCTTCGGGCTCCTTACTAATGTATCTGAGCCGCCAGTAGCAGCCTTATATTAGTGCTTGCAGTGTCTCACAGTATTCTTTCCAACTCCCTACTAATGTAGCTGAGCCGCCAGTAGTAGCCTTATATTAGTGCTTTGTGTGACTCGCAGTATTCCTTCCAACTCCCTACTAATGTATCTAAACCGGCAGTAGCAGCCTTATATTAGTGCTTGCCGTGTCTTGCAGTATTCCTTCCGGCTCTATACTAATGTATCTGAGCCGAGAGTAGCAGCCTTATATTAGTGCTTGCCGTGTCTCACGTTCTTCTTTCCAACTCCCTACTAATGTAGCTGAGCCGCCAGTAGTAGCCTTATATTAGTGCTTCGTGCGACTCACAGTATTCCTTCCAACTCCCTACTAATGTATCTGAGCCAGCAGTAGCAGCCTTATATTAGTGCTTGCCGTGTCTCGCAGTATTCCTTTCGGCTCCCTACTAATGTATCTGAGCCGCCAGTAGAAGCCTTATATTAGTGCTTGCCGTGTCTCACAGTATTCTTTCCAACTCCCTACTAATGTAGCTGAGCCGCCAGTAGTAGCCTTATATTAGTGCTTCGTGTGACTCGCAGTATTCCTTCCAACTCCCTACTAATGTATCTGAGCCGACAGTAGTAGCCTTATATTAGTGCTTGGTGTGTCTCGCAGTATTCCTTCGGGCTCCCTACTAATGTATCTGAGCCGGCAGTAGTAGCCTTATATTATTGCTTGCCGTGTCTCGCAGTATTCCTTCCAACTCCCTACTAATGCATCTGAGCCGGCAGTAGTAGCCTTATATTAGTGCTTGCCGTGTCACACAGTATTCCTTCCAGCTCCTTACTAATGTATCTGAGCCGGCAGTAGTAGCCTAATATTAGTGCTTGGTGTGACTCGCCGTAATCCTTCCAACTCCCTACTTATGCATCTGAGCCGGCAGTAGTAGCCTTATATTAGTGCTAGTGTGTCTCGCAGTATTCCTTTCGGCTCCATAATAATGTATCTGAGCCAGCAGTAGTAGCCTTATATTAGTGCTTGCCGTGTCTCACAGTATTCCTTCCGGCTCCCTACTAATGTATCTGAGCCGGCAGTAGCAGCCTTATATTTCTGCTTTTTGTGTCTCACAGCATTCCTTCCAGCTCCCTACTTATGTATCTGAGCCGGTAGTAGTAGCCTTATATTAGTGCTTCGTGTGACTCGCAGTATTCCTTCCAACTCCCTACTAATGTATCTGAGCCGGCAGTAGTAGCCTTATATTAGTGCTTCGTGTGACTCGCAGTATTCCTTCCAAATCCCTAATAATGTATCTGAGCCGGCAGTAGCAGCCTTATATTAGTGCTTGCCGAGTCTCACAGTATTCTTTCCAACTCCCTACTAATGTATCTGAGCCGACAGTAGTAGCCTTATATTAGTGCTTCGTGTGACTTGCAGTATTCCTTCCAACTCCCTACTAATGTATCTGAGCCAGCAGTAGCAGCCTTATATTAGTGCTTGCCGTGTCTCGCAGTATTCCTTTCGGCTCCCTACTAATGTATCTGAGCCGCCAGTAGCAGCCTTATATTAGTGCTTGCTGTGTCTCACAGTATTCTTTCCAACTCCCTACTAATGTAGGTGAGCCGCCAGTAGTAGCCTTATATTAGTGCTTCGTGTGACTCGCAGTATTCCTTCCAACTCCCTACTAATGTATCTGAGCCGGCAGTAGTAGCCTTATATTAGTGCTAGTGTGTCTAACAGTATTCTTTCCAACTCCCTACTAAAGTATCTGAGCCAGAAGTAGTAGCCTTATATTAGTGCTTGGTGTGTCTCGCAGTATTCCTTCGGGCTCCCTACTAATGTATCTGAGCCGGCAGTAGTAGCCTTATATTAGTGCTTGCCATGTCTCGCAGTATTCCTTCCAACTCCCTACTAATGCATCTGAGCCGGCAGTAGTAGCCTTATATTAGTGCTTGCCGTGTCACACAGTATTCCTTCCAGCTCCTTACTAATGTATCTGAGCCGGCAGTAGTAGCCTAATATTAGTGCTTGGTGTGACTCGCCGTAATCCTTCTAACTCCCTACTAATGTATCTGAGCCGGCAGTAGTAGCCTTATATTAGTGCTAGTGTGTCTCGCAGTATTCCTTCCGGCTCCATAATAATGTATCTGAGCCAGCAGTAGTAGCCTTATATTAGTGCTTGCCGTGACTCGCAGTATTCCTTCCGGCTCCCTACTAATGTATCTGAGCCGGCAGTAGCAGCCTTATATTTCTGCTTTTTGTGTCTCGCAGTATTCCTTCCAGCTCCCTACTAATGTATCTGAGCCGCCAGTAGTAGCCTTATATTAGTGCTTGGTGTGACTCGCAGTATTCCTTCCAGCTCCCTACTAATGTATCTGAGCCGGCAGTAGTAGCCTTATATTAGTGCTTGCCGTGTCTCACAGTATTCCTTCCAGCTCCCTACTAATGTATCTGAGCCGCCAGTAGTAGCCTTATATTAGTGCTTCGTGTGACTCGCAGTATTCCTTCCAACTCCCTACTAATGTATCTGAGCCGTCAGTAGTAGCCTTATATTAGTGCTTGCCGTGTCTCACAGTATTCCTTCGGGCTCCTTACTAATGTATCTGAGCCGCCAGTAGCAGCCTTATATTAGTGCTTGCAGTGTCTCACAGTATTCTTTCCAACTCCCTACTAATGTAGCTGAGCCGCCAGTAGTAGCCTTATATTAGTGCTTTGTGTGACTCGCAGTATTCCTTCCAACTCCCTACTAATGTATCTAAACCGGCAGTAGCAGCCTTATATTAGTGCTTGCCGTGTCTTGCAGTATTCCTTCCGGCTCTCTACTAATGTATCTGAGCCGAGAGTAGCAGCCTTATATTAGTGCTTGCCGTGTCTCACATTCTTCTTTCCAACTCCCTACTAATGTAGCTGAGCCGCCAGTAGTAGCCTTATATTAGTGCTTCGTGCGACACACAGTATTCCTCCCAAATCCCTACTAATGTATCTGAGCCAGCAGTAGCAGCCTTATATTAGTGCTTGCCGTGTCTCGCAGTATTCCTTTCGGCTCCCTACTAATGTATCTTAGCCGCCAGTAGCAGCCTTATATTAGTGCTTGCCGTGTCTCACAGTATTCTTTCCAACTCCCTACTAATGTAGCTGAGCCGCCAGTAGTAGCCTTATATTAGTGCTTCGTGTGACTCGCAGTATTCCTTCCAACTCCCTACTAATGTATCTGAGCCGACAGTAGTAGCCTTATATTAGTGCTAGTGTGTCTAACAGTATTTCTTCCAACTCCCTACTAATGTATCTGAGCCAGAAGTTGTAGCCTTATATTAGTGCTTGGTGTGTCTCGCAGCATTCCTTCGGGCTCCCTACTAATGCATCTGAGCCGGCAGTAGTAGCCTTATATTAGTGCTTGCCGTGTCACACAGTATTCCTTCCAGCTCCTTACTAATGTATCTGAGCCGGCAGTAGTAGCCTAATATTAGTGCTTGGTGTGACTCGCCGTAATCCTTCTAACTCCCTACTAATGCATCTGAGCCGGCAGTAGTAGCCTTATATTAGTGCTAGTGTGTCTCGCAGTATTCCTTCCGGCTCCATAATAATGTATCTGAGCCAGCAGTAGTAGCCTTATATTAGTGCTTGCCGTGTCTCGCAGTATTCCTTCCGGCTCCCTACTAATGTATCTGAGCCGGCAGTAGCAGCCTTATATTTCTGCTTTTTGTGTCTCGCAGTATTCCTTCCAGCTCCCTACTAATGTATCTGAGCCACCAGTAGTAGCCTTATATTAGTGCTTGGTGTGACTCGCAGTATTCCTTCCAGCTCCCTACTAATGTATCTGAGCCGGCAGTAGTAGCCTTATATTAGTGCTTGCCGTGTCTCGCAGTATTCCTTCCAGCTCCCTACTAAAGTAGCTGAGCCGGCAGTAGCAGCCTTATATTAGTGCTTGCCATGTCTCACAGTATTCCTTCCAGCTCCCTACTAATGTATCTGAGCCGCCAGTAGTAGCCTTATATTAGTGCTTCGTGTGACTCGCAGTATTCCTTCCAACTCCCTACTAATGTATCTGAGCCGTCAGTAGTAGCCTTATATTAGTGCTTGCCGTGTCTCACAGTATTCCTTCGGGCTCCTTACTAATGTATCTGAGCCGCCAGTAGCAGCCTTATATTAGTGCTTGCAGTGTCTCACAGTATTCTTTCCAACTACCTACTAATGTAGCTGAGCCGCCAGTAGTAGCCTTATATTAGTGCTTTGTGTGACTCACAGTATTCCTTCCAACTCCCTACTAATGTATCTAAACCGGCAGTAGCAGCCTTATATTAGTGCTTGCCGTGTCTTGCAGTATTCCTTCCGGCTCTCTACTAATGTATCTGAGCCGAGAGTAGCAGCCTTATATTAGTGCTTGCCGTGTCTCACATTCTTCTTTCCAACTCCCTACTAATGTAGCTGAGCCGCCAGTAGTAGCCTTATATTAGTGCTTCGTGCGACTCACAGTATTCCTTCCAAATCCCTACTAATGTATCTGAGCCAGCAGTAGCAGCCTTATATTAGTGCTTGCCGTGTCTCGCAGTATTCCTTTCGGCTCCCTACTAATGTATCTGAGCCGCCAGTAGCAGCCTTATATTAGTGCTTGCCGTGTCTCACAGTATTCTTTCCAACTCCCTACTAATGTAGCTGAGCCGCCAGTAGTAGCCTTATATTAGTGCTTCGTGTGACTCGCAGTATTCCTTCCAACTCCCTACTAATGTATCTGAGCCGACAGTAGTAGCCTTATATTAGTGCTTGGTGTGTCTCGCAGTATTCCTTCGGGCTCCCTACTAATGTATCTGAGCCGGCAGTAGTAGCCTTATATTAGTGCTTGCCGTGTCTCGCAGTATTCCTTCCAACTCCCTACTAATGCATCTGAGCCGGCAGTAGTAGCCTTATATTAGTGCTTGCCGTGTCACACAGTATTCCTTCCAGCTCCTTACTAATGTATCTGAGCCGGCAGTAGTAGCCTAATATTAGTGCTTGGTGTGACTCGCAGTATTCCTTCCAACTCCCTACTAATGTATCTGAGCCGGCAGTAGTAGCCTTATATTAGTGCTTCGTGTGACTCGCAGTATTCCTTCCAAATCCCTAATAATGTATCTGAGCCGGCAGTAGCAGCCTTATATTAGTGCTTGCCGAGTCTCACAGTATTCTTTCCAACTCCCTACTAATGTATCTGAGCCGACAGTAGTAGCCTTATATTAGTGCTTCGTGTGACTTGCAGTATTCCTTCCAACTCCCTACTAATGTATCTGAGCCAGCAGTAGCAGCCTTATATTAGTGCTTGCCGTGTCTCGCAGTATTCCTTTCGGCTCCCTACTAATGTATCTGAGCCGCCAGTAGCAGCCTTATATTAGTGCTTGCCGTGTCTCACAGTATTCTTTCCAACTCCCTACTAATGTAGGTGAGCCGCCAGTAGTAGCCTTATATTAGTGCTTCGTGTGACTCGCAGTATTCCTTCCAACTCCCTACTAATGTATCTGAGCCGGCAGTAGTAGCCTTATATTAGTGCTTGTGTGTCTAACAGTATTCTTTCCAACTCCCTACTAATGTATCTGAGCCAGAAGTAGTAGCCTTATATTAGTGCTTGGTGTGTCTCGCAGTATTCCTTCGGGCTCCCTACTAATGTATCTGAGCCGGCAGTAGTAGCCTTATATTAGTGCTTGCCATGTCTCGCAGTATTCCTTCCAACTCCCTACTAATGCATCTGAGCCGGCAGTAGTAGCCTTATATTAGTGCTTGCCGTGTCACACAGTATTCCTTCCAGCTCCTTACTAATGTATCTGAGCCGGCAGTAGTAGCCTAATATTAGTGCTTGGTGTGACTCGCCGTAATCCTTCTAACTCCCTACTAATGCATCTGAGCCGGCAGTAGTAGCCTTATATTAGTGCTAGTGTGTCTCGCAGTATTCCTTCCGGCTCCATAATAATGTATCTGAGCCAGCAGTAGTAGCCTTATATTAGTGCTTGCCGTGTCTCGCAGTATTCCTTCCGGCTCCCTACTAATGTATCTGAGCCGGCAGTAGCAGCCTTATATTTCTGCTTTTTGTGTCTCGCAGTATTCCTTCCAGCTCCCTACTAATGTATCTGAGTCGCCAGTAGTAGCCTTATATTAGTGCTTGGTGTGACTCGCAGTATTCCTTCCAGCTCCCTACTAATGTATCTGAGCCGGCAGTAGTAGCCTTATATTAGTGCTTGCCGTGTCTCGCAGTATTCCTTCCAGCTCCCTACTAATGTAGCTGAGCCGGCAGTAGCAGCCTTATATTAGTGCTTGCCGTGTCTCACAGTATTCCTTCCAGCTCCCTACTAATGTATCTGAGCCGTCAGTAGTAGCCTTATATTAGTGCTTCGTGTGACTCGCAGTATTCCTTCCAACTCCCTACTAATGTATCTGAGCCGTCAGTAGTAGCCTTATATTAGTGCTTGCCGTGTCTCACAGTATTCCTTCGGGCTCCTTACTAATGTATCTGAGCCGCCAGTAGCAGCCTTATATTAGTGCTTGCAGTGTCTCACAGTATTCTTTCCAACTCCCTACTAATGTAGCTGAGCCGCCAGTAGTAGCCTTATATTAGTGCTTTGTGTGACTCGCAGTATTCCTTCCAACTCCCTACTAATGTATCTAAACCGGCAGTAGCAGCCTTATATTAGTGCTTGCCGTGTCTTGAAGTATTCCTTCCGGCTCTCTACTAATGTATCTGAGCCGAGAGTAGCAGCCTTATATTAGTGCTTGCCGTGTCTCACATTCTTCTTTCCAACTCCCTACTAATGTAGCTGAGCCGCCAGTAGTAGCCTTATATTAGTGCTTCGTGCGACTCACAGTATTCCTTCCAACTCCCTACTAATGTATCTGAGCCAGCAGTAGCAGCCTTATATTAGTGCTAGCCGTGTCTCGCAGTATTCCTTTCGGCTCCCTACTTATGTATCTGAGCCGCCAGTAGCAGCCTTATATTAGTGCTTGCCGTGTCTCACAGTATTTTTTCCAACTCCCTACTAATGTAGCTGAGCCGCCAGTAGTAGCCTTATATTAGTGCTTCGTGTGACTCGCAGTATTCCTTCCAACTCCCTACTAATGTATCTGAGCCGACAGTAGTAGCCTTATATTAGTGCTTGGTGTGTCTCGCAGTATTCCTTCGGGCTCCCTACTAATGTATCTGAGCCGGCAGTAGTAGCCTTATATTATTGCTTGCCGTGTCTCGCAGTATTCCTTCCAACTCCCTACTAATGCATCTGAGCCGGCAGTAGTAGCCTTATATTAGTGCTTGCCGTGTCACACAGTATTCCTTCCAGCTCCTTACTAATGTATCTGAGCCGGCAGTAGTAGCCTAATATTAGTGCTTGGTGTGACTCGCCGTAATCCTTCCAACTCCCTACTTATGCATCTGAGCCGGCAGTAGTAGCCTTATATTAGTGCTAGTGTGTCTCGCAGTATTCCTTTCGGCTCCATAATAATGTATCTGAGCAGCAGTAGTAGCCTTATATTAGTGCTTGCCGTGTCTCACAGTATTCCTTCCAGCTCCCTACTAATGTATCTGAGCCGGCAGTAGCAGCCTTATATTTCTGCTTTTTGTGTCTCACAGTATTCCTTCCAGCTCCCTACTTATGTATCTGAGCCGGTAGTAGTAGCCTTATATTAGTGCTTCGTGTGACTCGCAGTATTCCTTCCAACTCCCTACTAATGTATCTGAGCCGGCAGTAGTAGCCTTATATTAGTGCTTCGTGTGACTCGCAGTATTCCTTCCAAATCCCTAATAATGTATCTGAGCCGGCAGTAGCAGCCTTATATTAGGGCTTGCCGAGTCTCACAGTATTCTTTCCAACTCCCTACTAATGTATCTGAGCCGACAGTAGTAGCCTTATATTAGTGCTTCGTGTGACTTGCAGTATTCCTTCCAACTCCCTACTAATGTATCTGAGCCAGCAGTAGCAGCCTTATATTAGTGCTTGCCGTGTCTCGCAGTATTCCTTTCGGCTCCCTACTAATGTATCTGAGCCGCCAGTAGCAGCCTTATATTAGTGCTTGCCGTGTCTCACAGTATTCTTTCCAACTCCCTACTAATGTAGGTGAGCCGCCAGTAGTAGCCTTATATTAGTGCTTCGTGTGACTCGCAGTATTCCTTCCAACTCCCTACTAATGTATCTGAGCCGGCAGTAGTAGCCTTATATTAGTGCTAGTGTGTCTAACAGTATTCTTTCCAACTCCCTACTAATGTATCTGAGCCAGAAGTAGTAGCCTTATATTAGTGCTTGGTGTGTCTCGCAGTATTCCTTCGGGCTCCCTACTAATGTATCTGAGCCGGCAGTAGTAGCCTTATATTAGTGCTTGCCATGTCTCGCAGTATTCCTTCCAACTCCCTACTAATGCATCTGAGCCGGCAGTAGCAGCCTTATATTAGTGCTTGCCGTGTCACACAGTATTCCTTCCAGCTCCTTACTAATGTATCTGAGCCGGCAGTAGTAGCCTAATATTAGTGCTTGGTGTGACTCGCCGTATTCCTTCCAACTCCCTACTAATGCATCTGAGCCGGCAGTAGTAGCCTTATATTAGTGCTTGCCGTGTCACACAGTATTCCTTCCAGCTCCTTACTAATGTATCTGAGCCGGCAGTAGTAGCCTAATATTAGTGCTTGGTGTGACTCGCCGTAATCCTTCTAACTCCCTACTAATGCATCTGAGCCGGCAGTAGTAGCCTTATATTAGTGCTAGTGTGTCTCGCAGTATTCCTTCCGGCTCCATAATAATGTATCTGAGCCAGCAGTAGTAGCCTTATATTAGTGCTTGCCGTGTCTCGCAGTATTCCTTCCGGCTCCCTACTAATGTATCTGAGCCGGCAGTAGCAGCCTTATATTTCTGCTTTTTGTGTCTCGCAGTATTCCTTCCAGCTCCCTACTAATGTATCTGAGCCGCCAGTAGTAGCCTTATATTAGTGCTTGGTGTGACTCGCAGTATTCCTTCCAGCTCCCTACTAATGTATCTGAGCCGGCAGTAGTAGCCTTATATTAGTGCTTGCCGTGTCTCGCAGTATTCCTTCCAGCTCCCTACTAATGTAGCTGAGCCGGCAGTAGCAGCCTTATATTAGTGCTTGCCATGTCTCACAGTATTCCTTCCAGCTCCCTACTAATGTATCTGAGCCGCCAGTAGTAGCCTTATATTAGTGCTTCGTGTGACTCGCAGTATTCCTTCCAACTCCCTACTAATGTATCTGAGCCGTCAGTAGTAGCCTTATATTAGTGCTTGCCGTGTCTCACAGTATTCCTTCGGGCTCCTTAATAATGTATCTGAGCCGCCAGTAGCAGCCTTATATTAGTGCTTGCAGTGTCTCACAGTATTCTTTCCAACTCCCTACTAATGTAGCTGAGCCGCCAGTAGTAGCCTTATATTAGTGCTTTGTGTGACTCGCAGTATTCCTTCCAACTCCCTACTAATGTATCTAAACCGGCAGTAGCAGCCTTATATTAGTGCTTGCCGTGTCTTGCAGTATTCCTTCCGGCTCTCTACTAATGTATCTGAGCCGAGAGTAGCAGCCTTATATTAGTGCTTGCCGTGTCTCACATTCTTCTTTCCAACTCCCTACTAATGTAGCTGAGCCGCCAGTAGTAGCCTTATATTAGTGCTTCGTGCGACTCACAGTATTCCTTCCAAATCCCTACTAATGTATCTGAGCCAGCAGTAGCAGCCTTATATTAGTGCTTGCCGTGTCTCGCAGTATTCCTTTCGGCTCCCTACTAATGTATCTGAGCCGCCAGTAGCAGCCTTATATTAGTGCTTGCCGTGTCTCACAGTATTCTTTCCAACTCCCTACTAATGTAGCTGAGCCGCCAGTAGTAGCCTTATATTAGTGCTTCGTGTGACTCGCAGTATTCCTTCCAACTCCCTACTAATGTATCTGAGCCGACAGTAGTAGCCTTATATTAGTGCTTGGTGTGTCACACAGTATTCCTTCCAGCTCCTTACTAATGTATCTGAGCCGGCAGTAGTAGCCTAATATTAGTGCTTGGTGTGACTCGCCGTAATCCTTCCAACTCCCTACTAATGCATCTGAGCCGGCAGTAGTAGCCTTATATTAGTGCTAGTGTGTCTCGCAGTATTCCTTTCGGCTCCATAATAATGTATCTGAGCCAGCAGTAGTAGCCTTATATTAGTGCTTGCCGTGTCTCACAGTATTCCTTCCGGCTCCCTACTAATGTATCTGAGCCGGCAGTAGCAGCCTTATATTTCTGCTTTTTGTGTCTCACAGTATTCCTTCCAGCTCCCTACTTATGTATCTAAGCCGGCAGTAGTAGCCTTATATTAGTGCTAGGTGTGACTCGCCGTATTCCTTCCAACTCCCTACTAATGTATCTGAGTCGGCAGTAGTAGCCTTATATTAGTGCTTGGTGTGAATCGCCGTATTCCTTCCAACTCCCTACTAATGCATCTGAGCCGGCAGTAGTAGCCTTATATTAGTGCTAGTGTGTCTCGCAGTATTCCTTTCGGCTCCATAATAATGTATCTGAGCCAGCAGTAGTAGCCTTATATTAGTGCTTGCCGTGTCTCACAGTATTCCTTCCGGCTCCCTACTAATGTATCTGAGCCGGCAGTAGCAGCCTTATATTTCTGCTTTTTGTGTCTCACAGTATTCCTTCCAGCTCCCTACTTATGTATCTAAGCCGGCAGTAGTAGCCTTATATTAGTGCTAGGTGTGACTCGCCGTATTCCTTCCAACTCCCTACTAATGTATCTGAGTCGGCAGTAGTAGCCTTATATTAGTGCTTGGTGTGAATCGCCGTATTCCTTCCAACTCCCTACTAATGTATCTGAGCCGGTAGTAGTAGCCTTATATTAGTGCTTCGTGTGACTCGCAGTATTCCTTCCAACTCCCTACTAATGTATCTGAGCCGGCAGTAGTAGCCTTATATTAGTGCTTCGTGTGACTCGCAGTATTCCTTCCAAATCCCTAATAATGTATCTGAGCTGGCAGTAGCAGCCTTATATTAGTGCTTGCCGAGTCTCACAGTATTCTTTCCAACTCCCTACTAATGTATCTGAGCCGACAGTAGTAGCCTTATATTAGTGCTTCGTGTGACTTGCAGTATTCCTTCCAACTCCCTACTAATGTATCTGAGCCAGCAGTAGCAGCCTTATATTAGTGCTTGCCGTGTCTCGCAGTATTCCTTTCGGCTCCCTACTAATGTATCTGAGCCGCCAGTAGCAGCCTTATATTAGTGCTTGCCGTGTCTCACAGTATTCTTTCCAACTCCCTACTAATGTAGGTGAGCCGCCAGTAGTAGCCTTATATTAGTACTTCGTGTGACTCGCAGTATTCCTTCCAACTCCCTACTAATGTATCTGAGCCGGCAGTAGTAGCCTTATATTAGTGCTAGTGTGTCTAACAGTATTCTTTCCAACTCCCTACTAATGTATCTGAGCCAGAAGTAGTAGCCTTATATTAGTGCTTGGTGTGTCTCGCAGTATTCCTTCGGGCTCCCTACTAATGTATCTGAGCCGGCAGTAGTAGCCTTATATTAGTGCTTGCCGTGTCTCGCAGTATTCCTTCCAACTCCCTACTAATGCATCTGAGCCGGCATTAGTAGCCTTATATTAGTGCTTGCCGTGTCACACAGTATTCCTTCCAGCTCCTTACTAATGTATCTGAGCCGGCAGTAGTAGCCTAATATTAGTGCTTGGTGTGACTCGCCGTAATCCTTCTAACTCCCTACTAATGCATCTGAGCCGGCAGTAGTAGCCTTATATTAGTGCTAGTGTGTCTCGCAGTATTCCTTCCGGCTCCATAATAATGTATCTGAGCCAGCAGTAGTAGCCTTATATTAGTGCTTGCCGTGTCTCGCAGTATTCCTTCCGGCTCCCTACTAATGTATCTGAGCCGGCAGTAGCAGCCTTATATTTCTGCTTTTTGTGTCTCGCAGTATTCCTTCCAGCTCCCTACTAATGTATCTGAGTCGCCAGTAGTAGCCTTATATTAGTGCTTGGTGTGACTCGCAGTATTCCTTCCAGCTCCCTACTAATGTATCTGAGCCGGCAGTAGTAGCCTTATATTAGTGCTTGCCGTGTCTCGCAGTATTCCTTTCGGCTCCCTACTAATGTAGCTGAGCCGGCAGTAGCAGCCTTATATTAGTGCTTGCCGTGTCTCACAGTATTCCTTCCAGCTCCCTACTAATGTATCTGAGCCGCCAGTAGTAGCCTTATATTAGTGCTTCGTGTGACTCGCAGTATTCCTTCCAACTCCCTACTAATGTATCTGAGCCGTCAGTAGTAGCCTTATATTAGTGCTTGCCGTGTCTCACAGTATTCCTTCGGGCTCCTTACTAATGTATCTGAGCCGCCAGTAGCAGCCTTATATTAGTGCTTGCAGTGTCTCACAGTATTCTTTCCAACTCCCTACTAATGTAGCTGAGCCGCCAGTAGTAGCCTTATATTAGTGCTTTGTGTGACTCGCAGTATTCCTTCCAACTCCCTACTAATGTATCTAAACCGGCAGTAGCAGCCTTATATTAGTGCTTGCCGTGTCTTGCAGTATTCCTTCCGGCTCTCTACTAATGTATCTGAGCCGAGAGTAGCAGCCTTATATTAGTGCTTGCCGTGTCTCACATTCTTCTTTCCAACTCCCTACTAATGTAGCTGAGCCGCCAGTAGTAGCCTTATATTAGTGCTTCGTGCGACTCACAGTATTCCTTCCAACTCCCTACTAATGTATCTGAGCCAGCAGTAGCAGCCTTATATTAGTGCTTGCCGTGTCTCGCAGTATTCCTTTCGGCTCCCTACTAATGTATCTGAGCCGCCAGTAGCAGCCTTATATTAGTGCTTGCCGTGTCTCACAGTATTCTTTCCAACTCCCTACTAATGTAGCTGAGCCGCCAGTAGTAGCCTTATATTAGTGCTTCGTGTGACTCGCAGTATTCCTTCCAACTCCCTACTAATGTATCTGAGCCGACAGTAGTAGCCTTATATTAGTGCTTGGTGTGTCTCGCAGTATTCCTGCGGGCTCCCTACTAATGTATCTGAGCCGGTAGTAGTAGCCTTATATTATTGCTTGCCGTGTCTCGCAGTATTCCTTCCAACTCCCTACTAATGCATCTGAGCCGGCAGTAGTAGCCTTATATTAGTGCTTGCCGTGTCACACAGTATTCCTTCCAGCTCCTTACTAATGTATCTGAGCCGGCAGTAGTAGCCTAATATTAGTGCTTGGTGTGACTCGCCGTAATCCTTCCAACTCCCTACTTATGCATCTGAGCCGGCAGTAGTAGCCTTATATTAGTGCTAGTGTGTCTCGCAGTATTCCTTTCGGCTCCATAATAATGTATCTGAGCCAGCAGTAGTAGCCTTATATTAGTGCTTGCCGTGTCTCACAGTATTCCTTCCGGCTCCCTACTAATGTATCTGAGCCGGCAGTAGCAGCCTTATATTTCTGCTTTTTGTGTCTCACAGTATTCCTTCCAGCTCCCTACTTATGTATCTAAGCCGGCAGTAGTAGCCTTATATTAGTGCTAGGTGTGACTCGCCGTATTCCTTCCAACTCCCTACTAATGTATCTGAGTCGGCAGTAGTAGCCTTATATTAGTGCTTGGTGTGACTCGCCGTATTCCTTCCAACTCCCTACTAATGTATCTGAGCCGGTAGTAGTAGCCTTATATTAGTGCTTCGTGTGACTCGCAGTATTCCTTCCAACTCCCTACTAATGTATCTGAGCCGGCAGTAGTAGCCTTATATTAGTGCTTCGTGTGACTCGCAGTATTCCTTCCAAATCCCTAATAATGTATCTGAGCCGGCAGTAGCAGCCTTATATTAGTGCTTGCCGAGTCTCACAGTATTCTTTCCAACTCCCTACTAATGTATCTGAGCCGACAGTAGTAGCCTTATATTAGTGCTTCGTGTGACTTGCAGTATTCCTTCCAACTCCCTACTAATGTATCTGAGCCAGCAGTAGCAGCCTTATATTAGTGCTTGCCGTGTCTCGCAGTATTCCTTTCGGCTCCCTACTAATGTATCTGAGCCGCCAGTAGCAGCCTTATATTAGTGCTTGCCGTGCCTCACAGTATTCTTTCCAACTCCCTACTAATGTAGGTGAGCCGCCAGTAGTAGCCTTATATTAGTGCTTCGTGTGACTCGCAGTATTCCTTCCAACTCCCTACTAATGTATCTGAGCCGGCAGTAGTAGCCTTATATTTGTGCTAGTGTGTCTAACAGTATTCTTTCCAACTCCCTACTAATGTATCTGAGCCAGAAGTAGTAGCCTTATATTAGTGCTTGGTGTGTCTCGCAGTATTCCTTCGGGCTCCCTACTAATGTATCTGAGCCGGCAGTAGTAGCCTTATATTAGTGCTTGCCATGTCTCGCAGTATTCCTTCCAACTCCCTACTAATGCATCTGAGCCGGCAGTAGTAGCCTTATATTAGTGCTTGCCGTGTCACACAGTATTCCTTCCAGCTCCTTACTAATGTATCTGAGCCGGCAGTAGTAGCCTAATATTAGTGCTTGGTGTGACTCGCCGTAATCCTTCTAACTCCCTACTAATGCATCTGAGCCGGCAGTAGTAGCCTTATATTAGTGCTAGTGTGTCTCGCAGTATTCCTTCCGGCTCCATAATAATGTATCTGAGCCAGCAGTAGTAGCCTTATATTAGTGCTTGCCGTGTCTCGCAGTATTCCTTCCGGCTCCCTACTAATGTATCTGAGCCGGCAGTAGCAGCCTTATATTTCTGCTTTTTGTGTCTCGCAGTATTCCTTCCAGCTCCCTACTAATGTATCTGAGTCGCCAGTAGTAGCCTTATATTAGTGCTTGGTGTGACTCGCAGTATTCCTTCCAGCTCCCTACTAATGTATCTGAGCCGGCAGTAGTAGCCTTATATTAGTGCTTGCCGTGTCTCGCAGTATTCCTTCCAGCTCCCTACTAATGTAGCTGAGCCGGCAGTAGCAGCCTTATATTAGTGCTTGCCGTGTCTCACAGTATTCCTTCCAGCTCCCTACTAATGTATCTGAGCCGCCAGTAGTAGCCTTATATTAGTGCTTCGTGTGACTCGCAGTATTCCTTCCAACTCCCTACTAATGTATCTGAGCCGTCAGTAGTAGCCTTATATTAGTGCTTGCCGTGTCTCACAGTATTCCTTCGGGCTCCTTACTAATGTATCTGAGCCGCCAGTAGCAGCCTTATATTAGTGCTTGCAGTGTCTCACAGTATTCTTTCCAACTCCCTACTAATGTAGCTGAGCCGCCAGTAGTAGCCTTATATTAGTGCTTTGTGTGACTCGCAGTATTCCTTCCAACTCCCTACTAATGTATCTAAACCGGCAGTAGCAGCCTTATATTAGTGCTTGCCGTGTCTTGCAGTATTCCTTCCGGCTCTATACTAATGTATCTGAGCCGAGAGTAGCAGCCTTATATTAGTGCTAGCCGTGTCTCACATTCTTCTTTCCAACTCCCTACTAATGTAGCTGAGCCGCCAGTAGTAGCCTTATATTAGTGCTTCGTGCGACTCACAGTATTCCTTCCAACTCCCTACTAATGTATCTGAGCCAGCAGTAGCAGCCTTATATTAGTGCTTGCCGTGTCTCGCAGTATTCCTTTCGGCTCCCTACTAATGTATCTGAGCCGCCAGTAGCAGCCTTATATTAGTGCTTGCCGTGTCTCACAGTATTCTTTCCAACTCCCTACTAATGTAGCTGAGCCGCCAGTAGTAGCCTTATATTAGTGCTTCGTGTGACTCGCAGTATTCCTTCCAACTCCCTACTAATGTATCTGAGCCGACAGTAGTAGCCTTATGTTAGTGCTTGGTGTGTCTCGCAGTATTCCTTCGGGCTCCCTACTAATGTATCTGAGCCGGCAGTAGTAGCCTTATATTATTGCTTGCCGTGTCTCGCAGTATTCCTTCCAACTCTCTACTAATGCATCTGAGCCGGCAGTAGTAGCCTTATATTAGTGCTTGCCGTGTCACACAGTATTCCTTCCAGCTCCTTACTAATGTATCTGAGCCGGCAGTAGTAGCCTAATATTAGTGCTTGGTGTGACTCGCCGTAATCCTTCCAACTCCCTGCTAATGCATTTGAGCCGGCAGTAGTAGCCTTATATTAGTGCTAGTGTGTCTCGCAGTATTCCTTTCGGCTCCATAATAATGTATCTGAGCCGGCAGTAGTAGCCTTATATTAGTGCTTGCAGTGTCTCACAGTATTCCTTCCGGCTCCCTACTAATGTATCTGAGCCGGCAGTAGCAGCCTTATATTTCTGCTTTTTGTGTCTCACAGTATTCCTACCAGCTCCCTACTTATGTATCTAAGCCGGCAGTAGTAGCCTTATATTAGTGCTAGGTGTGACTCGCCGTATTCCTTCCAACTCCCTACTAATGTTTCTGAGTCGGCAGTAGTAGCCTTATATTAGTGCTTGGTGTGACTCGCCGTATTCCATCCAACTCCCTACTAATGTATCTGAGCCGGCATTAGTAGCCTTATATTAGTGCTTCGTGTGACTCGCAGTATTCCTTCCAACTCCCTACTAATGTATCTGAGCCGGCAGTAGTAGCCTTATATTAGTGCTTCGTGTGACTCGCAGTATTCCTTCCAAATCCCTAATAATGTACTCGAGCCGGCAGTAGCAGCCTTATATTAGTGCTTGCCGAGTCTCACAGTATTCTATCCAACTCCCTACTAATGTATCTGAGCCGACAGTAGTAGCCTTATATTAGTGCTTCGTGTGACTTGCAGTATTCCTTCCAACTCCCTACTAATGTATCTGAGCCAGCAGTAGCAGCCTTATATTAGTGCTTGCCGTGTCTCGCAGTATTCCTTTCGGCTCCCTACTAATGTATCTGAGCCGCCAGTAGCAGCCTTATATTAGTGCTTGCCGTGTCTCACTGTATTCTTTCCAACTCCCTACTAATGTAGCTGAGCCGCCAGTAGTAGCCTTATATTAGTGCTTCGTGTGACTCGCAGTATTCCTTCCAACTCCCTTCTAATGTATCTGAGCCGGCAGTAGTAGCCTTATATTAGTGCTAGTGTGTCTAACAGTATTTCTTCCAACTCCCTACTAATGTATCTGAGCCAGAAGTAGTAGCCTTATATTAGTGCTTGGTGTGTCTCGCAGTATTCCTTTGGGCTCCCTACTAATGTATCTGAGCCGGCAGTAGTAGCCTTATATTAGTGCTTGCCGTGTCTCGCAGTATTCCTTCCAGCTCCCTACTAATGTAGCTGAGCCGGCAGTAGCAGCCTTATATTAGTGCTTGCCGTGTCTCACAGTATTCCTTCCAGCTCCCTACTAATGTATCTGAGCCGCCAGTAGTAGCCTTATATTAGTGCTTGCCGTGTCTCACAGTATTCCTTCGGGCTCCTTAGTAATGTATCTGAGCCGCCAGTAGCAGTCTTATATTAGTGCTTGCAGTGTCTCACAGTATTCTTTCCAACTCCCTACTTATGTAGCTGAGCCGCCAGTAGTAGCCTTATATTAGTGCTTTGTGTGACTCGCAGTATTCCTTCCAACTCCCTACTAATGTATCTAAACCGGCAGTAGCAGCCTTATATTAGTGCTTGCCGTGTCTTGCAGTATTCCTTCCGGCTCTCTACTAATGTATCTGAGCCGAGAGTAGCAGCCTTATATTAGTGCTTGCCGTGTCTCACATTCTTCTTTCCAACTCCCTACTAATGTTGCGGAGCCGCCAGTAGTAGCCTTATATTAGTGCTTCGTGCGACTCACAGTATTCCTTCCAACTCCCTACTAAGGTATCTGAGCCAGCAGTAGCAGCCTTAAATTAGTGCTTGCCGTGTCTCGCAGTATTCCTTTCGGCTCCCTACTAATGTATCTGAGCCGCCAGTAGCAGCCTTATATTAGTGCTTGCCGTGTCTCACAGTATTCTTTCCAACTCCCTACTAATGTAGCTGAGCCGCCAGTAGTAGCCTTATATTAGTGCTTCGTGTGACTCGCAGTATTCCTTCCAACTCCCTACTAATGTATCTGAGCCGACAGTAGTAGCCTTATATTAGTGCTTGGTGTGTCTCGCAGTATTCCTTCGGGCTCCCTACTAATGTATCTGAGCCGGCAGTAGTAGCCTTATATTAGTGCTTGCCGTGTCACACAGTATTCCTTCCAGCTCCTTACTAATGTATCTGAGCCGGCAGTAGTAGCCTAATATTAGTGCTTGGTGTGACTCGCCGTAATCCTTCCAACTCCCTACTAATGCATCTGAGCCGGCAGTAGTAGCCTTATATTAGTGCTAGTGTGTCTCGCAGTATTCCTTTCGGCTCCATAATAATGTATCTGAGCCAGCAGTAGTAGCCTTATATTAGTGCTTGCCGTGTCTCACAGTATTCCTTCCGGCTCCCTACTACTAATGTATCTGAGCCGGCAGTAGCAGCCTTATATTTCTGCTTTTTGTGTCTCACAGTATTCCTTCCAGCTCCCTACTTATGTATCTAAGCCGGCAGTAGTAGCCTTATATTAGTGCTAGGTGTGACTCGCCGTATTCCTTCCAACTCCCTACTAATGTATCTGAGTCGGCAGTAGTAGCCTTATATTAGTGCTTGGTGTGACTCGCCGTATTCCTTCCAACTCCCTACTAATGTATCTGAGCCGGTAGTAGTAGCCTTATATTAGTGCTTCGTGTGACTCGCAGTATTCCTTCCAACTCCCTACTAATGTATCTGAGCCGGCAGTAGTAGCCTTATATTAGTGCTTCGTGTGACTCGCAGTATTCCTTCCAAATCCCTAATAATGTATCTGAGCCGGCAGTAGCAGCCTTATATTAGTGCTTGCCGAGTCTCACAGTATTCCTTCCAACTCCCTACTAATGTATCTGAGCCGACAGTAGTAGCCTTATATTAGTGCTTCGTGTGACTTGCAGTATTCCTTCCAACTCCCTACTAATGTATCTGAGCCAGCAGTAGCAGCCTTATATTAGTGCTTGCCGTGTCTCGCAGTATTCCTTTCGGCTCCCTACTAATGTATCTGAGCCGCCAGTAGCAGCCTTATATTAGTGCTTGCCGTGTCTCAGAGTATTCTTTCCAACTCCCTACTAATGTAGCTGAGCCGCCAGTAGTAGCCTTATATTAGTGCTTCGTGTGACTCGCAGTATTCCTTCCAACTCCCTACTAATGTATCTGAGCCGGCAGTAGTAGCCTTATATTAGTGCTAGTGTGTCTAACAGTATTTCTTCCAACTCCCTACTAATGTATCTGAGCCAGAAGAAGTAGCCTTATATTAGTGCTTGGTGTGTCTCGCAGTATTCCTTCGGGCTCCCTACTAATGTATCTGAGCCGGCAGTAGTAGCCTTATATTAGTGCTTGCCGTGTCTCGCAGTATTCCTTCCAACTCCCTACTAATGCATCTGAGCCGGCAGTAGTAGCCTTATATTAGTGCTTGCCGTGTCACACAGTATTCCTTCCAGCTCCTTACTAATGTATCTGAGCCGGCAGTAGTAGCCTAATATTAGTGCTTGGTGTGACTCGCCGTAATCCTTCTAACTCCCTACTAATGCATCTGAGCCGGCAGTAGTAGCCTTATATTAGTGCTAGTGTGTCTCGCAGTATTCCTTCCGGCTCCATAATAATGTATCTGAGCCAGCAGTAGTAGCCTTATATTAGTGCTTGCCGTGTCTCGCAGTATTCCTTCCGGCTCCCTACTAATGTATCTGAGCCGGCAGTAGCAGCCTTATATTTCTGCTTTTTGTGTCTCGCAGTATTCCTTCCAGCTCCCTACTAATGTATCTGAGCCGCCAGTAGTAGCCTTATATCAGTGCTTGGTGTGACTCGCAGTATTCCTTCCAGCTCCCTACTAATGTATCTGAGCCGGCAGTAGTAGCCTTATATTAGTGCTTGCCGTGTCTCGCAGTATTCCTTCCAGCTCCCTACTAATGTAGCTGAGCCGGCAGTAGCAGCCTTATATTAGTGCTTGCCGTGTCTCACAATATTCCTTCGGGCTCCCTACTAATGTATCTGAGCCGCCAGTAGTAGCCTTATATTAGTGCTTCGTGTGACTCGCAGTATTCCTTCCAACTCCCTACTAATGTATCTGAGCCGTCAGTAGTAGCCTTATATTAGTGCTTGCCGTGTCTCACAGTATTCCTTCGGGCTCCTTACTAATGTATCTGAGCCGCCAGTAGCAGCCTTATATTAGTGCTTGCAGTCAGGGCCGGTGCTAGATTTCTTGGCGCCCTAGGCAAAGCTTCACTCTACCACCCCTGCGTTCCCCAGTGTGCGTTCAGTAGTCACACAACTCCTATTACCACCGCACCAACATAAAACAGAATTTTCTGCACGCCTATCAATGTCAACACACTTGCCGGCAGAATTACACACAATGGTGCCATCCCACAGTCAATGGTGGTCACAAAATACTGTACCGCCATGCTGTGTGGATACAGGCAGGTATAGCTCTGGTATTAATTTGGCTAAAACTCCGATTTCATCCTACCCTACCGTCCATTAGTAGACCACCTCACCTTACCCTGTGTGCCCGCTCTCCAGGCTACCATTCAATCTGTGCTACCTCCCAGTGCCGGATTAAGGCTAGTTGGGACCCTGGGGCAAAGAGATGTGGGGGCCCCACCAATAAAATTAAACCTGCGGCCCCCACCCACCCATCCCCGCTGCTGTCACTACTATGCTCCTTAGGGTAGGAGGAGAGAGTGAGGGGAGTAACAAAGAAGGTGTTAGGGGTTAGGGAGAGACAGGGGAATGGGGAGTAGCGAGAGAGAGATTGAGAGTATTAGGGAGAAAGATGTGCGAAAGAGCGTGTCAGGGTGAGAGAAAAAAAGAGAGGAGCAAGAAGGGGGGGGGGGAGAAATGGGGGTCAGAGAGAGAATGAGGGTTTAATGGAAAAGGGGGAAATAAGAGAAAAAATAGGATTTTAATACCTACCGGTAAATCCTTTTCTCCTAGTCCGTAGAGGATGCTGGGGACTCCAAAAGGACCATGGGGTATAGACGGGATCCGCAGGAGCTTGGGCACACTAAAAAGACTTTGACTGGGTGTGAACTGGCTCCTCCCTCTATGCCTCTCCCCCAGACCTCAGTTATAGGAACTGTGCCCAGGAGAGACGGACATTTCGAGGAAAGGATTTTTGTTAAACAAATGGCGAAAAACATACCAGCCCACACCACAAACATACCGTACAACCGGAGTAGCAGGAAACCAGATAACAGTATGAACTAACAACAGCAACAAGCTGAATATAACTGATACACAACCCACGTGTAACCAAAAATAACCAGTATCAATACAACTGCAAGGAACAGTCCGCACTGGGATGGGCGCCCAGCATCCTCTACGGACTAGGAGAAAAGGATTTACCGGTAGGTATTAAAATCCTATTTTCTCTTACGTCCTAGAGGATGCTGGGGACTCCAAAAGGACCATGGGGTCTATACCAAAGCTCCAGACCGGGCAGGAGAGTGCGGACGACTCTGCAGCACCGATTGAGCAAACATGAGGTCCTCATCAGCCAGGGTATCAAACTTGTAGAACTTAGCAAAAGTGTTTGAACCCGACCACGTAGCTGCTTGGCAAAGTTGAAGTGCCGAGACCCCTCGGCAGCCGCCCAAGATGAGCCCACCTTCCTGGTAGAATGGGCCTTTACTGACTTCGGCAACGGTAGCCCAGCCGAAGAATGAGCTTGCTGAATCGTATTACAAATCCAGCGTGCAATAGTCTGCTTAGAAGCAGGATTTCCAATCTTGTTGGAAGCATACAGGACAAACAGAGCCTCTGTCTTCCTAGTAAGAGCCGTTCTGGCGACATAAATTTTCAAAGCTCTTACAACGTCAAGAGCTTTAGGGACCGCCACAGCATCCGTAGCCACAGGTACCACAATAGGTTGGTTTATGTGAAACGAAGAAACCACCTTTGGCAGAAATTGTGACGAGTCCTCAATTCCGCTCTATCCGAATGAAAAATCAAATATGGACTCTTGTGAGACAAAGCCGCCAACTCGAACACTCGTCTGGCAGACACCAGAGCCAAAAGCATGACCACTTTCCAAGTGAGAAACTTTAACTCAACCTTACGCAAAGGTTCAAACCAGTGAGACATAAGAAACTGCAACACCACTTCAAGATCCCACGGCGCCACGGGTGGCACAAATGGAGGATGGATATGCAGCACTCCCTTCACGAAAGTCTGAACCTCAGGAAGGACGGCCAATTCTCTTTGAAAGAAAATAGATAAAGCCGAAATATGCACTTTGATGGAACCCAATTTCAGGCCTGCATCCACGCCTGCCTGCAAAAAATTGAGCAAACGACCCAAGTGAAACTCCTCCGCGGGAGTTGCTTTGGTTTCACACCACGACACATACTTTCTACAAATACGGTGATAATGTTTCGCCGTGACCTCCTTCCTAGCTTTAAGGAGAGTGGGGATTACCTCCACGGGAATACCTTTCCGAGCTAAGATTTGGCGCTCAACTTCCACGCCGTCAAACGCAGCCGCAGTAAGACCGGAAACACGCAGGGCCCCTGAAGTAACAGGTCCTCTCTTAGAGGAAGCGGCCAAGGATCTTCTACAAGCAATTCCTGAGGATCCGGATACCAGGCCCTCTGTGGCCAATCTGGAACGACGAGTATTGCCTGAACCCTTGTTCGTTGTACGATCCTCAGCACCTTTGGAATGAGAGGAAGCGGAGGGAACACATACACTTACTGAAACACCCACAGAGTTACCAGGGCGTCCACTGCACTGGCTTGTGGGTCCCTTGACCTTGAACAATACCTCGGAAGCATCTTGTTGAGGCGAGACGCCATCATGTCTATCAGAGGAATTCCCCAACGCCTTGTCACTTCTGGAAATACCTCTTGATGTAGAGCCCAATATCCTTGATGGAGATCGTGTCTGCTGAGGAAGTCTGCTTCCCAGTTGTCCACGCCCGGGAGGAAGACTGCTGACAGAGCGCTCACGTGCTGTTCCGCCCAGCGAAGGATTCTTGTGGCCTCCGCCATTGCCGCCCTGCTCCTTGTTCCGCCTTGGCGGTTAACGTACACCACCGCAGTTATGTGGTCCGACTGTATCAGGACAGGGAGACCCTGAAGAAGGTTCTTTGCTTGCAGCAGGCCGTTGTAAATGGCTCTTAACTTGAGAACATTTATGTGGAGACAAGATTCCTGGCTTGACCATTTTCCCTGGAAATTTCTTCCTTGCATGATTGCGCCCCAGCCTCGGAGACTTGCATCTATTGTCAGCAGGACCCAGTCCTGGATTCCGAATCGGCGTCCCTCTAGAAGGTGAGAGCCTTGCAGCCACCACAGGAGCGAAATCCTGGTCCTGGAAGATAGACTTATTTTCCGGTGCATGTGTAGGTGAGACCCGGACCACTTATTCAGCAGATCCCACTGAAACACCCAGGCATGAAACCTGCCAAACGGAATGGCTTCGTAAGCCGCAACCATCTTCCCTAGCACCTGAGTGCATTGATGAATCGACACACTTGTCAGACTCGAAGCTCCCTGACCATGGTCTGAATTTTCAGAGCTTTGTCCTCCGGAAGAAACACTCTTTGTAGATCCGTGTCTAGGATCATGCCCAGGAAAGGCAGCCGAGTGGCCGGGATCAACTGAGACTTTGGCAAATTTCGAATCCAACCGTGATCTCGCAGAACCGACAGGGAGAGATCCACATTTCTTAACAACTGTTCCTTAGACCTCGCCTTTATCAGGAGATCGTCCAAGTACGGAGGATAATTGTGACCCCTTGCTTGCGAAGGAGAACCATCATTTCCGCCATTACCTTGGTGAAAACCCTCGGGGCCGTGGAAAGCCCAAACGGCAACGCCTGAAATTGGTAATGACAATCCTGTACCGCAAACCTCAAGGAGGCCTGATGAGGAGGGTATATCGGGACGTGCAAGTAAGCATCCTTTATGTCGACTGATGCCATAAATTCCCCCTATTCGAGACTGAAGATCACAGCTCGAAGAGACTCCATCTTGAACTTGAAAATTTTCAAGTATGGATTGAGGGATTTCAGGTTCAGAATTGGTCTGACCGAGCCGTCCGGCTTCGGCACGACAAAGAGGCTCGAATAGAACCCTTCCCCCCGTTGGGACGGGGGAACTGGCACAACGACCCTCTGTTGACACAACTTTTGTATCGCAGCCTTTACCACTTCTCTTTCGGGAAGAGAAAATGGCAAAGCCAAAACGAAAAAGCGGCGGGGGGGGGGGGCATCTCCTGAAACTCCAGTTTGTACCCCTGGGACACTATGTCTAAGACCCAAGGATCCAGGGCCGATTGAACCCAGACCTGACTGAAGAATCGGAGACGGCCCCCCCACCGGTACGGACTCACGCAGGGGAGCCCCAGCGTCATGCGGTGGATTTGGTAAAGGCGGGGGAGGACTTTTGGTCCTGGGCGCCTGACACTGCATGCAACTTCTTTCCCCTTCCTCTACCCTTTGAGGCGAGAAAGGGCGAGTCCTTTCCTCTTTTGTATTTATTAGGCCGAAAGGACTGCATCTGCAGATGGGGTGCCTTTTTCTGTTGAGTGGGAACATAAGTAAGAAAAGATTACTTACCCGCAGTAGCGGTAGACACCAGGTCAGCAAGGCCGTCACCAAACAAGACACTACCTTTAAAAGGGAAAGCTTCCATATTCTTCTTGGAGTCGGTATCAGCATTCCATTGATGAATCCACAGCGCCCTCCTGGCCGAGACTGCCATGGCATTGGCTCTTGATCCCAAGAGGCCAACATCCCTCGCCGCATCCTTCAGGTAATCTGCAGCATCCTTGATATAACCAAGAGTCAAAAGAATGTTATCCTTATCAAGGGTATCCATATCAGAAGCCAAATTATCAGCCAACTTAGCAATAGCACTACTCACCCATACCGACGCCACAGCAGGTTTGAGCAATGCACCAGTATTAACGAAAATGGACTTCAATGTCGTCTCCAGCTTGCGATCCGCTGGGTCTTTGAGAGCAGCCATGTCAGGAGACGGAAGCGCCACCTTCTTGGACAATCGGGATAGAGCCTTGTCCACATTGGGAGACGACTCCCATTTTTCCCTGTCGTCAGAGGGGAAAGGAGATGCCATCAAAATTCTCTTGGGAATCTGCCACCTTTTGTCAGGCGACTCCCAAGCCTTTTCACAAAGCGCGTTCATTTCATGAGAGGGGGGAAATTTTACCTCAGGCCTTTTCCCTTTAAATAAACAAAATGTTGTGTCAGGAACGGCAGGTTCCTCCGATATATGTAAAACATCTTTGATGGCTACAATCATGTAGTGAATACTCCTAACAACCCTTGGATGTAAAGAAGCCTCATTGAAATCAACATCGGAATCAGAGTCCGTGTCAGTACCTGTATCTGCCATCTGGGTAAAAGAACGCTTTTGTGACCCTGAGGTGGTCTGTACCTGAGACAAAGCCTCCTCCATGGATTTCCTCCATGTTTGTGTCTGCGAATCAGATTTATCCAGTCTCTTAGACAATAAAGCCACATTTGCATTCAGTGTACTGAGCACAGTCACCCAATCAGCAGTCGGCTGTGTCGACAGAGTCATACTCAAATCCCTCCCTGCGGCCCCCAGTAACTTCCTCCGGGGAGGAACACTCAGCCTCAGACATGTCGACACGTAGTACCGACACACCCACACTGGCCAAAAACAAGGGGACAGACCCACAGAGAAGCCCGTAGAGAGAAACACAGAGGGAGTATGCCAGCTCACACCCCAGCGCCCATATACTAAGAGAAACAATATGTGTCCAGCGCTGTCTACAATATGATAAAAGCACCAAATTTTATGTGCCCCCCCCCCCCAGTTTTTGCCCCCTTGTTACTTGAGGGAGCTTGGAGGTCCAGGCCAGCGTCTCTGCAGCACTGTGGAGAGAGAGAAAATGGCGCTGGTGAGCAATGTGCGACTAAGCCCCATCCCTTCCCGGCGCTGTAGCCCGCTCAATTTCAAATTTATTATACTGGCGGGGGTATTCTATATGGTGCCCGGGCACCGTATAATCCTTTCTGCCAGTCCTCTGACCCCAGTAACTGCTGCCCAGGGCGCTCCCCCCCAGCACCCTGCACCCTGTGAGTGCCGTTGGTGAAGTGTGTGGGAGCATGGAGCTCAGCGCTACCGCTGTGCTGTACCGTTACTAAAGTCTTCTGCCGTCTGATGTCTTCGGTTCTTCGTATACTCACCCGGCTTCTTTCTTCTGGCTTCTGTGAGGGGGGTGACGGCGCGGCTCCGGGAACAAGCAGCTAGGCGAACCAAGTGATCGAACCCTCTGGAGCTAATGGTGTCCAGTAGCCTAAGAAGCAGAGCCCTTAACTAAGAAGAAGTAGGTCTGATTTTTCTCTCCCCTCAGTACCTCGATGCAGGGAGCCTGTAGCCAGCAGGTCTCCCTGAAAATAAAAAAGCCTAACATAAGTCTTTTCCCGAAAAACTCAGGAGAGCTCCCCTAGTGTGTGTCCAGTCACTCCTGGGCACAAAGTCTAACTGAGGTCTGGGGGAGGGGCATAGAGGGAGGAGCCAGTCCACACCCAGTCAAAGTCTTTTTAGTGTGCCCAAGCTCCTGCGGATCCCGTCTACACCCCATGGTCCTTTTGGAGTCCCCAGCATCCTCTAGGACGTAAGAGAAAGAAAGGGGGTAGAGTGAAAGAGAGGGTGTCAGGAAGAGAGAGGGGAGTGAGAGAAAGGAATGAGAGAAGGGAGAAAGGGCATCAGGTAGAGAGCGGGTGTCAGACAGAGAGAGAAATGGAGGGTAGCGAACACCAATGTGAGAAAGAATGTCAGGGAGAGAGAAAGAGAGAGAAGGGAGCAGGAAAGAGTGAGAGTGTCAGGGAGAGAGACAGTGTCAGAGAGAGGGAGAGAAAGACTGTGTAAGGGAGAAAGAGAGGACAGAGGGCCTAATTCAGACCCGATCGCACGCTGCAGTTTTTAGCAGTCGTGCGATCGGGTCTGAACTGCACATGCGTGTGACCCGCAGTGCGCATGCGTGTCATTGCCCGGCGACGGTGGTCGCCGGACAGCGACGTCTTCTACGAAGAACTCGATTGCACCAGCGCTCGCAAGAAGATTGACAGGGAGAAGGCGGACCTGGGCGGATACTCACCGTTTCCTGGGAGTGTCCGGACGAACGCAGGCGTGCCCGGCTGTTTCCAGGGAGGGATCCTGACGTCAGCTCCATGCCGGATCATCGCAGTGGGCGAGTAAGTCCTGAGCTGTGCAGACTGCACAAACGTATTGCTCCCCTGCACAGTCCTAACCCCCTCCCCTGTAGGCGACGATTACCTGGTCGCAGCAGTGCAAAAAACGGCCCGCGTGCGACCAGGTCTGAATTAGGCCCAGAGAGAGAGAGAGAAAAAGTGTCAGAAGAAGAGAGAGTGGTGTCTGGGAGAGGGAGAGAGACAATGTATGAGAGATACACTACCTGATTCTACAGCACAGGTCTCTGATGGGGGCGGGCACTTCACTGATTTAAGCCCCGCCCCCTAAACACCCGCGAATCGCGGCACAGCACTGCTCTGCTGTCTGGAGCCAGACAGGCAGGGCGATGTTTACAACAGTGAGGAGCCCCTGGGTAATCCGACCCTTCTACTGTTGGAGCTGGCATCTATAGTGTGGAGCCATTCCTACAGCTGCTCATTACACTACACTGGCTGCAGTATTGCCCGCAGCCCACGGCTTCTGCTGACTTCCTGCTTCTGCCTTTGTACTACTGCTTCCAGGGCTTCCTGGATCCTCAATTGCAACATACCCAGGCACTTCCTCAAACCCTGGTAGCCAGTGGCAATTGGTGACCTCTGGACCCATCCTCCACACCTCTCTCCGTGACTGCTGCTATGGTCTGGTGCCCCTGTGAGGTACTTTACCGTCAATGTACTGTAGGATGCCCCAACTTCCGCTCTTCCCTGGGTCCCTGAGGCTGCCTCTTAGTGACGCACCAGCAGGAGCTCTGGCTGCCGCAGGTCTCCTGCTATTCTCTGCGCTATCGGTGCAGCTGAAAGGCTGAGACACTGAACTTTTTTTTTTGCTAGTAGGATAGTGCAGCGCCCTCTATGGGCTGCCGCCCATAGGCAGCTGCCTAAAGCTGCCTAATGGTAGCGCCGGCCCTGCTTGCAGTGTCTCACAGTATTCTTTCCAACTCCCTACTAATGTAGCTGAGCCGCCAGTAGTAGCCTTATATTAGTGCTTTGTGTGACTCGCAGTATTCCTTCCAACTCCCTACTAATGTATCTAAACCGGCAGTAGCAGCCTTATATTAGTGCTTGCCGTGTCTTGCAGTATTCCTTCCGGCTCTCTACTAATATATCTGAGCCAAGAGTAGCAGCCTTATATAAGTGCTTGCCGTGTCTCACATTCTTCTTTCCAACTCCCTACTAATGTAGCTGAGCCGCCAGTAGTAGCCTTATATTAGTGCTTCGTGCGACTCGCAGTATTCCTACCAACTCCCTACTAATGTATCTGAGCCGACAGTAGTAGCCTTATATTAGTGCTTCGTGTGACTTGCAGTATTCCTTCCAACTCCCTACTAATGTATCTGAGCCAGCAGTAGCAGCCTTAAATTAGTGCTTGCCGTGTCTCGCAGTATTCCTTTCGGCTCCCTACTAATGTATCTGAGCCGCCAGTAGCAGCCTTATATTAGTGCTTCGTGTGACTCGCAGTATTCCTTCCAAATCCCTACTAATGTATCTGAGCCGACAGTAGTAGCCTTATATTAGTGCTTGGTGTGTCTCGCAGTATTCCTTCGGGCTCCCTGCTAATATATCTGAGCCGGCAGTAGTAGCCTTATATTAGTGCTTGCCGTGTCTCGCAGTATTCCTTCCAACTCCCTACTAATGCATCTGAGCCGGCAGTAGTAGCCTTATATTAGTGCTTGCCGTGTCACACAGTATTCCTTCCAGCTCCTTACTAATGTATCTGAGCCAGCAGTAGTAGCCTTATATTAGTGCTTGGTGTGACTCGCCGTAATCCTTCTAACTCCCTACTAATGCATCTGAGCCGGCAGTAGTAGCCTTATATTAGTGCTAGTGTGTCTCGCAGTATTCCTTCCGGCTCCATAATAATGTATCTGAGCCAGCAGTAGTAGCCTTATATTAGTGCTTGCCGTGTCTCGCAGTATTCCTTCCGGCTCCCTACTAATGTATCTGAGCCGGCAGAAGCAGCCTTATATTTCTGCTTTTTGTGTCTCGCAGTATTCCTTCCAGCTCCCTACTAATGTATCTGAGCCGCCAGTAGTAGCCTTATATTAGTGCTTGGTGTGACTCGCAGTATTCCTTCCAGCTCCCTACTAATGTATCTGAGCCGGCAGTAGTAGCCTTATATTAGTGCTTGCCGTGTCTCGCAGTATTCCTTCCAGCTCCCTACTAATGTAGCTGAGCCGGCAGTAGCAGCCTTATATTAGTGCTTGCCGTGTCTCACAGTATTCCTTCGGGCTCCCTACTAATGTATCTGAGCCGCCAGTAGTAGCCTTATATTAGTGCTTCGTGTGACTCGCAGTATTCCTTCCAACTCCCTACTAATGTATCTGAGCCGTCAGTAGTAGCCTTATATTAGTGCTTGCCGTGTCTCACAGTATTCCTTCGGGCTCCTTACTAATGTATCTGAGCCGCCAGTAGCAGCCTTATATTAGTGCTTGCAGTGTCTCACAGTATTCTTTCCAACTCCCTACTAATGTAGCTGAGCCGCCAGTAGTAGCCTTATATTAGTGCTTCGTGTGACTCGCAGTATTCCTTCCAACTCCCTACTAATGTATCTGAGCCGGCAGTAGTAGCCTTATATTAGTGCTAGTGTGTCTAACAGTATTTCTTCCAACTCCCTACTAATGTATCTGAGCCAGAAGTAGTAGCCTTATATTAGTGCTTGGTGTGTCTCGCAGTATTCCTTCGGGCTCCCTACTAATGTATCTGAGCCGGCAGTAGTAGCCTAATATTAGTGCTTGGTGTGACTCGCCGTAATCCTTCTAACTCCCTACTAATGCATCTGAGCCGGCAGTAGTAGCCTTATATTAGTGCTAGTGTGTCTCGCAGTATTCCTTCCGGCTCCATAATAATGTATCTGAGCCAGCAGTAGTAGCCTTATATTAGTGCTTGCCGTGTCTCGCAGTATTCCTTCCGGCTCCCTACTAATGTATCTGAGCCGGCAGTAGCAGCCTTATATTTCTGCTTTTTGTGTCTCGCAGTATTCCTTCCAGCTCCCTACTAATGTATCTGAGCCGCCAGTAGTAGCCTTATATTAGTGCTTGGTGTGACTCGCAGTATTCCTTCCAGCTTCCTACTATTGTATCTGAGCCGGCAGTAGTAGCCTAATATTAGTGCTTGCCGTGTCTCGCAGTATTCCTTCCAGCTCCCTACTAATGTAGCTGAGCCGGCAGTATCAGCCTTATATTAGTGCTTGCCGTGTCTCACAGTATTCCTTCGGGCTCCCTACTAATGTATCTGAGCCGCCAGTAGTAGCCTTATATTAGTGCTTCGTGTGACTCGCAGTATTCCTTCCAACTCCCTACTAATGTATCTGAGCCGTCAGTAGTAGCCTTATATTAGTGCTTGCCGTGTCTCACAGTATTCCTTCGGGCTCCTTACTAATGTATCTGAGCCGCCAGTAGCAGCCTTATATTAGTGCTTGCAGTGTCTCACAGTATTCTTTCCAACTCCCTACTAATGTAGCTGAGCCGCCAGTAGTAGCCTTATATTAGTGCTTCGTGTGACTCGCAGTATTCCTTCCAACTCCCTACTAATGTATCTGAGCCGTCAGTAGTAGCCTTATATTAGTGCTTGCCGTGTCTCACAGTATTCCTTCGGGCTCCTTACTAATGTATCTGAGCCGCCAGTAGCAGCCTTATATTAGTGCTTGCAGTGTCTCACAGTATTCTTTCCAACTCCCTACTAATGTAGCTGAGCCGCCAGTAGTAGCCTTATATTAGTGCTTCGTGTGACTCGCAGTATTCCTTCCAAATCCCTAATAATGTATCTGAGCCGGCAGTAGCAGCCTTATATTAGTGCTTGCCGTGTCTCACAGTATTCTTTCCAACTCCCTACTAATGTATCTGAGCCGGCAGTAGTAGCCTTATATTAGTGCTTTGTGTGACTCGCAGTATTCCTTCCAAATCCCTACTAATGTATCTGAGCCGGCAGTAGCAGCCTTATATTAGTGCTTGCCGTGTCTCACAGTATTCTTTCCAACTCGCTACTAATGTAGCTGAGCTGCCAGTAGTAGCCTTATATCAGTGCTTCGTGTGACTCGCAGTATTACTTCCAACTACCTACTAATGTATCTGAGCCGGCAGTAGTAGACTTATATTAGTGCTTCGTGTGACTCGCAGTATTCCTTCCAACTCCCTACTAATGTATCTGAGCCGGCAGTAGTAGACTTATATTAGTGCTTCGTGTGACTCGCAGTATTCCTTCCAACTACATACTAATGTATCTGAGCCGGCAGTAGTAGTGTCACAACTGAGGGCCTGAGCTGACAGGAGGAAGCCTCACTTGTAAGGGCTGGGCTGAAGCTAAACTTCGGAGGTTTTATCAGACCCCTGGACATACGAGTAGGATGTAGGAAGGTTGCCCGAAGGCGTGACCATGACAACCAGGATTAAAAGTCAATAAGTATTTATTAACAGAACTCCATGTAATCACACCAGTAATAAGTCAATGAAGATATACAGCAGATTTGGTAAAAACAGTTCCTGGAGACCTACGGGTTGGCAACGGCCACAGGGTACTGGTAGCAGTAGGTACAGTTCTTAATGTCCCAGAGATGGAATGTCCTTACCAGACCCGTCCGTAGTATGAGGTATAACCAAGGAACACACCAGCAGATGTTTCACTGGAAGCTGGTAGCACTGTAGTTGAGGTAGCTGCTGAGAACGCTGGATGGAACCAGCCAGGTGTTAAGACATGGAGTAGATGCTGGATGGAACAAGCCAGATAGTAGAATGAAGCTATAGAGCGAAGATGTAGAAAGAAACCGATGGTTTGCAGGTACCGATGGTATGCAGGTAACCGATGGTATGCAGGTAACCGCTGGAAAAGCACCGGCTCTTTAAGAAAGCTGATCACTGCTGGAAGCTGACCGCTGGAAGCAGATGAGACTGTAGCTGGAGACTGGAGCAAACACAGGAGACTATAGAGTCAGGCTGCACCGCAAGATGGTAGGCTGGTGCTGGTCTCTTAGTGGAATCTGGAAACAGGAGCTGGAAACTTGAAATGGAAACAACCACAGGAGAGAGAGACTGGAAACAAGGTTTGACAACCAAAGCACTGACAATTTCCTGGTTCAGGCTCAATCCCTTTATACCCTTAGGTATGCAGGGATTGGATGAGCAATTAGGCAGACTTCAGCGGAGCTATGGATTGGAGGACAGGATCATGTGACTAGAACTAAGATGGCTGCGCCCATACCGGCCAGTGGAGGGAAACCTTGTTTGTAACACCACATGGAGATTCCTCTGTAATGGCGGCGGTGAACACAAAGAACGCCGACTTGCGTCTCAGACCTCCAGCACGGACGGCCGCTGCCGCAGTAGATGAGGAGTGCCACATAACCTGTAATGCATTGAGAATACACAGACGATGCCCGAGGCCCCGCCGGCTGGTGACGCCATGCCAGTCGCCCGGGCACTGGAAGGACAATATCCACGGACCAGCAGAGATGAGACATGACATATGAATGCTAGCAACACAGCTGGGAACCGGGCCTAGGACGCTGAGCCAGCCTCAGGAGACACCTGAAAGGTAAATAATGTAGTCCAGTTACCCGGCTCGTGACAAGCACCCCCCCCCCCTTTAGGAGTGGCCCCAGGACACTTCTTAGGCTTCTGAGGAAATCTGGAGTGGAAATTCCGGACCAAGGTAGGAGCATGGACATCTGAAGCATTGGTCCAAGAGCGTTCCTCAGGGCCATAGCCCTTCCAATCAATAAGATATTTTAACTGACCATAACGGAAACGTGAATCCAGAATCTTGGCAACTTCATACTCAACTCCCCGTTGAGTCTGGACTTTAGGAGCCGAAGGTAGTGCAGAATGGAATCGATTCAGGATCAGCGGTTTCAGAAGGGAAACGTGGAATGTCCTAGGAATTTTCAAGAATGGGGGTAACTGGAGTTTGTAAGCAACAGGATTGATAACTTGTTCAATTTGAAAAGGACCGATGTAACGGGGAGCAAACTTCATGCTTGGGACTCTCAACCTCAAATTCTTTGTAGACAGCCAAACACGATCACCCACTTTGAGGGCAGGAATTGCCCTACGCTTCTTATCTGCAAACTTCTTGTATCTAAACGATGCTTTGAGCAGAGCCGCTCGAACATTCTTCCAGTTGTTTGAAAACTGGCGCAAGGTGATATCAACTGCTGGTACAGAAGTCACTGGAAGCGGTTGGAACTCTGGAACTTTAGGGTGGAATCCGTAGTTGATGAAGAATGGTGTTGAAGAAGATGAGGAATGATATTGGTTGTTATGGCTGAACTCGGCCCAGGGAAGGAGTTGAACCCACTCATCTTGAGAGGAAGACACATAAATGCGGAGGAAGGCCTCCAAGTCCTGATTCACCCTCTCAGTTTGACCATTGGTCTGAGGATGGTAAGCTGTAGAAAACTTTAATTTGACTTGGAGGGCTTGACACAAACTTCGCCAAAATTTGGCTACGAATTGTACTCCTCTGTCAGAGATGATCTCCTCAGGAAGACCGTGTAGTCGGAAGATCTCCTGAATGAACACTTCAGCCAACTTGACAGCTGACGGAAGACCGGTGAGGGGAATGAAATGTGCCATCTTGGTGAACCGGTCAACCACTACCCAGATGGTATTAAACTTGTTGCACATAGGCAGGTCTGTAATGAAGTCCATCGACAAATGGGTCCACGGTCGACGGGGAACAGATAATGGAACCAGTTGCCCTGCAGGCGACTGGCGGGATACTTTGTGTTGGGCACACTTTGGGCAAGAAGCAATAAACTCCATGACGTCCTTTTTCAGAGTTGGCCACCAATAAGTCCTAGAGATGAACTCAAGGGTTTTATGAATGCCTGTATGTCCGGCAAAACGGGAAGCATGTGCCCAATGCATGAGCTTCTTCCTTAGCACCGACTTCACAAAACTTTTCCCTGGTGGCCCCCAGAGTAGAGTTCATCCTTACCATGGAGAATGCCATCAGATTGATAATAGGATGCTTGTCAGAAGACTCCGACTCATTTTCTTGCTCCCAAGAGCGAGAAAGGGCATCGGCCTTGCGATTCTGAGAGCCCGGACAGAACTGGAGTTTAAAGTCAAACCTAGAAAAGAAAAGTGCCCATCTGGCCTGATGAGGATTGAGACATTGTGCGCCTTTCAAATACAAAAGATTCTTATGATCGGTAAGTATGGTAACAGAATGAGAAGCTCCCTCCAGCAGGTATCTCCACTCCTCCAGAGCGAGTTTGATTGCCAGCAACTCCTGATCGCCAATGGCATAGTTGCGCTCAGCTGGGGAAAACTTCCGGGAGAAGAAACTATAGCGAGAAATATTTGTGATGATCCGCAACAAGATATCCCCTTGTTCATAATTAAGAATTCCAAAAGTATAAACATACAAGGAGTTAATTTTACAAAAGAAACCAAATGCCTATATTTTCTGTGATTGATTCACATGGATACAGGGTTGGTGTTGCTCCCCAGAGTCAGAGAATAAATCGAAAAAGGAGAAAAGAAGACTCTATTTTGGGGGCACTCTTCAAAATACAGACATAGCCCTATACATCCACAAGTGTCATTAAAATATAACCTTTAATTGTTACTTAAAATGGGAAAGAGGGAGGAGAAGAACATATAAACATATACACACACTTAAATATCAAATTAATTTCATAGAGCACTGATATGCTCACAAAGTGACATGCCTCACCATTAGAACAACCATCGTCAGCCACTATATTCCAAAACACTCATATAGTTTATAGGTAACCTTATATATGTGGGCTTACCAAATACCCAATTGGTATTGTAGAGTGTTGGAAAATTCAAAAATACCCGTCACGGGAGAAGAAACTGCAAGGATGCAGATGACCATATTTTGCTCTCTGGGATAGCACCGCGCCTACTCCAACGGAAGAGGCATCCACCTCAAGGATGAAAGGCGAGTTGATGTCGGGCTGTTTCAATACCGGAGCAGAGATGAATCGTTGCTTTAATAAATGAAAGGCTTGCATAGCTTCTTCAGACCACTTGGACGGGTTAGCACCCTTCTTAGTTAATGCAGTGATAGGCGCCACAATGGTGGAAAAGTCTCGTATAAACTTTCTGTAATAATATGCGAATCCTAAAAATCTCTGGACCCCTTTGAGGGTTAAAGGTATCGGCCAGTTCTGAATAGCTTGTAGTTTCTCAGGATCCATCTCTAGTCCAGAACCGGACACAATGTAGCCTAGAAACGGAATGGATTTGACTTCAAAAACGCACTTCTCCAATTTGCAATAGAGATGATTGACACGGAGACGGGTCAGAACTTCCCTTACCCAGAAACGATGTTCCTCCAGATTGTTGGCAAAGATGAAGATATCATCGAGATAAACCACGACATGATGATATAAGATGTCTCTGAAGATCTCGTTCACGAAATGCTGGAAGACAGCTGGAGCATTACTTAATCCGAAAGGCATGACGAGGTACTCATAATGTCCATCACGGGTGTTAAATGCGGTCTTCCACTCGTCACCCTCTCGGATCCGGATGAGTTTGTAGGCACCCCTCAAATCTAATTTCGTGAAGATGGTTGCCCCGCTAACTCGATCAAAGAGTTCTGTAATCAGGGGTAAAGGATATCGTTTCTTGACAGTGATGTCGTTCAAGCCTCTGTAGTCGATGCATGGCTGCAGGCCACCATCTTTCTTCTTGACGAAGAAGAAACCTGCGCTAGCTGGGGAGGAAGAAGGTCGAATGAAGCCCTTCGCCAAATTCTCCTTAATATATTCTTCCATAGAATGCGTTTCTGGTAAAGACAGCGGATAGGTTCGGCCTCGAGGTGGAACCTTCCCCGGGATGAGATCGATTGGACAGTCCCATTCCCTATGAGGAGGAAGGATACCGGCAGAAGCTTTACTGAACACGTTCGTGTAATCTTGATACGGAGGAGGTGGAACATCAGACGACTTGGAGGAGGAAGAACATACGGGAAGCACTTTGGACAAACAGGTCTCAGTACAGGAAGGACCCCATGCCAGGATTTGGGTAGTCATCCAGTCAATCGAAGGGTTATGGAGACGAAGCCATGGAAGGCCCAAAACCACTGGATGTGTGGCTCTTGGAATTACTAGGAAGGAAATTAATTCTGAATGAAGAACTCCTACTTTCAGCCGAACTGGTAGAGTTCTTGAGGAATAACTGCATCAAAAATCTTACTAAGTATATGAGGACAACAGGGTGTCGGATTTCTCCCATAAAGGTGATGCCCAATCAAGGGCGGAGCCACTGAGGAGGGAAATAATATAAGCAATTTTAGTGCGATCACTAGGGAAACTGCCAGGTTGTAGCTCAAAATGAATTTCACATTGGTTGAGAAACCCCCTGCAAGATCTTGGAGATCCATCAAATTTTGCTGGCGTTGGAAGATGAAGACGTGGAGTAGAGATGGGTAAGGTATGTGGGGTTACAACTGGTGTCACTGTGGTGGACGCACCGGACGCCCTTGAACCACGGAGGGTCGTTTGGATCCCATCCAGCCGAGTAGAGAGATCCTGGAGACAGCAGATGATGTGGCCTTGTGCAGCCTCCTGATTTTCGAATCTGGCTGCCAGTTCTTGCATTGGCCTGGCCGCTTGATCCTGGTCTCCGGCTGGATTCAGCTGTTCAGTGCTTACTGTCACAACTGAGGGCCTGAGCTGACAGGAGGAAGCCTCAGTTGTAGGGGCTGGGGTGAAGCTAAACTTCGGAGGTTTTATCAGACCCCTGGACATACGATTAGGATGTAGGAAGGTTGCCCGAAGGCGTGACCATGACAACCAGGATTAAAAGTCAATAAGTATTTATTAACAGAACTCCATGTAATCACAGCAGTAATAAGTCAATGAAGATATACAGCAGATTTGGTAAAAACAGTTCCTGGAGAACTACGGGTTGGCAACGGCCACAGGGTACTGGTAGCAATAGGTACAGTTCTTAATGTCCCAGAGATGGAATGTCCTTACCAGACCCGTCCGTAGTATGAGGTATAACCAAGGAACACACCAGCAGATGTTTCACTGGAAGCTGGTAGCACTGTAGTTGAGGTAGCTGCTGAGAACGCTGGATGGAACCAGCCAGGTGTTAAGACATGGAGTAGATGCTGGATGGAACAAGCCAGATAGTAGAATGAAGCTAGGGAGCGAAGATGTAGAAACTGATGGTTTGCAGGTACCGATGGCATGCAGGTAACCGATGGTATGCAGGTAACCGATGGTATGCAGGTAACCGATGGTATGCAGGTAACCGCTGGAAAAGCACCGGCTCTTTAAGAAAGCTGATCACTGCTGGAAGCTGACCGCTGGAAGCAGATGAGACTGTAGCTGGAGACTGGAGCAAACACAGGAGACTATAAAGTCAGGCTGCACCGCAAGATGGTAGGCTGGTGCTGGTCTCTTAGTGGAATCTGGAAACAGGAGCTGGAAACCTGAAATGGAAACAACCACAGGAGAGAGAGACTGGAAACAAGGTTTGACAACCAAAGCACTGACGATTTCCTGGTTCAGGCTCAATCCCTTTATACCCTTAGGTATGCAGGGATTGGATGAGCAATTAGGCAGACTTCAGCGGAGCTATGGATTGGAGGACAGGATCATGTGACTAGAACTAAGATGGCTGTGCCCATACCGGCCAGTGGAGGGAAACCTTGTTTGTAACACCACATGGAGATTCCTCTGTAATGGCGGCGGTGAACACAAAGAACGCCGACTTGCGTCTCAGACCTCCAGCGCGGACGGCCGCGGCCGCAGTAGATGAGGAGTGCCACATAACCTATAATGCATTGAGAATACACAGACGATGCCCGAGGCCCCGCCGGCTGGTGACGCCATGCCAGTCGCCCGGGCACTGGAAGGACAATATCCACGGACCAGCAGAGATGAGACATGACATATGAAAGCTAGCAACACAGCTGGGAACCGGGTCTAGGACGCTGAGCCAGCCTCAGGAGACACCTGAAAGGTAAATAATGGTGTCCAGATACCCGGCTCGTGACAAGTAGCCTTATATTAGTGCTAGTGTGTCTCACAGTATTTCTTCCAACTCCCTACTAATGTATCTGAGCCGGCAGTAGTAGCCTTATATTAGTGCTTGGTGTGTCTCGCAGTATTCCTTCGGGCTCCGTACTAATGTATCTGAGCCGGCAGTAGTAGCCTTATATTAGTGCTTGGAGTGACTAGCCGTATTCCTTCCGACTCCCTACTAATGTATCTGAGCCGGCAGTAGTAGCCTTACATTAGTGCTTGGTGTGTCTCGCAGTATTCATTCGGGCTCCCTACTAATGTATCTGAGCCGGCAGTAGCAGCCTTATATTAGTGCTTGCTGTGTCTCGCAGTATTCCTTCGGGCTCCCTACTAATGTATCTGAGCCGGCAGTAGTAGCCTTATATTAGTGCTTGGTGTGACTCGCCGTAATCCTTCCAGCTCCCTACTAATGTATCTGGGTTGGCAGTAGTAGACTTATATTAGTGCTTGCCGTGTCTCGCAGTATTCCTTCCAGCTCCCTACTAATGTAGCTGAGCCGGCAGTAGCAGCCTTATATTAGTGCTTGCCGTGTCTCGCAGTATTCCTTCCAACTCCCTACTAATGTATCTGAGCCGGCAGTAGTAGCCTTGTATTAGTGCTTGCTGTGTCTCGCAGTATTCCTTCCGACTCCCTACTAATGTAGCTGAGCCGGCAGTAGTAGCCTTATATTAGTGCTTGCTGTGTCTCGCAGTATTCCTTCCGACTCCCTACTAATGTAGCTGAGCCGGCAGTAGCAGCCTTATATTAGTGCTTGGTGTGTCTCGCAGTATTCCTTCGGGCTCCCTACTAATGTATCTGAACCGGCAGTAGTAGCCTTATATTAGTGCTAGGTGTGTCTCGCAGTATTCCTTCGGGATCCCTACTAATGTATCTGAGCCGGAAGTAGTAGCCTTATATTAGTGCTATGTGTGTCTTGCAGTATTCCTTCCAGCTCCCTACTAATGTATCTGAGCCGGTAGTATTAGCCTTATATTAGTGCTTGCTGTGTCTCACAGTATTCCTTTCAGCTCCCTACTAATGTATCTGAGCCGCCAGTAGCAGCATTATATTAGTGCTTGCCGTGTCTCACAGTATTCTTTCCAACTCCCTACTAATGTAGCTGAGCCGGCAGTAGTAGCCTTATATTAGTGCTTGGTGTGTCTCGCAGTATTCCTTCGGGCTCCCTACTAATGTATCTGAACCGGCAGTAGTAGCCTTATATTAGTGCTAGGTGTGTCTCACAGTATTCCTTCGGGCTCCCTACTAATGTATCTGAGCCGGCAGTAGTAGCCTTATATTAGTGCTATGTGTGTCTTGCAGTATTCCTTCCAGCTCCCTACTAATGTATCTGAGCCGGTAGTAGTAGCCTTATATTAGTGCTTGCCATGTCTCACAGTATTCATTCCAGCTCCCTACTAATGTATCTGAGCCGCCATTAGCAGCATTATATTAGTGCTTGCCGTGTCTCACAGTATAGTTTCCAACTCCCTACTAATGTAGCTGAGCCGCCAGTAGTAGCCTTATATTAGTGCTTCGTGTGACTCGCAGTATTCCTTCCAACTACATACTAATGTAGCTGAGCCAGCAGTAGTAGCCTTATATTAGTGCTAGGTGTGTCTTGCAGTATTCCTTCCAGCTCCTTACTAATGTATCTGTGCCGGTAGTAGTAGCCTTATATTAGTGCTTCGTGAGACTCGCAGTATTCCTTCCAACTCCCTACTAATGTATCTGAGCCGGCAGTAGCAGCATTATATTAGTGCTTGCCGTGTCTCACAGTATTCTTTCCAACTCCCTACTAATGTAGCTGAGCCGCCAGTGGCGCACCCAGGGGGGGTTTACGAGTATCCAGAAACCCCCCTCCACTTAAAAAAAAAAAAAAAAAAAAAAAAATTTTTTTTTAAGCTGCATGAGTATTATTAATGACTGTCTAGCGTCCTCTGCAGCCTGCTGTCTTCCTGGTGGCACTTGTAAGTGCAATAAAAGTTTACTTTATTTTAATTATAGTACATATATATCCATGTGCATACATATATACACATGTGTATATATATATATATATACATACATACATATAAACACACACACACACACACACACACACACACACACACACACACACACACACACATATGATATATATATATATACATGTGTATATATATGTGTACTGTATGTGTGTATATATATATATATATATATGTATGCATGTTTAATATGCTATGTATATGTGTATATGGGTTCACTAAGATCTCCCGGCGGCCGGCCTCCCGGCGACCAGCATACCGGCGCCGGGAGGCCGGCCGCCGGCTTACCAACAGTGTGGCGAGCGCAAATGAGCCCCTTGTGGGCTCGCTGCGCTCGCCACGCTACGCGCGCCACACTATTCTATTCTCCCTCCAGGGGGGTCGTAGACCCCCACGAGGGAGAATAAGTGTCGGTATGCCGGCGGTCAGGCTCCCGGCGCCGGTATGCTGGTCGCCGGGAGCCCGACCGCCGGCATACTGAAGACCACCCGTGTATATGTATGTGTGTGTGTATGTATATATATATATATATATATATATATGTGTGTGTAGATATATGTATATATATAAATATATATATATATATATATATATATGTGTAGATATATATATATATATATAGATATATACACACACACAGTCACACTAGTTTTACGGACCCAGCATATACTGGGTTACCTCAGTCCCCACCCCAGTGATTGGCTCCGCCCAGTTATGGAAACCCCCCCATGCAAATCCTGCGTTTGCCACTGGCCGCCAGTAGTAGCCTTATATTAGTGCTTCGTGTGACTCACACTATTCCTTCCAGCTCCTTACTAATGTATCTGAGCCGGCAGTAGTAGCCTTATATTAGTGCTTCGTGTGACTCGCAGTATTCCTTCCAGCTCCCTACTAATGTAGCTGAGCCGGCAGTAGTAGCCTTATATTAGTGCTAGTGTGTCTCGCAGTATTTCTTCCAACTCCCTACTAATGTATCTGAGCCGGCAGTAGCAGCCTTATATTAGTGCTTGGTGTGTCTCGCAGTATTCCTTCCAGCTCCCTACTAATGTATCTGAGCCGGCAGTAGCAGCCTTATATTAGTGCTTGGTGTGTCTCGCAGTATTCCTTCCAACTCCCTAGTAATGTATCTGAGCCGGCAGTAGTAGCCTTATATTAGTGCTTGCCGTATCTCACAATATTCTTTCCAACTCCCTACTAATGTAGCTGAGCCGGCAGTAGTAGCCTTATATTAGTGCTTGCTGTGACTCGCAGTATTTCTTCCAACTCCCTATTAATGTATCTGAGCCGGCAGTAATAGCATTACATTAGTGTTTGCTGTGTCTCGCAGAATTCCTTCCGACTCCCTACTAATGTATCTGAGCCAGCAGTAGTAGCCTTATATTAGTGCTTGGTGTGTCTCGCAGTATTCCTTCGGGCTCCCTATTAATGTATCTGAGCCGGCAGTAGTAGCCTTATATTAGTGCTTGGTGTGTCTTGCAATATTCCTTCGGGCTCCCTACTAATGTATCTGAGCCGGCAGTAGTAGCCTTATATTAGTGCTTGCCGTGTCTCACAGTATTCTTTCCAACTCCCTACTAATGTATCTGAGCCGGCAGTAGTATCCTTATATTAGTGCTTGCTGTGTCTCGCAGAATTTCTTCCAACTATCTACTAATGTATCTGAGCCGGCAGTAGCAGACTTATATTAGTGCTTGCCGTGTCTCACAGTATTCTCTCCAACTCCCTACTAATGTATCTGAGCCGGCAATAGTAGCCTTATATTAGTGCTTGGTGTGTCTCGCAGTATTCCTTCCGGCTCCCTACTAATGTATCTGAGCCGGCAGTAGTAGCCATAAATTAATGCTTGCCGTGTCTCTCAGTATTCCTTCCAACTCCCTACTAATGCATCTGAGCCGGCAGTAGTAGCCTTATATTAGTGCTTGCCGTGTCTCGCAGTATTCCTTCCAGCTCCTTACCAATGTATCTGACCCGGCAGTAGTAGCCTTATATTAGTGCTTGGTGTGTCTCGCAGTATTCCTTCCAGCTCCCTACTAATGTATCTGAGCCGGCAGTAGCAGCCTTATATTAGTGCTTGGTGTGTCTCGCAGTATTCCTTCCAACTCCCTAGTAATGTATCTGAGCCGGCAGTAGTAGCCTTATATTAGTGCTTGCCGTATCTCACAATATTCTTTCCAACTCCCTACTAATGTAGCTGAGCCGGCAGTAGTAGCCTTATATTAGTGCTTGCTGTGACTCGCAGTATTTCTTCCAACTCCCTATTAATGTATCTGAGCCGGCAGTAATAGCATTACATTAGTGTTTGCTGTGTCTCGCAGAATTCCTTCCGACTCCTTACTAATGTATCTGAGCCAGCAGTAGTAGCCTTATATTAGTGCTTGGTGTGTCTCGCAGTATTCCTTCGGGCTCCCTATTAATGTATCTGAGCCGGCAGTAGTAGCCTTATATTAGTGCTTGGTGTGTCTTGCAATATTCCTTCGGGCTCCCTACTAATGTATCTGAGCCGGCAGTAGTAGCCTTATATTAGTGCTTGCCGTGTCTCACAGTATTCTTTCCAACTCCCTACTAATGTAGCTGAGCCGGCAGTAGTAGCCTTATATTAGTGCTTGGTGTGTCTCGCAATATTCCTTCGGGCTCCCTACTAATGTATCTGAGCCGGCAGTAGTATCCTTATATTAGTGCTTGCTGTGTCTCGCAGAATTTCTTCCAACTCTCTACTAATGTATCTGAGCCGGCAGTAGCAGACTTATATTAGTGCTTGCCGTGTCTCACAGTATTCTCTCCAACTCCCTACTAATGTATCTGAGCCGGCAATAGTAGCCTTATATTAGTGCTTGGTGTGTCTCGCAGTATTCCTTCCGGCTCCCTACTAATGTATCTGAGCCGGCAGTAGTAGCCATAAATTAATGCTTGCCGTGTCTCTCAGTATTCCTTCCAACTCCCTACTAATGCATCTGAGCCGGCAGTAGTAGCCTTATATTAGTGCTTGCCGTGTCTCGCAGTATTCCTTCCAGCTCCTTACCAATGTATCTGACCCGGCAGTAGTAGCCTTATATTAGTGCTTGGTGTGACTCGCCGTAATCCTTCCAGCTCCCTACTAATGTATCTGAGGTGGCAGTAGTAGACTTATATTAGTGCTTGCCGTGTCTCGCAGTATTCCTTCCAACTCCCTACTAATGTACCTGAGCCGGCAGTAGTAGCCTTATATTAGTGCTTGGTGTGTCTCACAGTAATCCTTCGGGCTCCCTACTAATGTATCTGAACCGGCAGTAGTAGCCTTATATTAGTGCTTGGTGTGTCTCGCAGTATTCCTTCGGGCTCCCTACTAATGTATATGAGCCGGCAGTAGAAGCCTTATATTAGTGCTAGGTGTGTCTTGCAGTATTCCTTCCAGCTCCCTACTAATGTATCTGAGCCAGTAGTAGTAGCCTTATATTAGTGCTTTGCGTGTCTCACAGTATTCCTTCCAGCTCCCTACTAATGTATCTGAGCCGCCAGTAGCAGCATTATATTAGTGCTTGCCGTGTCTCACAGTGTTCTTTCCAACTCCCTACTAATGTATCTGAGCCGCCATTAGCAGCATTATATTAGTGCTTGCCGTGTCTCACAGTATAGTTTCCAACTCCCTACTAATGTAGCTGAGCCGCCAGTAGTAGCCTTATATTAGTGCTTCGTGTGACTCGCAGTATTCCTTCCAACTCCCTACTAATGTAGCTGAGCCAGCAGTAGTAGCCTTATATTAGTGCTAGGTGTGTCTTGCAGTATTCCTTCCAGCTCCTTACTAATGTATCTGTGCCGGTAGTAGTAGCCTTATATTAGTGCTTCGTGAGACTCGCAGTATTCCTTCCAACTCCCTACTAATGTATCTGAGCCGGCAGTAGCAGCATTATATTAGTGCTTGCCGTGTCTCACAGTATTCTTTCCAACTCCCTACTAATGTAGCTGAGCCGCCAGTGGCGCACCCAGGGGGGGTTTCCGAGTATCCAGAAACCCCCCTCCACTTAAAAAAAAAAAAAAAAAATTTTTTTTTTTAGCTGCATGAGTATTATTAATGACTGTCTAGCGTCCTCTGCAGCCTGCTGTCTTCCTGGTGGCACTTGTAAGTGCAATAAAAGTTTACTTTATTTTAATTATAGTACATATATATCCATGTGCATACATATATACACATCTATATATATATATATATATATATACATACATACATATAAACACACACACACACACACACACACACACACACACACACACATATGATATATATATATACATGTGTATATATATGTGTACTGTATGTGTGTGTATATATATATATATATATATATGTATGCATGTTTAATATGCTATGTATATGTGTATATGGGTTCACTAAGATCTCCCGGCGGCCGGCCTCCCGGCGACCAGCATACCGGCGCCGGGAGGCCGGCCGCCGGCTTACCAACAGTGTGGCGAGCGCAAATGAGCCCCTTGTGGGCTCGCTGCGCTCGCCACGCTACGCGCGCCACACTATTCTATTCTCCCTCCAGGGGGGTCGTGGACCCCCACGAGGGAGAATAAGTGTCGGTATGCCGGCGGTCAGGCTCCCGGCGCCGGTATGCTGGTCGCCGGGAGCCCGACCGCCGGCATACTGAAGACCACCCGTGTATATGTATGTGTGTGTGTATGTATATATATATATATATATATATATGTGTGTGTAGATATATGTATATATATAAATATATATATATATATATATATATGTGTAGATATATATATATATATATAGATATATACACACACACACACACAGTCACACTAGTTTTACGGACCCAGCATATACTGGGTTACCTCAGTCCCCACCCCAGTGATTGGCTCCGCCCAATTATGGAAACCCCCCCCATGCAAATCCTGCGTTTGCCACTGGCCGCCAGTAGTAGCCTTATATTAGTGCTTCGTGTGACTCACACTATTCCTTCCAGCTCCTTACTAATGTATCTGAGCCGGCAGTAGTAGCCTTATATTAGTGCTTCATGTGACTCGCAGTATTCCTTCCAGCTCCCTACTAATGTATCTGAGCCGGCAGTAGCAGCCTTATATTAGTGCTTGCCGTGTCTCGCAGTATTCCTTCCGGCTCCCTACTAATGTATCTGAGCTGCCAGTAGCAGCCTTATATTAGTGCTTGCCGTGTCTCACAGTATTCTTTCCAACTCCCTACTAAAATAACTTAGCCGACAGTAGTAGCCTTATATTAGTGCTTCGTGTGACTCACACTATTCTTTCAAGCTCATTACTAATGTATCTGAGCCGGCAGTAGTAGCCTTATATTAGTGCTTCGTGTGACTCGCAGTATTCCTTCCAGCTCCCTACTAATGTAGCTGAGCCGGCAGTAGTAGCCTTATATTAGTGCTTGCTGTGTCTCTCAGTATTTCTTCCAACTCCTTACTAATGTATCTGAGCTGGCAGTAGTAGCCTTATATTAGTGCTTGCCGTGTCTCACAATATTCTTTCCAACTCCCTACTAATGTAGCTGAGCCGGCAGTAGTAGCCTTATATTAGTGCTTGCTGTGTCTCGCAGTATTTCTTCCAACTCCCTACCAATGTTTCTGAGCCGGCAGTAGTAGCCTTATATTAGTGCTTGCTGTGTCTCGCAGTATTTCTTCCAACTCCCTACTAATGTATCTGAGCCGGCAGTAGCAGACTTATATTAGTGCTTGCCGTGTCTCACAGTATTCTTTCCAACTCCCTACTAATGTAGCTGAGCCGCCAGTAGTAGCCTTATATTAGTGCCTCGTGTGACTCGCAGTATTCCTTCCATTTCCCTACTAATGTATCTGAGCCGGCAGTAGTAGCCTTATATTAGTGCTTCGTGTGACTCCCAGTATTCCTACCAGCTCCCTACTAATGTAGCTGAGCCGGCAGTAGTAGCCTTATATTAGTGCTGGTGTGTCTCACAGTATTTCTTCCAACTCCCTACTAATGTATCTGAGCCGGCAGTAGCAGCCTTATATTAGTGCTTGGTGTGTCTCGCAGTATTCCTCCCAGCTCCCTACTAATGTATCTGAGCCGGCAGTAGCAGCCTTATATTAGTGCTTGGTGTGTCTCGCAGTATTCCTTCCAACTCCCTACTAATGTATCTGACCCGGCAGTAGTAGCCTTATATTAGTGCTTGCCGTGTCTCTCAATATTCTTTCCAACTCCCTACTAATGTAGCTGAACCGGCAGCAATAGCCTTATATTAGTGCTTGCTGTGTCTCGCAGTATTTCTTCCAACTCCCTTCTAATGTATCTGAGCCGGCAGTAATAGCCGTATATTAGTGTTTGCTGTGTCTCGCAGAATTCCTTCCGACTCCCTACTAATGTATCTGAGCCGGCAGTAGTAGCCTTATATTAGTGCTTGCCGTGTATCGTAATATTCTTTCCAACTCCCTACTAATGTAGCTGAACCGGCAGCAGTAGCCTTAAATTAGTGCTTGCTGTGTCTCGCAGTATTTCTCCCAACTCCCTACTAATGTGTCTGAGCCGGCAGTAATAGCCGTATATTAGTGTTTGCTGTGTCTCGCAGAATTCCTTCCGACTCCCTACTAATATATCTGAGCCGACAGTAGTAGCCTTATATTAGTGCTTGCCGTGTCTCACAGTATTCTTTCCAACTCCCTACTAATGTAGCTGAGCCGCCAGTAGTAGCCTTATATTAGTGCTTCGTGTGACTCGACGTATTCCTTCCATCTCCCTACTAATGTATCTGAGCCGGCAGTAGCAGCCTTATATTAGTGCTTGCCGTGTCTTGCAGTATTCCTTCCGGCTCCCTACTAATGTATCTGAGCCGCCAGTAGCAGCCTTATATTAGTGCTTGCCGTGTCTCACAGTATTCTTTCCAACTCCCTACTAATGTAGCTGAGCCGCCAGTAGTAGCCTTATATTAGTGCCTCGTGTGACTCGCAGTATTCCTTCCATCTACCAACTAATGTATCTGAGCCGGCAGTAGTAGCCTTATATTAGTGCTTCGTGTGACTCGCAGTATTCCTTCCAACTCCCTACTAATGTATCTGAGCCGCCAGTAGCAGCCTTATATTAGTGCTTGTCGTGTCTCACAGTATTCTTTCCAACTCCCTACTAATGTAGCTGAGCCGCCAGTAGTAGCCTTATATTAGTGCCTCGTGTGACTCGCAGTATTCCTTCCAACTCCCTACTAATGTATCTGAGCCGGCAGTAGCAGACTTATATTAGTGCTTGCCGTGTCTCACAGTATTCTTTCCAACTCCCTACTAATGTATCTGAGCCGGCAGTAGTAGCCTTATATTAGTGCTTGGTGTGTCTCGTAGTATTCCTTCGGGCTCCCTACTAATGTATCTGAGTCGGCAGTAGTAGCCATATATTAATGCTTGCCGTGTCTCTCAGTATTCCTTCCAACTCCCTACTAATGCATCTGAGCCGGCAGTAGTAGCCTTATATTAGTGCTTGCCGTGTCTCGCAGTATTCCTTCCAGCTCCTTACCAATGTATCTGAGCCGGCAGTAGTAGCCTTATATTAGTGCTTGGTGTGACTCGCTGTAATCCTTCCAGCTCCCTACTAATGTTTCTGAGGTGGCAGTAGTAGACTTATATTAGTGCTTGCCGTGTTTCGCAGAATTCCTTCCAACTCCCTACTAATGTACCTGAGCCGGCAGTAGTAGCCTTATATTAGTGCTTGGTGTGTCTCGCAGTATTCCTTCGGGCTCCCTACTAATGTATCTGAACCGGCAGTAGTAGCCTTATATTAGTGCGGGATCCGGTCTGAAGATCGACAGTATCTAGGTCGACAATGTTTAGGTCGACCACTATAGGTCGACAGTCACTAGGTCGACATGGATGGAAGGTCGACAGGGTTTCTAGGTCGACATGTGCTAGGTTGACAGGTCTAAAGTTCGACATGAGTTTTTCACATTTTTTTTTATTTTTTTGAATTTTTTCATACTTAATGATCCACGTGGACTACGATTGGAACGGTAAAGTGTGCCGAACGAAGCGGAGGCACCATGCCCCGAAGCATGGCGAGCGAAGCGAGCCATGCGAGGGGACGCGGTGCACTAATTTGGGATCCCGGTCACTCTACGAAGAAAACGACACAAACCCCCCCGAAAAACCTCACGTCGACCTTTAGACCTGTCGACCTAGCACATGTCGACCTAGAAACCATGTCGACCTTCCACCCATGTCGACCTAGTGACTGTGGACCTATAGTGGTCGATCTAGACATTGTCGACCTAGATACTGTCGATTTGATGAACCACACCCATTAGTGCTTGGTGTGTCTCGCAGTATTCCTTCGGGCTCCCTACTAATGTATCTGAGCCGGCAGTAGTAGCCTTATATTAGTGCTAGGTGTGTCTTGCAGTATTCCTTCAAGCTCCCTACTAATGTATCTGAGCTGGTAGTAGTAGCGTTATATTAGTGCTTGCCGTGTCTCACAGTATTCCTTCCAGCTCCCTACTAATGTATCTGAGCCGCCAGTAGCAGCATTATTTTAATGCTTCGTGGGACTCGCAGTATTCCTTCCAACTCCCTACTAGTGTATCTGAGCCAGCAGTAGTAGCCCTATATTAGTGCTAAGTGTGTCTTGCAGTATTCCTTCCAGCTCCTTACTAATGTATCTGAGCCAGTAGTAGTAGCCTTATATTAGTGCTTCGTGTGACTCGCAGTATTCCTTCCAGCTCCCTACTAATGTTTCTGAGGTGGCAGTAGTAGACTTATATTAGTGCTTGCCGTGTCTCACAGTATTCCTTCCAACTCCCTACTAATGTACCTGAGCCGGCAGTAGTAGCCTTATATTAGTGCTTGGTGTGTCTCGCAGTATTCCTTCGGGCTCCCTACTAATGTATCTGAGCCGGCAGTAGTAGCCTTATATTAGTGCGGGATCCGGTCTGAAGATCGACAGTATCTAGGTCGACAATGTTTAGGTCGACCGCTATAGGTCGACAGTCACTAGGTCGACATGGATGGAAGGTCGACAGGGTTTCTAGGTCGACAGGTCTAAAGTTCGACATGAGTTTTTCACATTTTTTTTCTTTTTTTGAATTTTTTCATACTTAACGATCCACGTGGACTACGATTGGAACGGTAAAGTGTGCCGAGTGAAGCGGTAGCGGAGCGGAGGCACCATGCCCCGAAGCATGGCGAGTGAAGCGAGCCATGCGAGGGGACGCGGTGCACTAATTTGGGATCCCGGTCACTCTACGAAGAAAACGACACAACCCCCCCAAAAAAACCTCATGTCGACCTTTAGACCTGTCGACCTAGCACATGTCGACCTAGAAACCATGTCGACATTCCACCCATGTCGACCTAGTGACTGTGGACCTATAGTGGTCGACCAAAACATTGTCGACCTAGATACTGTCGATTTGATGAACCACACCCATTAGTGCTAGGTGTGTCTCGCAGTATTCCTTCGGGCTCCCTACTAATGTATTTGAGCCGGCAGTAGTAGCCTTATATTAGTGCTAGGTGTGTCTTGCAGTATTCCTTCAAGCTCCCTACTAATGTATCTGAGCTGGTAGTAGTAGCGTTATATTAGTGCTTGCCGTGTCTCACAGTATTTCTTCCAGCTCCCTACTAATGTATCTGAGCCGCCAGTAGCAGCATTATTTTAATGCTTCGTGGGACTCGCAGTATTCCTTCCAACTCCCTACTAGTGTATCTGAGCCGGCAGTAGTAGCCCTATATTAGTACTAGGTGTGTCTTGCAGTATTCCTTCCAGCTCCTTACTAATGTAACTGAGCCGGTAGTAGTAGCCTTATATTAGTGCTTCGTGTGACTCGCAGTATTCCTTCCAACTCCCTACTAATGTATCTGAGCCGGCAGTAGCAGCATTATATTAGTGCTTGCTGTGTCTCACAGTATTCTTTCCAACTCCCTACTAATGTATTTGAGCCGGCAGTAGTAGCCTTATATTAGTGCTTCGTGTGACTCGCAGTATTCCTTCCAACTCCCTACTAATGTAGCTGAGCCAGCAGTAGTAGCCTTATATTAGTGCTAGGTGTGTCTTGCAGTATTCCTTCCAGCTCCTTACTAATGTATCTGTGCCGGTAGTAGTAGCCTTATATTAGTGCTTCGTGAGACTCGCAGTATTCCTTCCAACTCCCTACTAATGTATCTGAGCCGGCAGTAGCAGCATTATATTAGTGCTTGCCGTGTCTCACAGTATTCTTTCCAACTCCCTACTAATGTAGCTGAGCCGCCAGTGGCGCACCCAGGGGGGGTTTCCGAGTATCCAGAAACCCCCCTCCACTTAAAAAAAAAAAAAAAAAATTTTTTTTTTTAGCTGCATGAGTATTATTAATGACTGTCTAGCGTCCTCTGCAGCCTGCTGTCTTCCTGGTGGCACTTGTAAGTGCAATAAAAGTTTACTTTATTTTAATTATAGTACATATATATCCATGTGCATACATATATACACATCTATATATATATATATATATATATATACATACATACATATAACACACACACACACACACACACACACACACACACACACACACACACACACACACACACACACACATATGATATATATATATACATGTGTATATATATGTGTACTGTATGTGTGTGTATATATATATATATATATATATATATGTATGCATGTTTAATATGCTATGTATATGTGTATATGGGTTCACTAAGATCTCCCGGCGGCCGGCCTCCCGGCGACCAGCATACCGGCGCCGGGAGGCCGGCCGCCGGCTTACCAACAGTGTGGCGAGCGCAAATGAGCCCCTTGTGGGCTCGCTGCGCTCGCCACGCTACGTGCGCCACACTATTCTATTCTCCCTCCAGGGGGGTCGTGGACCCCCACGAGGGAGAATAAGTGTCGGTATGCCGGCGGTCAGGCTCCCGGCGCCGGTATGCTGGTCGCCGGGAGCCCGACCGCCGGCATACTGAAGACCACCCATGTATATGTATGTGTGTGTGTATGTATATATATATATATATATATATATATATGTGTGTGTAGATATATGTATATATATAAATATATATATATATATATATGTGTAGATATATATATATATATATATAGATATATACACACACACACACACAGTCACACTAGTTTTACGGACCCAGCATATACTGGGTTACCTCAGTCCCCACCCCAGTGATTGGCTCCGCCCAATTATGGAAACCCCCCCCATGCAAATCCTGCGTTTGCCACTGGCCGCCAGTAGTAGCCTTATATTAGTGCTTCGTGTGACTCACACTATTCCTTCCAGCTCCTTACTAATGTATCTGAGCCGGCAGTAGTAGCCTTATATTAGTGCTTCGTGTGACTCGCAGTATTCCTTCCAGCTCCCTACTAATGTATCTGAGCCGGCAGTAGCAGCCTTATATTAGTGCTTGCCGTGTCTCGCAGTATTCCTTCCGGCTCCCTACTAATGTATCTGAGCTGCCAGTAGCAGCCTTATATTAGTGCTTGCCGTGTCTCACAGTATTCTTTCCAACTCCCTACTAAAATAACTTAGCCGACAGTAGTAGCCTTATATTAGTGCTTCGTGTGACTCACACTATTCTTTCAAGCTCATTACTAATGTATCTGAGCCGGCAGTAGTAGCCTTATATTAGTGCTTCGTGTGACTCGCAGTATTCCTTCCAGCTCCCTACTAATGTAGCTGAGCCGGCAGTAGTAGCCTTATATTAGTGCTTGCTGTGTCTCTCAGTATTTCTTCCAACTCCTTACTAATGTATCTGAGCTGGCAGTAGTAGCCTTATATTAGTGCTTGCCGTGTCTCACAATATTCTTTCCAACTCCCTACTAATGTAGCTGAGCCGGCAGTAGTAGCCTTATATTAGTGCTTGCTGTGTCTCGCAGTATTTCTTCCAACTCCCTACCAATGTTTCTGAGCCGGCAGTAGTAGCCTTATATTAGTGCTTGCTGTGTCTCGCAGTATTTCTTCCAACTCCCTACTAATGTATCTGAGCCGGCAGTAGCAGACTTATATTAGTGCTTGCCGTGTCTCACAGTATTCTTTCCAACTCCCTACTAATGTAGCTGAGCCGACAGTAGTAGCCTTATATTAGTGCCTCGTGTGACTCGCAGTATTCCTTCCATTTCCCTACTAATGTATCTGAGCCGGCAGTAGTAGCCTTATATTAGTGCTTCGTGTGACTCCCAGTATTCCTACCAGCTCCCTACTAATGTAGCTGAGCCGGCAGTAGTAGCCTTATATTAGTGCTGGTGTGTCTCACAGTATTTCTTCCAACTCCCTACTAATGTATCTGAGCCGGCAGTAGCAGCCTTATATTAGTGCTTGGTGTGTCTCGCAGTATTCCTCCCAGCTCCCTACTAATGTATCTGAGCCGGCAGTAGCAGCCTTATATTAGTGCTTGGTGTGTCTCGCAGTATTCCTTCCAACTCCCTACTAATGTATCTGACCCGGCAGTAGTAGCCTTATATTAGTGCTTGCCGTGTCTCTCAATATTCTTTCCAACTCCCTACTAATGTAGCTGAACCGGCAGCAATAGCCTTATATTAGTGCTTGCTGTGTCTCGCAGTATTTCTTCCAACTCCCTTCTAATGTATCTGAGCCGGCAGTAATAGCCGTATATTAGTGTTTGCTGTGTCTCGCAGAATTCCTTCCGACTCCCTACTAATGTATCTGAGCCGGCAGTAGTAGCCTTATATTAGTGCTTGCCGTGTATCGTAATATTCTTTCCAACTCCCTACTAATGTAGCTGAACCGGCAGCAGTAGCCTTATATTAGTGCTTGCTGTGTCTCGCAGTATTTCTCCCAACTCCCTACTAATGTGTCTGAGCCGGCAGTAATAGCCGTATATTAGTGTTTGCTGTGTCTCGCAGAATTCCTTCCGACTCCCTACTAATATATCTGAGCCGACAGTAGTAGCCTTATATTAGTGCTTGCCGTGTCTCACAGTATTCTTTCCAACTCCCTACTAATGTAGCTGAGCCGCCAGTAGTAGCCTTATATTAGTGCTTCGTGTGACTCGACGTATTCCTTCCATCTCCCTACTAATGTATCTGAGCCGGCAGTAGCAGCCTTATATTAGTGCTTGCCGTGTCTTGCAGTATTCCTTCCGGCTCCCTACTAATGTATCTGAGCCGCCAGTAGCAGCCTTATATTAGTGCTTGTCGTGTCTCACAGTATTCTTTCCAACTCCCTACTAATGTAGCTGAGCCGCCAGTAGTAGCCTTATATTAGTGCCTCGTGTGACTCGCAGTATTCCTTCCATCTACCAACTAATGTATCTGAGCCGGCAGTAGTAGCCTTATATTAGTGCTTCGTGTGACTCGCAGTATTCCTTCCAACTCCCTACTAATGTATCTGAGCCGCCAGTAGCAGCCTTATATTAGTGCTTGTCGTGTCTCACAGTATTCTTTCCAACTCCCTACTAATGTAGCTGAGCCGCCAGTAGTAGCCTTATATTAGTGCCTCGTGTGACTCGCAGTATTCCTTCCAACTCCCTACTAATGTATCTGAGCCGGCAGTAGCAGACTTATATTAGTGCTTGCCGTGTCTCACAGTATTCTTTCCAACTCCCTACTAATGTATCTGAGCCGGCAGTAGTAGCCTTATATTAGTGCTTGGTGTGTCTCGTAGTATTCCTTCGGGCTCCCTACTAATGTATCTGAGTCGGCAGTAGTAGCCATATATTAATGCTTGCCGTGTCTCTCAGTATTCCTTCCAACTCCCTACTAATGCATCTGAGCCGGCAGTAGTAGCCTTATATTAGTGCTTGCCGTGTCTCGCAGTATTCCTTCCAGCTCCTTACCAATGTATCTGAGCCGGCAGTAGTAGCCTTATATTAGTGCTTGGTGTGACTCGCTGTAATCCTTCCAGCTCCCTACTAATGTTTCTGAGGTGGCAGTAGTAGACTTATATTAGTGCTTGCCGTGTTTCGCAGTATTCCTTCCAACTCCCTACTAATGTACCTGAGCCGGCAGTAGTAGCCTTATATTAGTGCTTGGTGTGTCTCGCAGTATTCCTTCGGGCTCCCTACTAATGTATCTGAACCGGCAGTAGTAGCCTTATATTAGTGCGGGATCCGGTCTGAAGATCGACAGTATCTAGGTCGACAATGTTTAGGTCGACCACTATAGGTCGACAGTCACTAGGTCGACATGGATGGAAGGTCGACAGGGTTTCTAGGTCGACATGTGCTAGGTTGACAGGTCTAAAGTTCGACATGAGTTTTTCACATTTTTTTTTATTTTTTTGAATTTTTTCATACTTAATGATCCACGTGGACTACGATTGGAACGGTAAAGTGTGCCGAACGAAGCGGAGGCACCATGCCCCGAAGCATGGCGAGCGAAGCGAGCCATGCGAGGGGACGCGGTGCACTAATTTGGGATCCCGGTCACTCTACGAAGAAAACGACACAAACCCCCCCGAAAAACCTCACGTCGACCTTTAGACCTGTCGACCTAGCACATGTCGACCTAGAAACCATGTCGACCTTCCACCCATGTCGACCTAGTGACTGTGGACCTATAGTGGTCGATCTAGACATTGTCGACCTAGATACTGTCGATTTGATGAACCACACCCATTAGTGCTTGGTGTGTCTCGCAGTATTCCTTCGGGCTCCCTACTAATGTATCTGAGCCGGCAGTAGTAGCCTTATATTAGTGCTAGGTGTGTCTTGCAGTATTCCTTCAAGCTCCCTACTAATGTATCTGAGCTGGTAGTAGTAGCGTTATATTAGTGCTTGCCGTGTCTCACAGTATTCCTTCCAGCTCCCTACTAATGTATCTGAGCCGCCAGTAGCAGCATTATTTTAATGCTTCGTGGGACTCGCAGTATTCCTTCCAACTCCCTACTAGTGTATCTGAGCCAGCAGTAGTAGCCCTATATTAGTGCTAAGTGTGTCTTGCAGTATTCCTTCCAGCTCCTTACTAATGTATCTGAGCCAGTAGTAGTAGCCTTATATTAGTGCTTCGTGTGACTCGCAGTATTCCTTCCAGCTCCCTACTAATGTTTCTGAGGTGGCAGTAGTAGACATATTAGTGCTTGCCGTGTCTCACAGTATTCCTTCCAACTCCCTACTAATGTACCTGAGCCGGCAGTAGTAGCCTTATATTAGTGCTTGGTGTGTCTCGCAGTATTCCTTCGGGCTCCCTACTAATGTATCTGAGCCGGCAGTAGTAGCCTTATATTAGTGCGGGATCCGGTCTGAAGATCGACAGTATCTAGGTCGACAATGTTTAGGTTGACCGCTATAGGTCGACAGTCACTAGGTCGACATGGATGGAAGGTCGACAGGGTTTCTAGGTCGACAGGTCTAAAGTTCGACATGAGTTTTTCACATTTTTTTTCTTTTTTTGAATTTTTTCATACTTAACGATCCACGTGGACTACGATTGGAACGGTAAAGTGTGCCGAGTGAAGCGGTAGCGGAGCGGAGGCACCATGCCCCAAAGCATGGCGAGTGAAGCGAGCCATGCGAGGGGACGCGGTGCACTAATTTGGGATCCCGGTCACTCTACGAAGAAAACGACACAACCCCCCCAAAAAAACCTCATGTCGACCTTTAGACCTGTCGACCTAGCACATGTCGACCTAGAAACCATGTCGACATTCCACCCATGTCGACCTAGTGACTGTGGACCTATAGTGGTCGACCAAAACATTGTCGACCTAGATACTGTCGATTTGATGAACCACACCCATTAGTGCTAGGTGTGTCTCGCAGTATTCCTTCGGGCTCCCTACTAATGTATTTGAGCCGGCAGTAGTAGCCTTATATTAGTGCTAGGTGTGTCTTGCAGTATTCCTTCAAGCTCCCTACTAATGTATCTGAGCTGGTAGTAGTAGCGTTATATTAGTGCTTGCCGTGTCTCACAGTATTTCTTCCAGCTCCCTACTAATGTATCTGAGCCGCCAGTAGCAGCATTATTTTAATGCTAGGTGTGTCTTGCAGTATTCCTTCAAGCTCCCTACTAATGTATCTGAGCCGGTAGTAGTAGCGTTATATTAGTGCTTGCCGTGTCTCACAGTATTCCTTCCAGCTCCCTACTAATGTATCTGAGCCGCCAGTAGCAGCATTATTTTAATGCTTCGTGGGACTCACAGTATTCCTTCCAACTCCCTACTAGTGTATCTGAGCCGGCAGTAGTAGCCCTATATTAGTGCTAGGTGTGTCTTGCAGTATTCCTTCCAGCTCCTTACTAATGTATCTGAGCCGGTAGTAGTAGCCTTATATTAGTGCTTCGTGTGACTCGCAGTATTCCTTCCAACTCCCTACTAATGTATCTGAGCCGGCAGTAGCAGCCTTATATTAATGCTTGCCGTGTCTCGCAGTGTTCCTTCCGGCTTCCTACTAATGTATCTGAGCCGCCAGTAGCAGTCTAATATTAGTGCTTGCCGTGTCTCACAGTATTCTTTCCAACTCCATACTAATATAACTTAGCCGCCAGTAGTAGCCTTATATTAGTGCTTCATGTGACTCACACTATTCCTTCCAGCTCCTTACTAATGTATCTGAGCCGGCAGTAGTAGCCTTATATTAGTGCTTGCTGTGTCTCGCAGTATTTCTTCCAACTCCCTACTAATGTATCTGAGCCGGCAGTAGCAGACTTATATTAGTGCTTGCCGTGTCTCACAGTATTCTTTCCAACTCCCTACTAATGTAGCTGAGCCGCCAGTTGTAGCCTTATATTAGTGCTTCGTGTGACTCACCGTATTCCTTCCAACTCCCTACTAATGTATCTGAGCCGGCAGTAGCAGCCTTATATTAGTGCTTGCCGTGTCTCGCAGTATTCCTTCTGGCTCCCTAGTAATGTATCTGAGCCGCCAGTAGCAGCCTTATATTAGTGCTTGCCGTGTCTCACAGTATTCTTTCCAACTCCCTACTAATGTAGCTGAGCCGCCAGTAGTAGACTTTTATTAGTGCCTCGTGTGACTCGCAGTATTCCTTCCATCTCCCTACTAATGTATCTGAGCCGGCAGTAGTAGCCTTATATTAGTGCTTCGTGTGACTCCCAGTATTCCTACCAGCTCCCTACTAATGTATCTGAGCCGGCAGTAGTAGCCTTATATTAGTGCTGGTGTGTCTCACAGTATTTCTTCCAACTCCCTACTAATGTATCTGAGCCGGCAGTAGCAGCCTTATATTAGTGCTTGGTGTGTCTCGCAGTATTCCTCCCAGCTCCCTACTAATGTATCTGAGCCGGCAGTAGCAGCCTTATATTAGTGCTTGGTGTGTCTCGCAGTATTCCTTCCAACTCCCTACTAATGTATCTGACCCGGCAGTAGTAGCCTTATATTAGTGCTTGCCGTGTCTCACAATATTCTTTCCAACTCCCTACTAATGTAGCTGAACCGGCAGTAATAGCCTTATATCAGTGCTTGCTGTGTCTCGCAGTATTTCTTCCAACTCCCTTCTAATGCATCTGAGCCGGCAGTAATAGCCGTATATTAGTGTTTGCTGTGTCTCGCAGAATTCCTTCCGACTCCCTACTAATGTATCTGAGCCGGCAGTAGTAGCCTTATATTAGTGCTTGCCGTGTCTCACAATATTCTTTCCAACTCCCTACTAATGTAGCTGAACCGGCAGCAGTAGCCTTATATTAGTGCTTGCTGTGTCTCGCAGTATTTCTTCCAACTCCCTACTAATGTATCTGAGCCGGCAGTAATAGCCGTATATTAGTGTTTGCTGTGTCTCGCAGTATTCCTTCCGGCTCCCTACTAATGTATCTGAGCCGCCAGTAGCAGCCTTATATTAGTGCTTGCCATGTCTCACAGTATTCTTTCCAACTCCCTACTAATGTAGCTGAGCCGCCAGTAGTAGCCTTATATTAGTGCCTCGTGTGACTCGCAGTATTCCTTCCATCTCCCTACTAATGTATCTGAGCCGGCAGTAGTAGCCTTATATTGGGATCAGTACTAAATGCCGGTGGTCGGAATCCCGGCGGTCGAAATACCGACACCGGAATCCCAGCCACACAATCCCGACAGGGGTGGCGAGCGGAACGCAGCCCCTTGCGGGCTCGCTTCGCTCGCCACGGTGCGGGCACGGTGCCTCGCTACGCTTGGCACACTATTATATTCTCCCTCTATGGGAGTCGTGGACACCCATGGAGGGAGAATATGTCGGGATTGCGGCGGTCGGGATTCCGGCGTCGGTATTTCGACCGCCGGGATTCCGTCCGGCGGCATCTTGACCGGATCCCCTTATATTAGTGCTTTGTGTGACTCGCAGTATTCCTTCCAACTCCCTACTAATGTATCTGAGCCGCCAGTAGCAGCCTTATATTAGTGCTTGCCGTGTCTCGCAGTATTCTTTCCAACTCCCTACTAATGTAGCTGAGCCGCCAGTAGTAGATTTATATTAGTGCCTCGTGTGACTCGCAGTATTCCTTCCAACTCCCTACTAATGTATCTGAGCCGCCAGTAGCAACCTTATATTAGTGCTTGCCGTGTCTCACAGTATTCTTTCCAACTCCCTACTAATGTAGCTGAGCCGACAGTAGTAGATTTATATTAGTGCCTCGTGTGACTCGCAGTATTCCTTCCATCTCCCTACTAATGTATCTGAGCCGGCAGTAGCAGACTTATATTAGTGCTTGGTGTGTCTCGCAGTATTCCTTCCATCTCCCTACTAATGTATCTGAGCCGCCAGTAGCAGCCTTATATTAGTGCTTGCCGTGTCTCACAGTATTCTTTCCAACTCCCTACTAATGTAGCTGAGCCGCCAGTAGTAGATTTATATTAGTGCCTCGTGTGACTCGCAGTATTCCTTCCAACTCACTACTAATGCATCTGAGCCGGCAGTAGCAGACTTATATTAGTGCTTGCCGTGTCTCACAGTGGCCCTCATTCCGAGTTGATCGGTCGCAAGGCGAATTTAGCAGAGTTACACACGCTAAGCCGCCGCCTACTGGGAGTGAATCTTAGCTTCTTAAAATTGCGACCGATGTATTCGCAATATTGCGATTACTAACTACTTAGCAGTTTCAGAGTAGCTCCAGACTTACTCTGCCTGTGCGATCATTTCAGTGCTTGTCGTTCCTGGTTGACGTCACAAACACACCCAGCGTTCGCCCAGGCACTCCCACCGTTTCCCCGGCCACTCCTGCGTTTTTTCCGGAAACGGTAGCGTTTTCAGCCACACGCCCCTGAAACGCCGTGTTTCCGCCCAGTAACACCCATTTCCTGTCAATCACATTACGATCGCCGGAGCGAAGAAAAAGCCGTGAGTAAAATTACTTTCATCATAGTAAAGTTACTTGGCGCAGTCGCAGTGCGAACATTGCGCATGCGTACTAAGCGGATTTTCACTGCGATGCGATGAAAAATACCGAGCGAACAACTCGGAATGAGGGCCAGTATTCTTTCCAACTCCCTACTAATGTATCTGAGCCGGCAGTAGTAGCCTTATATTAGTGCTTGGTGTGTCTCGTAGTATTCCTTCGGGCTCCCTACTAATGTATCTGAGTCGGCAGTAGTAGCCATATATTAATGCTTGCCGTGTCTCTCAGTATTCCTTCCAACTCCCTACTAATGCATCTGAGCCGGCAGTAGTAGCCTTATATTAGTGCTTGCCGTGTCTCGCAGTATTCCTTCCAGCTCCTTACCAATGTATCTGAGCCGGCAGTAGTAGCCTTATATTAGTGCTTGGTGTGACTCGCTGTAATCCTTCCAGCTCCATACTAATGTTTCTGAGGTGGCAGTAGTAGACTTATATTAGTGCTTGCCGTGTCTCGCAGTATTCCTTCCAACTCCCTACTAATGTACCTGAGCCGGCAGTAGTAGCCTTATATTAGTGCTTGGTGTGTCTCGCAGTATTCCTTCGGGCTCCCTACTAATGTATCTGAACCGGCAGTAGTAGCCTTATATTAGTGCGGGATCCGGTCTGAAGATCGACAGTATCTAGGTCGACAATGTTTAGGTCGACCACTATAGGTCGACAGTCACTAGGTCGACATGGATGGAAGGTCGACAGGGTTTCTAGGTCGACATGTGCTAGGTCGACAGGTCTAAAGTTCGACGTGTTTTTCACATTTTTTTTATTTTTTTGAATTTTTTCATACTTAACGATCCACGTGGACTACGATTGGAACGGTAAAGTGTGCCGAGCGAAGCGGTAGCGGAGCGGAGGCACCATGCCCCGAAGCATGGCGAGCGAAGCGAGCCATGCGAGGGGACGCGGTGCACTAATTTGGGATCCCGGTCACTCTACGAAGAAAACGACACAAACCCCCCCAAAAAACCTCATGTCGACCTTTAGACCTGTCGACCTAGCACATGTCGACCTAGAAACCATGTCGACCTTCCACCCATGTCGACCTAGTGACTGTGGACCTATAGTGGTCGACCTAAACATTGTCGACCTAGATACTGTCGATTTGATGAACCACACCCATTAGTGCTAGGTGTGTCTCGCAGTATTCCTTCGGGCTCCCTACTAATGTATCTGAGCCGGCAGTAGTAGCCTTATATTAGTGCTAGGTGTGTCTTGCAGTATTCCTTCAAGCTCCCTACTAATGTATCTGAGCCGGTAGTAGTAGCGTTATATTAGTGCTTGCCGTGTCTCACAGTATTCCTTCCAGCTCCCTACTAATGTATCTGAGCCGCCAGTAGCAGCATTATTTTAATGCTTCGTGGGACTCACAGTATTCCTTCCAACTCCCTACTAGTGTATCTGAGCCGGCAGTAGTAGCCCTATATTAGTGCTAGGTGTGTCTTGCAGTATTCCTTCCAGCTCCTTACTAATGTATCTGAGCCGGTAGTAGTAGCCTTATATTAGTGCTTCGTGTGACTCGCAGTATTCCTTCCAACTCCCTACTAATGTATCTGAGCCGGCAGTAGCAGCCTTATATTAATGCTTGCCGTGTCTCGCAGTGTTCCTTCCGGCTTCCTACTAATGTATCTGAGCCGCCAGTAGCAGTCTAATATTAGTGCTTGCCGTGTCTCACAGTATTCTTTCCAACTCCCTACTAATATAACTTAGCCGCCAGTAGTAGCCTTATATTAGTGCTTCGTGTGACTCACACTATTCCTTCCAGCTCCTTACTAATGTATCTGAGCCGGCAGTAGTAGCCTTATATTAGTGCTTCGTGTGACTCGCAGTATTCATTCCAGCTCCCTACTAATGTAGCTGAGCCGGCAATAGTAGCCTTATATTAGTGCTTGCCATGTCTCACAGTATTCATTCCAGCTCCCTACTAATGTATCTGAGCCGCCATTAGCAGCATTATATTAGTGCTTGCCGTGTCTCACAGTATTCTTTCCAACTCCCTACTAATGTAGCTGAGCCGCCAGTAGTAGCCTTATATTAGTGCTTCGTGTGACTCGCAGTATTCCTTCCAACTCCCTACTAATGTAGCTAAGCCGCCAGTAGCAGCCTTATATTAGTGCTTCGTGGGACTCGCAGTATTCCTTCCAACTACATACTAATGTAGCTGAGCCAGCAGTAGTAGCCTTATATTAGTGCTAGGTGTGTCTTGCAGTATTCCTTCCAGCTCCTTACTAATGTATCTGTGCCGGTAGTAGTAGCCTTATATTAGTGCTTCGTGAGACTCGCAGTATTCCTTCCAACTCCCTACTAATGTATCTGAGCCGGCAGTAGCAGCATTATATTAGTGCTTGCCGTGTCTCACAGTATTCTTTCCAACTCCCTACTAATGTAGCTGAGCCGCCAGTGGCGCACCCAGGGGGGTTTCCGAGTATCCAGAAACCCCCCTCCACTTTAAAAAAAAAAAAAATTTTTTTTTTTTTAGCTGCATGAGTATTATTAATGACTGTCTAGCGTCCTCTGCAGCCTGCTGTCTTCCTGGTGGCACTTGTAAGTGCAATAAAAGTTTACTTTATTTTAATTATAGTACATATATATCCATGTGCATACATATATACACATATATATATATATATATATATATATACATACATACATATAAACACACACACACACACACACACACACACACACACACATATGATATATATATATATACATGTGTATATATATGTGTACTGTATGTGTGTGTATGTATATATATATATATATATGTATGCATGTTTAATATGCTATGTATATGTGTATATGGGTTCACTAAGATCTCCCGGCGGCCGGCCTCCCGGCGACCAGCATACCGGCGCCGGGAGGCCGGCCGCCGGCTTACCAACAGTGTGGCGAGCGCAAATGAGCCCCTTGTGGGCTCGCTGCGCTCGCCACGCTACGCGCGCCACACTATTCTATTCTCCCTCCAGGGGGGTCGTGGACCCCCACGAGGGAGAATAAGTGTCGGTATGCCGGCGGTCAGGCTCCCGGCGCCGGTATGCTGGTCGCCGGGAGCCCGACCGCCGGCATACTGAAGACCACCCGTGTATATGTATGTGTGTGTGTATGTATATATATATATATATATATATATATGTGTGTGTAGATATATGTATATATATAAATATATATATATATATATATATATATATGTGAAGATATATATATATATATATATATAGATATATACACACACACACAGTCACACTAGTTTTACGGACCCAGCATATACTGGGTTACCTCAGTCCCCACCCCAGTGATTGGCTCCGTCCAGTTATGGAAACCCCCCCCATGCAAATCCTGCGTTTGCCACTGGCCGCCAGTAGTAGCCTTATATTAGTGCTTCGTGTGACTCACACTATTCCTTCCAGCTCCTTACTAATGTATCTGAGCCGGCAGTAGTAGCCTTATATTAGTGCTTCGTGTGACTCGCAGTATTCCTTCCAGCTCCCTACTAATGTATCTGAGCCGGCAGTAGCAGCCTTATATTAGTGCTTGCCGTGTCTCGCAGTATTCCTTCCGGCTCCCTACTAATGTATCTGAGCTGCCAGTAGCAGCCTTATATTAGTGCTTGCCGTGTCTCACAGTATTCTTTCCAACTCCCTACTAAAATAACTTAGCCGACAGTAGTAGCCTTATATTAGTGCTTCGTGTGACTCACACTATTCTTTCAAGCTCATTACTAATGTATCTGAGCCGGCAGTAGTAGCCTTATATTAGTGCTTCGTGTGACTCGCAGTATTCCTTCCAGCTCCCTACTAATGTAGCTGAGCCGGCAGTAGTAGCCTTATATTAGTGCTTGCTGTGTCTCTCAGTATTTCTTCCAACTCCTTACTAATGTATCTGAGCTGGCAGTAGTAGCCTTATATTAGTGCTTGCCGTGTCTCACAATATTCTTTCCAACTCCCTACTAATGTAGCTGAGCCGGCAGTAGTAGCCTTATATTAGTGCTTGCTGTGTCTCGCAGTATTTCTTCCAACTCCCTACCAATGTTTCTGAGCCGGCAGTAGTAGCCTTATATTAGTGCTTGCTGTGTCTCGCAGTATTTCTTCCAACTCCCTACTAATGTATCTGAGCCGGCAGTAGCAGACTTATATTAGTGCTTGCCGTGTCTCACAGTATTCTTTCCAACTCCCTACTAATGTAGCTGAGCCGCCAGTAGTAGCCTTATATTAGTGCCTCGTGTGACTCGCAGTATTCCTTCCATTTCCCTACTAATGTATCTGAGCCGGCAGTAGTAGCCTTATATTAGTGCTTCGTGTGACTCCCAGTATTCCTACCAGCTCCCTACTAATGTATCTGAGCCGCCAGTAGTAGCCTTATATTAGTGCTGGTGTGTCTCACAGTATTTCTTCCAACTCTCTACTAATGTATCTGAGCCGGCAGTAGCAGCCTTATATTAGTGCTTGGTGTGTCTCGCAGTATTCCTCCCAGCTCCCTACTAATGTATCTGAGCCGGCAGTAGCAGCCTTATATTAGTGCTTGGTGTGTCTCGCAGTATTCCTTCCAACTCCCTACTAATGTATCTGACCCGGCAGTAGTAGCCTTATATTAGTGCTTGCCGTGTCTCTCAATATTCTTTCCAACTCCCTACTAATGTAGCTGAACCGGCAGCAGTAGCCTTATATTAGTGCTTGCTGTGTCTCGCAGTATTTCTCCCAACTCCCTACTAATGTATCTGAGCCGGCAGTAATAGCCGTATATTAGTGTTTGCTGTGTCTCGCAGAATTCCTTCCGACTCCCTACTAATATATCTGAGCCGACAGTAGTAGCCTTATATTAGTGCTTGCCGTGTCTCACAGTATTCTTTCCAACTCCCTACTAATGTAGCTGAGCCGCCAGTAGTAGCCTTATATTAGTGCTTCGTGTGACTCGACGTATTCCTTCCAACTCCCTACTAATGTATCTGAGCCGGCAGTAGCAGCCTTATATTAGTGCTTGCCGTGTCTCGCAGTATTCCTTCCGGCTCCCTACTAATGTATCTGAGCCGCCAGTAGCAGCCTTATATTAGTGCTTGCCGTGTCTCACAGTATTCTTTCCAACTCCCTACTAATGTAGCTGAGCCGCCAGTAGTAGCCTTATATTAGTGCCTCGTGTGACTCGCAGTATTCCTTCCATCTACCAACTAATGTATCTGAGCCGGCAGTAGTAGCCTTATATTAGTGCTTCGTGTGACTCGCAGTATTCCTTCCAACTCCCTACTAATGTTTCTGAGCCGCCAGTAGCAGCCTTATATTAGTGCTTGTCGTGTCTCACAGTATTCTTTCCAACTCCCTACTAATGTAGCTGAGCCGCCAGTAGTAGCCTTATATTAGTGCCTCGTGTGACTCGCAGTATTCCTTCCAACTCCCTACTAATGTATCTGAGCCGGCAGTAGCAGACTTATATTAGTGCTTGCCGTGTCTCACAGTATTCTTTCCAACTCCCTACTAATGGTTCTGAGCCGGCAGTAGTAGCCTTATATTAGTGCTTGGTGTGTCTCGTAGTATTCCTTCGGGCTCCCTACTAATGTATCTGAGTCGGCAGTAGTAGCCATATATTAATGCTTGCCGTGTCTCTCAGTATTCCTTCCAACTCCCTACTAATGCATCTGAGCCGGCAGTAGTAGCCTTATATTAGTGCTTGCCGTGTCTCGCAGTATTCCTTCCAGCTCCTTACCAATGTATCTGAGCCGGCAGTAGTAGCCTTATATTAGTGCTTGGTGTGACTCGCTGTAATCCTTCCAGCTCCCTACTAATGTTTCTGAGGTGGCAGTAGTAGACTTATATTAGTGCTTGCCGTGTTTCGCAGTATTCCTTCCAACTCCCTACTAATGTACCTGAGCCGGCAGTAGTAGCCTTATATTAGTGCTTGGTGTGTCTCGCAGTATTCCTTCGGGCTCCCTACTAATGTATCTGAGCCGGCAGTAGCAGACTTATTAGTGCTTGCCGTGTCTCACAGTATTCTTTCCAACTCCCTACTAATGGTTCTGAGCCGGCAGTAGTAGCCTTATATTAGTGCTTGGTGTGTCTCGTAGTATTCCTTCGGGCTCCCTACTAATGTATCTGAGTCGGCAGTAGTAGCCATATATTAATGCTTGCCGTGTCTCTCAGTATTCCTTCCAACTCCCTACTAATGCATCTGAGCCGGCAGTAGTAGCCTTATATTAGTGCTTGCCGTGTCTCGCAGTATTCCTTCCAGCTCCTTACCAATGTATCTGAGCCGGCAGTAGTAGCCTTATATTAGTGCTTGGTGTGACTCGCTGTAATCCTTCCAGCTCCCTACTAATGTTTCTGAGGCGGCAGTAGTAGCCTTATATTAGTGCGGGATCCGGTCTGAAGATCGACAGTATCTAGGTCGACAATGTTTAGGTCGACCACTATAGGTCGACAGTCACTAGGTCGACATGGATGGAAGGTCGACAGGGTTTCTAGGTCGACATGTGCTAGGTTGACAGGTCTAAAGTTCGACATGAGTTTTTCACATTTTTTTTTATTTTTTTGAATTTTTTCATACTTAATGATCCACGTGGACTACGATTGGAACGGTAAAGTGTGCCGAACGAAGCGGAGGCACCATGCCCCGAAGCATGGCGAGCGAAGCGAGCCATGCGAGGGGACGCGGTGCACTAATTTGGGATCCCGGTCACTCTACGAAGAAAACGACACAAACCCCCCCAAAAAACCTCACGTCGACCTTTAGACCTGTCGACCTAGCACATGTCGACCTAGAAACCATGTCGACCTTCCACCCATGTCGACCTAGTGACTGTGGACCTATAGTGGTCGATCTAAACATTGTCGACCTAGATACTGTCGATTTGATGAACCACACCCATTAGTGCTAGGTGTGTCTCGCAGTATTCCTTCGGGCTCCCTACTAATGTATCTGAGCCGGCAGTAGTAGCCTTATATTAGTGCTAGGTGTGTCTTGCAGTATTCCTTCAAGCTCCCTACTAATGTATCTGAGCCGGTAGTAGTAGCGTTATATTAGTGCTTGCCGTGTCTCACAGTATTCCTTCCAGCTCCCTACTAATGTATCTGAGCCGCCAGTAGCAGCATTATTTTAATGCTTCGTGGGACTCGCAGTATTCCTTTCAACTCCCTACTAGTGTATCTGAGCCGGCAGTAGTAGCCCTATATTAGTGCTAGGTGTGTCTTGCAGTATTCCTTCCAGCTCCTTACTAATGTATCTGAGCCAGTAGTAGTAGCCTTATATTAGTGCTTCGTGTGACTCGCAGTATTCCTTCCAGCTCCCTACTAATGTTTCTGAGGTGGCAGTAGTAGACTTATATTAGTGCTTGCCGTGTCTCACAGTATTCCTTCCAACTCCCTACTAATGTACCTGAGCCGGCAGTAGTAGCCTTATATTAGTGCTTGGTGTGTCTCGCAGTATTCCTTCGGGCTCCCTACTAATGTATCTGAGCCGGCAGTAGTAGCCTTATATTAGTGCGGGATCCGGTCTGAAGATCGACAGTATCTAGGTCGACAATGTTTAGGTCGACCGCTATAGGTCGACAGTCACTAGGTCGACATGGATGGAAGGTCGACAGGGTTTCTAGGTTGACATGTGCTAGGTCGACAGGTCTAAAGTTCGACATGAGTTTTTCACATTTTTTTTCTTTTTTTGAATTTTTTCATACTTAACGATCCACGTGGACTACGATTGGAACGGTAAAGTGTGCCGAGTGAAGCGGTAGCGGAGCGGAGGCACCATGCCCCGAAGCATGGCGAGTGAAGCGAGCCATGCGAGGGGACGCGGTGCACTAATTTGGGATCCCGGTCACTCTACGAAGAAAACGACACAACCCCCCCCAAAAAACCTCATGTCGACCTTTAGACCTGTCGACCTAGCAGATGTCGACCTAGAAACCATGTCGACATTCCACCCATGTCGACCTAGTGACTGTGGACCTATAGTGGTCGACCTAAACATTGTCGACCTAGATACTGTCGATTTGATGAACCACACCCATTAGTGCTAGGTGTGTCTCGCAGTATTCCTTCGGGCTCCCTACTAATGTATTTGAGCCGGCAGTAGTAGCCTTATATTAGTGCTAGGTGTGTCTTGCAGTATTCCTTCAAGCTCCCTACTAATGTATCTGAGCCGGTAGTAGTAGCGTTATATTAGTGCTTGCCGTGTCTCACAGTATTTCTTCCAGCTCCCTACTAATGTATCTGAGCCGCCAGTAGCAGCATTATTTTAATGCTTCGTGGGACTCGCAGTATTCCTTCCAACTCCCTACTAGTGTATCTGAGCCGGCAGTAGTAGCCCTATATTAGTACTAGGTGTGTCTTGCAGTATTCCTTCCAGCTCCTTACTAATGTATCTGAGCCGGTATTAGTAGCCTTATATTAGTGCTTTGTGTGACTCGCAGTATTCCTTCCAACTCCCTACTAATGTATCTGAGCCGGCAGTAGCAGCATTATATTAGTGCTTGCTGTGTCTCACAGTATTCTTTCCAACTCCCTACTAATGTATTTGAGCCGGCAGTAGTAGCCTTATATTAGTGCTTCGTGGGACTCGCAGTATTCCTTCCAACTCCCTACTAATGTATCTGAGCCGGCAGTAGCAGCCTTATATTAGTGCTTGCCGTGTCTCGCAGTGTTCCTTCCGGCTCCCTACTAATGTATCTGAGCCGCCAGTAGCAGCCTAATATTAGTGCTTGCCGTGTCTCACAGTATTCTTTCCAACTCCATACTAATATAACTTAGCCGCCAGTAGTAGCCTTATATTAGTGCTTCATGTGACTCACACTATTCCTTCCAGCTCCTTACTAATGTATCTGAGCCGGCAGTAGTAGCCTTATATTAGTGCTTGCTGTGTCTCGCAGTATTTCTTCCAACTCCCTACTAATGTATCTGAGCCGGCAGTAGCAGACTTATATTAGTGCTTGCCGTGTCTCACAGTATTCTTTCCAACTCCCTACTAATGTAGCTGAGCCGCCAGTAGTAGCCTTATATTAGTGCTTCGTGTGACTCACCGTATTCCTTCCAACTCCCTACTAATGTATCTGAGCCGGCAGTAGCAGCCTTATATTAGTGCTTGCCGTGTCTCGCAGTATTCCTTCCGGCTCCCTAGTAATGTATCTGAGCCGCCAGTAGCAGCCTTATATTAGTGCTTGCCGTGTCTCACAGTATTCTTTCCAACTCCCTACTAATGTAGCTGAGCCGCCAGTAGTAGCCTTATATTAGTGCCTCGTGTGACTCGCAGTATTCCTTCCATCTCCCTACTAATGTATCTGAGCCGGCAGTAGTAGCCTTATATTAGTGCTTCGTGTGACTCCCAGTATTCCTACCAGCTCCCTACTAATGTAGCTGAGCCGGCAGTAGTAGCCTTATATTAGTGCTGGTGTGTCTCACAGTATTTCTTCCAACTCCCTACTAATGTATCTGAGCCGGCAGTAGCAGCCTTATATTAGTGCTTGGTGTGTCTCGCAGTATTCCTCCCAGCTCCCTACTAATGTATCTGAGCCGGCAGTAGCAGCCTTATATTAGTGCTTGGTGTGTCTCGCAGTATTCCTTCCAACTCCCTACTAATGTATCTGACCCGGCAGTAGTAGCCTTATATTAGTGCTTGCCGTGTCTCACAATATTCTTTCCAACTCCCTACTAATGTAGCTGAACCGGCAGTAATAGCCTTATATCAGTGCTTGCTGTGTCTCGCAGTATTTCTTCCAACTCCCTTCTAATGTATCTGAGCCGGCAGTAATAGCCGTATATTAGTGTTTGCTGTGTCTCGCAGAATTCCTTCCGACTCCCTACTAATGTATCTGAGCCGGCAGTAGTAGCCTTATATTAGTGCTTGCCGTGTCTCACAATATTCTTTCCAACTCCCTACTAATGTAGCTGAACCGGCAGCAGTAGCCTTATATTAGTGCTTGCTGTGTCTCGCAGTATTTCTTCCAACTCCCTACTAATGTATCTGAGCCGGCAGTAATAGCCGTATATTAGTGTTTGCTGTGTCTCGCAGTATTCCTTCCGGCTCCCTACTAATGTATCTGAGCCGCCAGTAGCAGCCTTATATTAGTGCTTGCCATGTCTCACAGTATTCTTTCCAACTCCCTACTAATGTAGCTGAGCCGCCAGTAGTAGCCTTATATTAGTGCCTCGTGTGACTCGCAGTATTCCTTCCATCTCCCTACTAATGTATCTGAGCCGGCAGTAGTAGCCTTATATTGGGATCAGTACTAAATGCCGGTGGTCGGAATCCCGGCGGTCGAAATACCGACACCGGAATCCCAACCACACAATCCCGACAGGGGTGGCGAGCGGAACGCAGCCCCTTGCGGGCTCGCTTCGCTCGCCACGCTGCGGGCACGGTGCCTCGCTACGCTTGGCACACTATTATATTCTACCTCTATGGGAGTCGTGGACACCCATGGAGGGAGAATATGTCGGGATTGCGGCGGTCGGGATTCCGGCGTCGGTATTTCGACCGCCGGGATTCCGTCCGGCGGCATCTTGACCGGATCCCCTTATATTAGTGCTTCGTGTGACTCGCAGTATTCCTTCCAACTCCCTACTAATGTATCTGAGCCGCCAGTAGCAGCCTTATATTAGTGCTTGCCGTGTCTCACAGTATTCTTTCCAACTCCCTACTAATGTAGCTGAGCCGCCAGTAGTAGATTTATATTAGTGCCTCGTGTGACTCGCAGTATTCCTTCCAACTCCCTACTAATGTATCTGAGCCGCCAGTAGCAACCTTATATTAGTGCTTGCCGTGTCTCACAGTATTCTTTCCAACTCCCTACTAATGTAGCTGAGCCGCCAGTAGTAGATTTATATTAGTGCCTCGTGTGACTCGCAGTATTCCTTCCATCTCCCTACTAATGTATCTGAGCCGGCAGTAGCAGACTTATATTAGTGCTTGCCGTGTCTCACAGTATTCTTTCCAACTCCCTACTAATGTAGCTGAGCCGCCAGTAGTAGATTTATATTAGTGCCTCGTGTGACTCGCAGTATTCCTTCCAACTCCCTACTAATGTATCTGAGCCGGCAGTAGCAGACTTATATTAGTGCTTGCCGTGTCTCACAGTATTCTTTCCAACTCCCTACTAATGTATCTGAGCCGGCAGTAGTAGCCTTATATTAGTGCTTGGTGTGTCTCGTAGTATTCCTTCGGGCTCCCTACTAATGTATCTGAGTCGGCAGTAGTAGCCATATATTAATGCTTGCCGTGTCTCTCAGTATTCCTTCCAACTCCCTACTAATGCATCTGAGCCGGCAGTAGTAGCCTTATATTAGTGCTTGCCGTGTCTCGCAGTATTCCTTCCAGCTCCTTACCAATGTATCTGAGCCGGCAGTAGTAGCCTTATATTAGTGCTTGGTGTGACTCGCTGTAATCCTTCCAGCTCCCTACTAATGTTTCTGAGGTGGCAGTAGTAGACTTATATTAGTGCTTGCCGTGTCTCGCAGTATTCCTTCCAACTCCCTACTAATGTACCTGAGCCGGCAGTAGTAGCCTTATATTAGTGCTTGGTGTGTCTCGCAGTATTCCTTCGGGCTCCCTACTAATGTATCTGAACCGGCAGTAGTAGCCTTATATTAGTGCGGGATCCGGTCTGAAGATCGACAGTATCTAGGTCGACAATGTTTAGGTCGACCACTATAGGTCGACAGTCACTAGGTCGACATGGATGGAAGGTCGACAGGGTTTCTAGGTCGACATGTGCTAGGTCGACAGGTCTAAAGTTCGACATGTGTTTTTCACATTTTTTTTTATTTTTTTGAATTTTTTCATACTTAACGATCCACGTGGACTACGATTGGAACGGTAAAGTGTGCCGAGCGAAGCGGTAGCGGAGCGGAGGCACCATGCCCCGAAGCATGGCGAGCGAAGCGAGCCATGCGAGGGGACGCGGTGCACTAATTTGGGATCCCGGTCACTCTACGAAGAAAACGACACAAACCCCCCAAAAAAACCTCATGTCGACCTTTAGACCTGTCGACCTAGCACATGTCGAACTAGAAACCATGTCGACCTTCCACCCATGTCGACCTAGTGACTGTGGACCTATAGTGGTCGACCTAAACATTGTCGACCTAGATACTGTCGATTTGATGAACCACACCCATTAGTGCTAGGTGTGTCTCGCAGTATTCCTTCGGGCTCCCTACTAATGTATCTGAGCCGGCAGTAGTAGCCTTATATTAGTGCTAGGTGTGTCTTGCAGTATTCCTTCAAGCTCCCTACTAGTGTATCTGAGCCGGCAGTAGTAGCCCTATATTAGTGCTAGGTGTGTCTTGCAGTATTCCTTCCAGCTCCTTACTAATGTATCTGAGCCGGTAGTAGTAGCCTTATATTAGTGCTTCGTGTGACTCGCAGTATTCCTTCCAACTCCCTACTAATGTATCTGAGCCGGCAGTAGCAGCCTTATATTAGTGCTTGCCGTGTCTTGCAGTGTTCCTTCCGGCTTCCTACTAATGTATCTGAGCCGCCAGTAGCAGCCTAATATTAGTGCTTGCCGTGTCTCACAGTATTCTTTCCAACTCCCTACTAATATAACTTAGCCGCCAGTAGTAGCCTTATATTAGTGCTTCGTGTGACTCACACTATTCCTTCCAGCTCCTTACTAATGTATCTGAGCCGGCAGTAGTAGCCTTATATTAGTGCTTCGTGTGACTCGCAGTATTCATTCCAGCTCCCTACTAATGTAGCTGAGCCGGCAGTAGTAGCCTTATATTAGTGCTAGTGTGTCTCGCAGTATTTCTTCCAACTCCCTACTAATGTATCTGAGCCGGCAGTAGTAGCCTTATATTAGTGCTTGCCGTGTCTCACAATATTCTTTCCAACTCCCTACTAATGTAGCTGAGCCGGCAGTAGTAGCCTTATATTAGTGCTTGCTGTGTCTCGCAGTATTTCTTCCAACTCCCTACTAATGTATCTGAGACGGCAGTAATAGCCTTATATTAGTGTTTGCTGTGTCTTGCAGAATTCCTTCCGACTACCTACTAATGTATCTGAGCCGGCAGTAGTAGCCTTATATTAGTGCTTGGTGTGTCTCGCAGTATTCTTTCCAACTCCCTACTAATGTAGCTGAGCCGGCAGTAGTAGCCTTATATTAGTGCTTGCTGTGTCTCGCAGTATTTCTTCCAACTCCCTACTAATGTATCTGAGCCGGCAGTAGCAGACTTATATTAGTGCTTGCCGTGTCTCACAGTATTCTTTCCAACTCCCTACTAATGTAGCTGAGCCGCCAGTAGTAGCCTTATATTAGTGCTTCGTGTGACTCGCCGTATTCCTTCCAACTCCCTATTAATGTATCTGAGCCGGCAGTAGCAGCCTTATATTAGTGCTTGCCGTGTCTCACAGTATTCCTTCCGGCTCCCTAGTAATGTATCTGAGCCGCCAGTAGCAGCCTTATATTAGTGCTTGCCGTGTCTCACAGTATTCTTTCCAACGCCCTACTAATGTAGCTGAGCCGCCAGTAGTAGCCTTATATTAGTGCCTTGTGTGACTCGCAGTATTCCTTCCATCTTCCTACTAATGTATCTGAGCCGGCAGTAGTAGCCTTATATTAGTGCTTCGTGTGACTCGCAGTATTCCTTCCAACTCCCTACTAATGTATCTGAGCCGCCAGTAGCAGCCTTATATTAGTGCTTGCCGTGTCTCACAGTATTCTTTCCAACTCCCTACTAATGTAGCTGAGCCGCCAGTAGTAGCCTTATATTAGTGCCTCGTGTGACTCGCAGTATTCCTTCCAACTCCCTACTAATGTATCTGAGCCGGCAGTAGTAGCCTTATATTAGTGCTTCGTGTGACTCGCAGTATTCCTTCCAACTCCGAGGTGAGGAAACAATGTTGATTACCATCAAATAATAAAAACTAAAAAAACTAAAAAATCAAATTATACTATACCAAATCAAATCAAATTATACTGTATCAAGGGTGGTCAAAAAAGTAGACATCTGATAACCCCTGTATATTCTATACTTTAGGAGCGCAAAGCTCATGAGCTCCATATGCTAACTATATAACCATTTATATATATCTAAATTATAAGATCGTTAATATATATTTCCTTGATACCTCGTATACTGATAGCGGCAATCTGATGCTTATGTTTTTTATGTATTTTTACATCTTTCTCTATGAAGCTTATTTTGCTTTTTATTACTATCATTTGGCAACTATTTAATATATACACCTGATGTAAATCAATCAAATCAATCATTGAACAGATCATGTGCAAATGATTCAACCCAGGGTGAAACCCAACTATAACCTTCAGGTGTGAATCAAGAGATTACAAAGCTGATTGGCTGTTGACCATTTAAATACATGCACACCTGAAAAACAGGTATCCACACCTCCTGAGGAAACCGCCGGTATCGTGGGCGGAGAAACGCGTAGAGGCTTACTTCCACTTCTGTCCACTGCTGGAGATCTTCATAGACTTTCCGTCTCTGAGACTGGGGATCCCTGGACGTTCTCTTATCACCCAACTGGACTAATTCTCTGCCAAATAAACCTCCGCTGTGCTTGAAAAGGCCCCGTTCTGCCGAGGTATCACGCTGTCTGCATGACTCTCCTTTCTGGACATCCTGACACAGCCACCGTCAGATGCTGAGAGCTACCTCCGCTGATTGCTATCGACGGGAACCAGCGCTTATAATAACGGGTGAGAACGGATTCTATCACCAGGGGTGAGCAATTGCAATCCAACTTTTCGTTCTAAACCTAACAACAGATTTCAAATTAAATTGCTGAGACTATTTTTACACCCCCCAACAGTACGGAAAGCAACCAGCTTATTCTATGATTGTGGACTGCAACTACATAATGGGCACTTAAGCCGTTTTTTAGCTAATTCATCCACTGTGAATGTGAAATATACTTATATATGTATATGTATTTGCACTATTTTTGTTTTTAAACTTCCAATAATTACTCAAAGTGGTTGTTTCCACCATATTTACTATTAAATGCTTTTTTATTTGATACCAGCGCTCCTTTAATGTTTTTTATTGAACATTAAACCATACAACTCCCTACTAATGTATCTTAGCCGCCAGTAGCAGCCTTATATTAGTGCTTGCCGTGTCTCACAGTATTATTTCCAACTCCCTACTAATGTAGCTGAGCCGCCAGTAGCAGCCTTATATTAGTGCTTCGTGTGACTCGCAGTATTCCTTCCAACTCCCTACTAATGTATCTGAGCCGGCAGTAGCAGCATTATATTAGTGCTTGCCGTGTCTCACAGTATTCTTTCCAACTCCCTACTAATGTATCTGAGCCGGCAGTAGTAGCCTTATATTAGTGCTTAGTGGGACTCGCAGTTTTCCTTCCAACTCCCTAATAATGTATCTGAGCCGGCAGTAGCAACCTTATATTATTGATTGTCGTGTCTCGCAGTATTCCTTCCGGCTCCCTACTAATGTATCTGAGCCGCCAGTAATAGCCTTATATTAGTGCTTCGTGTGACTCACACTATTCCTTCCAGCTCCTTACTAATGTATCTGAGTAGGCAGTAGTAGCCTTATATTAGTGCTTCGTGTGACTCGCAGTATTCCTTCCAACTCCCTACTAATGTATCTGAGCCGGCAGTAGCAGCCTTATATTAGTGCTTGCCGTGTCTCACAGTATTCTTTCCAACTCCCTACTAACATAACTTAGCCACCAGTAGTAGCCTTATATTAGTGCTTCGTGTGACTCACACTATTCCTTCAAGCTCCTTACTAATGTATCTGAGCCGGCAGTAGTAGCCTTATATTAATGCTTCGTGGGACTCGCAGTATTCCTTCCAACTCCCTACTAATGTATCTGAGCTGCCAGTAGCAGCCTTATATTAGTGCTTGCCGTGTCTCACAGTATTCTTTCCAACTCCCTACTAATATAACTTAGCCGCCAGTAGTAGCCTTATATTAGTGCTTCGTGTGACTCACACTATTCTTTCAAGCTCCTTACTAATGTATCTGAGCCGGCAGTAGTAGCCTTATATTAGTGCTTCGTGTGACTCGCAGTATTCCTTCCAGCTCCCTACTAATGTAGCTGAGCCGGCAGTAGTAGCCTTATATTAGTGCTTGCTGTGTCTCTCAGTATTTCTTCCAACTCCTTACTAATGTATCTGAGCTGGCAGTAGTAGCCTTATATTAGTGCTTGCCGTGTATCAAAATATTCTTTCCAACTCCCTACTAATGTAGCTGAGCCGGCAGTAGTAGCCTTATATTAGTGCTTGCTGTGTCTCGCAGTATTTCTTCCAACTCCCTACCAATGTTTCTGAGCCGGCAGTAGTAGCCTTATATTAGTATTGCTGTGTCTCGCAGTATTTCTTCCAACTCCCTACTAATGTATCTGAGCCGGCAGTAGCAGACTTATATTAGTGCTTGCCGTGTCTCACAGTATTCTTTCCAACTCCCTACTAATGTAGCTGAGCCGCCAGTAGTAGCCTTATATTAGTGCCTCGTGTGACTCGGAGTATTCCTTCCATTTCCCTACTAATGTATCTGAGCCGGCAGTAGTAGCCTTATATTAGTGCTTCGTGTGACTCCCAGTATTCCTACCAGCTCCCTACTAATGTAGCTGAGCCGGCAGTAGTAGCCTTATATTAGTGCTGGTGTGTCTCACAGTATTTCTTCCAACTCCCTACTAATGTATCTGAGCCGGCAGTAGCAGCCTTATATTAGTGCTTGGTGTGTCTCGCAGTATTCCTCCCAGCTCCCTACTAATGTATATGAGCCGGCAGTAGCAGCCTTATATTAGTGCTTGGTGTGTCTCGCAGTATTCCTTCCAACTCCCTACTAATGTATCTGACCCGGCAGTAGTAGCCTTATATTAGTGCTTGCCGTGTCTCACAATATTCTTTCCAACTCCCTACTAATGTAGCTGAACCGGCAGCAATAGCCTTATATTAGTGCTTGCTGTGTCTCGCAGTATTTCTTCCAACTCCCTTCTAATGTATCTGAGCCGGCAGTAATAGCCGTATATTAGTGTTTGCTGTGTCTCGCAGAATTCCTTCCGACTCCCTACTAATGTATCTGAGCCGGCAGTAGTAGCCTTATATTAGTGCTTGACGTGTATCGTAATATTCTTTCCAACTCCCTACTAATGTAGCTGAACCGGCAGCAGTAGCCTTATATTAGTGCTTGCTGTGTCTCGCAGTATTTCTTCCAACTCCCTACTAATGTATCTGAGCCGGCAGTAATAGCCGTATATTAGTGTTTGCTGTGTCTCGCAGAATTCCTTCCGACTCCCTACTAATGTATCTGAGCCGGCAGTAGTAGCCTTATATTAGTGCTTGCCGTGTCTCACAGTATTCTTTCCAACTCCCTACTAATGTAGCTGAGCCGCCAGTAGTAGCCTTATATTAGTGCTTCGTGTGACTCGCCGTATTCCTTCCAACTCCCTACTAATGTATCTGAGCCGGCAGTAGCAGCCTTATATTAGTGCTTGCCGTGTCTCGCAGTATTCCTTCCGGCTCCCTACTAATGTATCTGAGCCGCCAGTAGCAGCCTTATATTAGTGCTTGCCGTGTCTCACAGTATTCTTTCCAACTCCCTACTAATGTAGCTGAGCCGCCAGTAGTAGCCTTATATTAGTGCCTCGTGTGACTCGCAGTATTCCTTCCATCTACCAACTAATGTATCTGAGCCGGCAGTAGTAGCCTTATATTAGTGCTTCGTGTGACTCGCAGTATTCCTTCCAACTCCCTACTAATGTATCTGAGCCGCCAGTAGCAGCCTTATATTAGTGCTTGTCGTGTCTCACAGTATTCTTTCCAACTCCCTACTAATGTAGCTGAGCCGCCAGTAGTAGCCTTATATTAGTGCCTCGTGTGACTCGCAGTATTCCTTCCAACTCCCTACTAATGTATCTGAGCCGGCAGTAGCAGACTTATATTAGTGCTTGCCGTGTCTCACAGTATTCTTTCCAACTCCCTACTAATGTATCTGAGCCGGCAGTAGTAGCCTTATATTAGTGCTTGGTGTGTCTCGTAGTATTCCTTCGGGCTCCCTACTAATGTATCTGAGTCGGCAGTAGTAGCCATATATTAATGCTTGCCGTGTCTCTCAGTATTCCTTCCAACTCCCTACTAATGCATCTGAGCCGGCAGTAGTAGCCTTATATTAGTGCTTGCCGTGTCTCGCAGTATTCCTTCCAGCTCCTTACCAATGTATCTGAGCCGGCAGTAGTAGCCTTATATTAGTGCTTGGTGTGACTCGCTGTAATCCTTCCAGCTCCCTACTAATGTTTCTGAGGTGGCAGTAGTAGACTTATATTAGTGCTTGCCGTGTTTCGCAGTATTCCTTCCAACTCCCTACTAATGTACCTGAGCCGGCAGTAGTAGCCTTATATTAGTGCTTGGTGTGTCTCGCAGTATTCCTTCGGGCTCCCTACTAATGTATCTGAACCGGCAGTAGTAGCCTTATATTAGTGCGGGATCCGGTCTGAAGATCGACAGTATCTAGGTCGACAATGTTTAGGTTGACCACTATAGGTCGACAGTCACTAGGTCGACATGGATGGAAGGTCGACAGGTTTTCTAGGTCGACATGTGCTTGGTTGACAGGTCTAAAGTTCGACATGAGTTTTTCACATTTTTTTTATTTTTTTGAATTTTTTCATACTTAATGATCCACGTGGACTACGATTGGAACGGTAAAGTGTGCCGAGCGAAGCGGAGGCACCATGCCCCGAAGCATGGCGAGCGAAGCGAGCCATGCGAGGGGACGCGGTGCACTAATTTGGGATCCCGGTCACTCTACGAAGAAAACGACACAAAACCCCCAAAAAAACCTCACGTCGACCTTTAGACCTGTCGACCTAGCACATGTCGACCTAGAAACCATGTCGACCTTCCACCCATGTCGACCTAGTGACTGTGGACCTATAGTGGTCGATCTAAACATTGTCGACCTAGATACTGTCGATTTGATGAACCACACCCATTAGTGCTAGGTGTGTCTCGCAGTATTCCTTCGGGCTCCCTACTAATGTATCTGAGCCGGCAGTAGTAGCCTTATATTAGTGCTAGGTGTGTCTTGCAGTATTCCTTCAAGCTCCCTACTAATGTATCTGAGCCGGTAGTAGTAGCGTTATATTAGTGCTTGCCGTGTCTCACAGTATTCCTTCCAGCTTCCTACTAATGTATCTGAGCCGCCAGTAGCAGCATTATTTTAATGCTTCGTGGGACTCGCAGTATTCCTTCCAACTCCCTACTAGTGTATCTGAGCCGGCAGTAGTAGCCCTATATTAGTACTAGGTGTGTCTTGCAGTATTCCTTCCAGCTCCTTACTAATGTATCTGAGCCAGTAGTAGTAGCCTTATATTAGTGCTTCGTGTGACTCGCAGTATTCCTTCCAGCTCCCTACTAATGTTTCTGAGGTGGCAGTAGTAGACTTATATTAGTGCTTGCCGTGTCTCACAGTATTGCTTCCAACTCCCTACTAATGTACCTGAGCCGGCAGTAGTAGCCTTATATTAGTGCTTGGTGTGTCTCGCAGTATTCCTTCGGGCTCCCTACTAATGTATCTGAGCCGGCAGTAGTAGCCTTATATTAGTGCGGGATCCGGTCTGAAGATCGACAGTATCTAGGTCGACAATGTTTAGGTTGACCGATATAGGTCGACAGTCACTAGGTCGACATGGATGGAAGGTCGACAGGGTTTCTAGGTCGACGTGTGCTAGGTCGACAGGTCTAAAGTTCGACATGAGTTTTTCACATTTTTTTCTTTTTTTGAATTTTTTCATACTTAACGATCCACGTGGACTACGATTGGAACGGTAAAGTGTGCCGAGTGAAGCGGTAGCGGAGCGGAGGCACCATGCCCCGAAGCATGGCAAGTGAAGCGAGCCATGCGAGGGGACGCGGTGCACTAATTTGGATCCCGGTCACTTTACGAAGAAAACGACACAACCCCCCCAAAAAAACCTCATGTCGACCTTTAGACCTGTCGACCTAGCACATGTCGACCTAGAAACCATGTCGACATTCCGCCCATGTCGACCTAGTGACTGTGGACCTATAGTGGTCGACCTAAACATTGTCGACCTAGATACTGTCGATTTGATGAACCACACCCATTAGTGCTAGGTGTGTCTCGCAGTATTCCTTCGGGCTCCCTACTAATGTATCTGAGCCGGCAGTAGTAGCCTTATATTAGTGCTAGGTGTGTCTTGCAGTATTCCTTCAAGCTCCCTACTAATGTATCTGAGCCGGTAGTAGTAGCGTTATATTAGTGCTTGCCGTGTCTCACAGTATTTCTTCCAGCTCCCTACTAATGTATCTGAGCCGCCAGTAGCAGCATTATTTTAATGCTTCGTGGGACTCGCAGTATTCCTTCCAACTCCCTACTAGTGTATCTGAGCCGGCAGTAGTAGCCCTATATTAGTACTAGGTGTGTATTGCAGTATTCCTTCCAGCTCCTTGCTAATGTATCTGAGCCGGTAGTAGTAGCCTTATATTAGTGCTTCGTGTGACTCGCAGTATTCCTTCCAACTCCCTACTAATGTATCTGAGCCGGCAGTAGCAGCATTATATTAGTGCTTGCTGTGTCTCACAGTATTCTTTCCAACTCCCTACTAATGTATTTGAGCCGGCAGTAGTAGCCTTATATTAGTGCTTCGTGGGACTCGCAGTATTCGTTCCAACTCCCTACTAATGTATCTCAGCCGCCAGTAGCAGCCTAATATTAGTGCTTGCCGTGTCTCACAGTATTCTTTCCAACTCCATACTAATATAACTTAGCCGCCAGTAGTAGCCTTATATTAGTGCTTCGTGTGACTCACACTATTCCTTCCAGCTCCTTACTAATGTATCTGAGCCGGCAGTAGTTGCCTTATATTAGTGCTTGCTGTGTCTCGCAGTATTTCTTCCAACTCCCTACTAATGTATCTGAGCCGGCAGTAGCAGACTTATATTAGTGCTTGCCGTGTCTCACAGTATTCTTTCCAACTCCCTACTAATGTAGCTGAGCCGCCAGTAGTAGCCTTATATTAGTGCTTCGTGTGACTCACCGTATTCCTTCCAACTCCCTACTAATGTATCTGAGCCGGCAGTAGCAGCCTTATATTAGTGCTTGCCGTGTCTCGCAGTATTCCTTCCGGCTCCCTAGTAATGTATCTGAGCCGCCAGTAGCAGCCTTATATTAGTGCTTGCCGTGTCTCACAGTATTCTTTCCAACTCCCTACTAATGTAGCTGAGCCGCCAGTAGTAGCCTTATATTAGTGCCTCGTGTGACTCGCAGTATTCCTTCCATCTCCCTACTAATGTATCTGAGCCGGCAGTAGTAGCCTTATATTAGTGCTTCGTGTGACTCCCAGTATTCCTACCAGCTCCCTACTAATGTAGCTGAGCCGGCAGTAGTAGCCTTATATTAGTGCTGGTGTGTCTCACAGTATTTCTTCCAACTCCCTACTAATGTATCTGAGCCGGCAGTAGCAGCCTTATATTAGTGCTTGGTGTGTCTCGCAGTATTCCTCCCAGCTCCCTACTAATGTATCTGAGCCGGCAGTAGCAGCCTTATATTAGTGCTTGGTGTGTCTCGCAGTATTCCTTCCAACTCCCTACTAATGTATCTGACCCGGCAGTAGTAGCCTTATATTAGTGCTTGCCGTGTCTCACAATATTCTTTCCAACTCCCTACTAATGTAGCTGAACCGGCAGTAATAGCCTTATATTAGTGCTTGCTGTGTCTCGCAGTATTTCTTCCAACTCCCTTCTAATGTATCTGAGCCGGCAGTAATAGCCGTATATTAGTGTTTGCTGTGTCTCGCAGAATTCCTTCCGACTCCCTACTAATGTATCTGAGCCGGCAGTAGTAGCCTTATATTAGTGCTTGCCGTGTCTCACAATATTCTTTCCAACTCCCTACTAATGTAGCTGAACCGGCAGCAGTAGCCTTATATTAGTGCTTGCTGTGTCTCGCAGTATTTCTTCCAACTCCCTACTAATGTATCTGAGCCGGCAGTAATAGCCGTATATTAGTGTTTGCTGTGTCTCGCAGTATTCCTTCCGGCTCCCTACTAATGTATCTGAGCCGCCAGTAGCAGCCTTATATTAGTGCTTGCCATGTCTCACAGTATTCTTTCCAACTCCCTACTAATGTAGCTGAGCCGCCAGTAGTAGCCTTATATTAGTGCCTCGTGTGACTCGCAGTATTCCTTCCATCTCCCTACTAATGTATCTGAGCCGGCAGTAGTAGCCTTATATTGGGATCAGTACTAAATGCCGGTGGTCGGAATCCCGGCGGTCGAAATACCGACACCGGAATCCCAACCACACAATCCCGACAGGGGTGGCGAGCGGAACGCAGCCCCTTGCGGGCTCGCTTTCGCTCGCCACGCTGCGGGCACGGTGCCTCGCTACGCTTGGCACACTATTATATTCTCCCTCTATGGGAGTCGTGGACACCCATGGAGGGAGAATATGTCGGAATTGCGGCGGTCGGGATTCCGGCGTCGGTATTTCGACCGCCGGGATTCCGTCCGGCGGCATCTTGACCGGATCCCCTTATATTAGTGCTTCGTGTGACTCGCAGTATTCCTTCCAACTCCCTACTAATGTATCTGAGCCGCCAGTAGCAGCCTTATATTAGTGCTTGCCGTGTCTCACAGTATTCTTTCCAACTCCCTACTAATGTAGCTGAGCCGCCAGTAGTAGATTTATATTAGTGCCTCGTGTGACTCGCAGTATTCCTTCCAACTCCCTACTAATGTATCTGAGCCGCCAGTAGCAACCTTATATTAGTGCTTGCCGTGTCTCACAGTATTCTTTCCAACTCCCTACTAATGTAGCTGAGCCGCCAGTAGTAGATTTATATTAGTGCCTCGTGTGACTCGCAGTATTCCTTCCAACTCCCTACTAATGTATCTGAGCCGGCAGTAGCAGACTTATATTAGTGCTTGCCGTGTCTCACAGTATTCTTTCCAACTCCCTACTAATGTAGCTGAGCCGCCAGTAGTAGATTTATATTAGTGCCTCGTGTGACTCGCAGTATTCCTTCCAACTCCCTACTAATGTATCTGAGCCGGCAGTAGCAGACTTATATTAGTGCTTGCCGTGTCTCACAGTATTCTTTCCAACTCCCTACTAATGTATCTGAGCCGGCAGTAGTAGCCTTATATTAGTGCTTGGTGTGTCTCGTAGTATTCCTTCGGGCTCCCTACTAATGTATCTGAGTCGGCAGTAGTAGCCATATATTAATGCTTGCCGTGTCTCTCAGTATTCCTTCCAACTCCCTACTAATGCATCTGAGCCGGCAGTAGTAGCCTTATATTAGTGCTTGCCGTGTCTCGCAGTATTCCTTCCAGCTCCTTACCAATGTATCTGAGCCGGCAGTAGTAGCCTTATATTAGTGCTTGGTGTGACTCGCTGTAATCCTTCCAGCTCCCTACTAATGTTTCTGAGGTGGCAGTAGTAGACTTATATTAGTGCTTGCCGTGTCTCGCAGTATTCCTTCCAACTCCCTACTAATGTACCTGAGCTGGCAGTAGTAGCCTTATATTAGTGCTTGGTGTGTCTCGCAGTATTCCTTCGGGCTCCCTACTAATGTATATGAACCGGCAGTAGTAGCCTTATATTAGTGCGGGATCCGGTCTGAAGATCGACAGTATCTAGGTCGACAATGTTTAGGTCGACCACTATAGGTCGACAGTCACTAGGTCGACATGGATGGAAGGTCGACAGGGTTTCTAGGTCGACATGTGCTAGGTCGACAGGTCTAAAGTTCGACATGTGTTTTTCACATTTTTTTTTATTTTTTTGAATTTTTTCATACTTAAAGATCCAAGTGGACTACGATTGGAACGGTAAAGTGTGCCGAGCGAAGCGGTAGCGGAGCGGAGGCACCATGCCCCGAAGCATGGCGAGCGAAGCGAGCCATGCGAGGGGACGCGGTGCACTAATTTGGGATCCCGGTCACTCTACGAAGAAAACGACACAAACCCCCCAAAAAAATCTCATGTCGACCTTTAGACCTGTCGACCTAGCACATGTCGACCTAGAAACCATGTCGACCTTCCACCCATGTCGACCTAGTGACTGTGGACCTATAGTGGTCGACCTAAACATTGTCGACCTAGATACTGTCGATTTGATGAACCACACCCATTAGTGCTAGGTGTGTCTCGCAGTATTCCTTCGGGCTCCCTACTTATGTATCTGAGCCGGCAGTAGTAGCCTTATATTAGTGCTAGGTGTGTCTTGCAGTATTACTTCAAGCTCCCTACTAATGTATCTGAGCCGGTAGTAGTAGCGTTATATTAGTGCTTGCCGTGTCTCACAGTATTCCTTCCAGCTCCCTACTAATGTATCTGAGCCGCCAGTAGCAGCATTATTTTAATGCTTCGTGGGACTCACAGTATTCCTTCCAACTCCCTACTAGTGTATCTGAGCCGGCAGTAGTAGCCCTATATTAGTGCTAGGTGTGTCTTGCAGTATTCCTTCCAGCTCCTTACTAATGTATCTGAGCCGGTAGTAGTAGCCTTATATTAGTGCTTCGTGTGACTCGCAGTATTCCTTCCAACTCCCTACTAATGTATCTGAGCCGGCAGTAGCAGCCTTATATTAGTGCTTGCCGTGTCTCGCAGTGTTCCTTCCGGCTTCCTACTAATGTATCTGAGCCGCCAGTAGCAGCCTAATATTAGTGCTTGCCGTGTCTCACAGTATTCTTTCCAACTCCCTACTAATATAACTTAGCCGCCAGTAGTAGCCTTATATTAGTGCTTCGTGTGACTCACACTATTCCTTCCAGCTCCTTACTAATGTATCTGAGCCGGCAGTATTAGCCTTATATTAGTGCTTCGTGTGACTCGCAGTATTCATTCCAGCTCCCTACTAATGTAGCTGAGCCGGCAGTAGTAGCCTTATATTAGTGCTAGTGTGTCTCGCAGTATTTCTTCCAACTCCCTACTAATGTATCTGAGCCGGCAGTAGTAGCCTTATATTAGTGCTTGCCGTGTCTCACAATATTCTTTCCAACTCCCTACTAATGTAGCTGAGCCGGCAGTAGTAGCCTTATATTAGTGCTTGCTGTGTCTCGCAGTATTTCTTCCAACTCCCTACTAATGTATCTGAGACGGCAGTAATAGCCTTATATTAGTGTTTGCTGTGTCTTGCAGAATTCCTTCCGACTCCCTACTAATGTATCTGAGCCGGCAGTAGTAGCCTTATATTAGTGCTTGGTGTGTCTCGCAGTATTCTTTCCAACTCCCTACTAATGTAGCTGAGCCGGCAGTAGTAGCCTTATATTAGTGCTTGCTGTGTCTCGCAGTATTTCTTCCAACTCCCTACTAATGTATCTGAGCCGGCAGTAGCAGACTTATATTAGTGCTTGCCGTGTCTCACAGTATTCTTTCCAACTCCCTACTAATGTATCTGAGCTGGCAGTAGTAGCCTTATATTAGTGCTTCGTGTGACTCGCCGTATTCCTTCCAACTCCCTACTAATGTATCTGAGCCGGCAGTAGCAGCCTTATATTAGTGCTTGCCGTGTCTCACAGTATTCCTTCCGGCTCCCTAGTAATGTATCTGAGCCGCCAGTAGCAGCCTTATATTAGTGCTTGCCGTGTTTCACAGTATTCTTTCCAACGCCCTACTAATGTAGCTGAGCCGCCAGTAGTAGCCTTATATTAGTGCCTTGTGTGACTCGCAGTATTCCTTCCATCTCCCTACTAATGTATCTGAGCCGGCAGTAGTAGCCTTATATTAGTGCTTCGTGTGACTCGCGGTATTCCTTCCAACTCCCTACTAATGTATCTGAGCCGCCAGTAGCAGCCTTATATTAGTGCTTGCCGTGTCTCACAGTATTCTTTCCAACTCCCTACTAATGTAGCTGAGCCGCCAGTAGTAGCCTTATATTAGTGCCTCGTGTGACTCGCAGTATTCCTTCCAACTCCCTACTAATGTATCTGAGCCGGCAGTAGTAGCCTTATATTAGTGCTTCGTGTGACTCGCAGTATTCCTTCCAACTCCGAGGTGAGGAAACAATGTTGATTACCATCAAATAATAAAAACTAAAAAAACTAAAAAATCAAATTATACTATACCAAATCAAATCAAATTATACTGTATCAAGGGTGGTCAAAAAGTAGACATCTGATAACCCCTGTATATTCTATACTTTAGGAGCGCAAAGCTCATGAGCTCCATATGCTAACTATATAACCATTTATATATATCTAAATTATAAGATCGTTAATATATATTTCCTTGATACCTCGTATACTGATAGCGGCAATCTGATGCTTATGTTTTTTATGTATTTTTACATCTTTCTCTATGAAGCTTATTTTGCTTTTTATTACTATCATTTGGCAACTATTTAATATATACACCTGATGTAAATCAATCAAATCAATCATTGAACAGATCATGTGCAAACGATTCAACCCAGGGTGAAACCCAACTATAACCTTCAGGTGTGAATCAAGAGATTACAAAGCTGATTGGCTGTTGACCATTTAAATACATGCACACCTGAAAAACAGGTATCCACACCTCCTGAGGAAACCGCCGGTATCGTGGGCGGAGAAACGCGTAGAGGCTTACTTCCACTTCTGTCCACTGCTGGAGATCTTCATAGACTTTCCGTCTCTGAGACTGGGGATCCCTGGACGTTCTCTTATCACCCAACTGGACTAATTCTCTGCCAAATAAACCTCCGCTGTGCTTGAAAAGGCCCCGTTCTGCCGAGGTATCACGCTGTCTGCATGACTCTCCTTTCTGGACATCCTGACACAGCCACCGTCAGATGCTGAGAGCTACCTCCGCTGATTGCTATCGACGGGAACCAGCGCTTATAATAACGGGTGAGAACGGATTCTATCACCAGGGGTGAGCAATTGCAATCCAACTTTTCGTTCTAAACCTAACAACAGATTTCAAATTAAATTGTTGAGACTATTTTTACACCCCCCAACAGTACGGAAAGCAACCAGCTTATTCTATGATTGTGGACTGCAACTACATAATGGGCACTTAAGCCGTTTTTTAGCTAATTCATCCACTGTGAATGTGAAATATACTTATATATGTATATGTATTTGCACTATTTTTGTTTTTAAACTTCCAATAATTACTCAAAGTGGTTGTTTCCACCATATTTACTATTAAATGCTTTTTTATTTGATACCAGCGCTCCTTTAATGTTTTTTATTGAACATTAAACCATACAACTCCCTACTAATGTATCTTAGCCGCCAGTAGCAGCCTTATATTAGTGCTTGCCGTGTCTCACAGTATTATTTCCAACTCCCTACTAATGTAGCTGAGCCGCCAGTAGCAGCCTTATATTAGTGCTTCGTGTGACTCGCAGTATTCCTTCCAACTCCCTACTAATGTATCTGAGCCGGCAGTAGCAGCATTATATTAGTGCTTGCCGTGTCTCACAGTATTCTTTCCAACTCCCTACTAATGTATCTGAGCCGGCAGTAGTAGCCTTATATTAGTGCTTCGTGGGACTTGCAGTATTCCTTCCAACTCCCTACTAATGTATCTGAGCCGGCAGTAGCAGCCTTATATTAGTGCTTGCCGTGTCTCGCAGTATTCCTTTCGGCTCCCTACTAATGTATCTGAGTCGCCAGTAGCAGTCTTATATTAGTGCTTGCCGTGTCTCACAGTATTCTTTCCAACTCCCTACTAATATAACTTAGCCGCCAGTAGTAGCCTTATATTAGTGCTTCGTGTGACTCACACTATTCCTTCCAACTCCCTACTAATGTATCTGAGCCGCCAGTAGCAGCCTTATATTAGTGCTTGCCGTGTCGCACAGTATTCTTTCCAACTCCCTACTAATGTAGCTGAGCCGGCAGTAGTAGCCTTATATTAGTGCTTCGTGTGACTCGCAGTATTCCTTCCGGCTCCCTAGTAATGTATCTGAGCCGCCAGTAGCAGCCTTATATTAGTGCTTGCCGTGTCTCACAGTATTCTTTCCAACTCCCTACTGATGTAGCTGAGCCGCCAGTAGTAGCCTTATATTAGTGCCCCGTGTGACTCGCAGTATTCCTTCCATCTCCCTACTAATGTATCTGAGCCGGCAGTAGTAGCTTTATATTAGTGCTTCGTGTGACTCGCAGTATTCCTTCCAACTCCCTACTAATGTATCTGAGCCGCCAGTAGCAGCCTTATATTAGTGCTTGCCGTGTCTCACAGTATTCTTTCCAACTCCCTACTAATGTAGCTGAGCCGCCAGTAGTAGCCTTATATTAGTGCTTCGTGTGACTCGCCGTATTCCCTCCAACTCCCTACTAATGTATCTGAGGCGGCAGTAGCAACATTATATTAGTGCTTGCTGTGTCTCGCAGTATTCCTTCCGGCTCCCTACTAATGTATCTGAGCCGCCAGTAGCAGCCTTATAATAGTGCTTGCCGTGTCTCACAGTATTCTTTCCAACTCCCTACTAATATAACTTAGCCGCCAGTAGTAGCCTTATATTAGTGCTTCGTGTGACTCACACTATTCCTTCCAGCTCCTTACTAATGTATCTGAGCCGGCAGTAGTAGCCTTATATTAGTGCTTCGTGTGACTCGCAGTATTCCTTTCAGCTCCCTACTAATGTAGCTGAGCCGGCAGTAGGAGCCTTATATTAGTGCTAGTGTGTCTCGCAGTATTTCTTCCAACTCCCTACTAATGTATCTGAGCCGGCAGTAGTAGCCTTATATTAGTGCTTGCCTTGTCTCACAATATTCTTTCCAACTCCCTACTAATGTAGCTGAGCCGGCAGTAGTAGCCTTATATTAGTGCTTGCTGTGTCTCGCAGTATTTCTTCCAACTCCCTACTAATGTATCTGAGCCGGCAGTAGCAGACTTATATTAGTGCTTGCCGTGTCTCACAGTATTCTTTCCAACTCCCTACTAATGTAGCTGAGCCGCCAGTAGTAGCCTTATATTAGTGCCTCGTGTGACTCGCAGTATTCCTTCCATCTCCCTACTAATGTATCTGAGCCGGCAGTAGTAGCCTTATATTAGTGCTTCGTGTGACTCGCAGTATTCCTTCCAACTCCCTACTAATGTATCTGAGCCGCCAGTAGCAGCCTTATATTAGTGCTTGCCGTGTCTCACAGTATTCTTTCCAACTCCCTACTAATTTAGCTGAGCCGCCAGTAGTAGACTTATATTAGTGCCTCGTGTGACTCGCAGTATTCCTTCCAACACCCTACTAATGTATCTGAGCTGGCAGTAGTAGCCTTATAATAGTGCTTCGTGTGACTCACAGTATTCCTTCCAACTCCCTACTAATTTATCTGAGCCGCCAGTAGCAGCCTTATATTAGTGCTTGCCGTGTCTCACAGTATTATTTCCAACTCCCTACTAATGTAGCTGAGCCGCCAGTAGCAGCCTTATATTAGTGCTTCGTGTGACTCGCAGTATTCCTTCCAACTCCCTACTAATGTATCTGAGCCGGCAGTAGCAGCATTATATTAGTGCTTGCCGTGTCTCACAGTATTCTTTCCAACTCCCTACTAATGTATCTGAGCCGGCAGTAGTAGCCTTATATTAGTGCTTCGAGGGACTCGCAGTTTTCCTTCCAACTCCCTAATAATGTATTTGAGCCGGCAGTAGCAACCTTATATTATTGATTGTCGTGTCTCGCAGTATTCCTTCCGGCTCCCTACTAATGTATCTGAGCCGCCAGTAGAAGCCTTATATTAGTGCTTGCCGTGTCGCACAGTATTCTTTCCAACTCCCTACTAATATTACTTAGCCGCCAGTAATAGCCTTATATTAGTGTTTCGTGTGACTCACACTATTCCTTCCAGCTCCTTACTAATGTATCTGAGTAGGCAGTAGTAGCCTTATAGTAGTGCTTGCCGTGTCTCACAATATTCTTTCCAACTCCCTACTAATGTAGCTGAGCCAGCAGTAGTAGCCTTATATTAGTGCTTGCTGTGTCTCGCAGTATTTCTTCCAACTCCCTACTAATTTATCTGAGCCGGCAGTAATAGTCTTATATTAGTGTTTGCTGTGTCTCGCAGAATTCCTTCCGACTCCCTACTAATGTATCTGAGCCGGCAGTAGTAGCCTTATATTAGTGCTTGGTGTGTCTCGCAGTATTCTTTCCAACTCCCTACTAATGTAGCTGAGCCGGCAGTAGTAGCCTTATATTAGTGCTTCGTGTGACTCGCAGTATTCCTTCCAACTCCCTACTAATGTATCTGAGCCGCCAGTAGCAGCCTTATATTAGTGCTTGCCGTGTCGCACAGTATTCTTTCCAACTCCCTACTAATATTACTTAGCCACCAGTAGTAGCCTTATATTAGTGCTTCGTGTGACTCACACTATTCCTTCCAGCTCCTTACTAATGTATCTGAGTAGGCAGTAGTAGCCTTATATTAGTGCTTCGTGTGACTCGCAGTATTCCTTCCAGCTCCCTACTAATGTAGCTGAGCCGGCAGTAGTAGCCTTGTATTAGTGCTAGTGTGTCTCGCAGTTTTTCTTCCAACTCCCTACTAATGTATCTGAGCCGGCAGTAGTAGCCTTATAGTAGTGCTTGCCGTGTCTCACAATATTCTTTCCAACTCCCTACTAATGTAGCTGAGCCAGCAGTAGTAGCCTTATATTAGTGCTTGCTGTGTCTCGCAGTATTTCTTCCAACTCCCTACTAATGTATCTGAGCCGGCAGTAATAGCCTTATATTAGTGTTTGCTGTGTCTCGCAGAATTCCTTCCGACTCCATACTAATGTATCTGAGCCGGCAGTAGTAGCCTTATATTAGTCCTTGGTGTGTCTCGCAGTATTCTTTCCAACTCCCTACTAATGTAGCTGAGCCGGCAGTAGTAGACTTATATTAGTGCTTCGTGTGACTCGCAGTATTCCTTCCAACTCCCTACTAATGTATCTGAGCCGGCAGTAGCAGCCTTATATTAGTGCTTGCCGTGTCTCACAGTATTCCTTCCGGCTCCCTAGTAATGTATCTGAGCCGCCAGTAGCAGCCTTATATTAGTGCTTGCCGTGTCTCACAGTATTCTTTCCAACTCCCTACTGATGTAGCTGAGCCGCCAGTAGTAGACTTATATTAGTGCCTCGTGTGACTCGCAGTATTCCTTCCATCTCCCTACTAATGTATCTGAGCCGGCAGTAGTAGCTTTATATTAGTGCTTCGTGTGACTCGCAGTATTCCTTCCAACTCCCTACTAATGTATCTGAGCCGCCAGTAGCAGCCTTATATTAGTGCTTGCCGTGTCTCACAGTATTCTTTCCAACTCCCTACTAATGTAGCTGAGCCGCCAGTAGTAGCCTTATATTAGTGCTTCGTGTGACTCGCCGTATTCCCTCCAACTCCCTAATAATGTATCTGAGGCGGCAGTAGCAACATTATATTAGTGCTTGCTGTGTCTCGCAGTATTCCTTCCGGCTCCCTACTAATGTATCTGAGCCGCCAGTAGCAGCCTTATAATAGTGCTTGCCGTGTCTCACAGTATTCTTTCCAACTCCCTACTAATATATCTTAGCCGCCAGTAGTAGCCTTATATTAGTGCTTCGTGTGACTCACACTATTCCTTCCAGCTCCTTACTAATGTATCTGAGCCGGCAGCAGTAGCCTTATATAAGTGCTTCGTGTGACTCGCAGTATTCCTTTCAGCTCCCTACTAATGTAGCTGAGCCGGCAGTAGGAGCCTTATATTAGTGCTAGTGTGTCTCGCAGTATTTCTTCCAACTCCCTACTAATGTATCTGAGCCGGCAGTAGTAGCCTTATATTAGTGCTTGCCGTGTCTCACAATATTCTTTCCAACTCCCTACTAATGTAGCTGAGCCGGCAGTAGTAGCCTTATATTAGTGCTTGCTGTGTCTCGCAGTATTTCTTCCAACTCCCTACTAATGTATCTGAGCCGGCAGTAATAGCCTTATATTAGTGTTTGCTGTGTCTCGCAGAATTTCTTCCGACTCCCTACTAATGTATCTGAGCTGGCAGTAGTAGCCTTATATTAGTGCTTGGTGTGTCTCGCAGTATTCTTTCCAACTCCCTACAAATGTAGCTGAGCCGGCAGTAGTAGCCTTATATTAGTGCTTGCTGTGTCTCGCAGTATTTCTTCCAACTCCCTACTAATGTATCTGAGCCGGCAGTAGCAGACTTATATTAGTGCTTGCCGTGTCTCACAGTATTCTTTCCAACTCCCTACTAATGTAGCTGAGCCGCCAGTAGTAGCCTTATATTAGTGCCTCGTGTGACTCGCAGTATTCCTTCCATCTCCCTACTAATGTATCTGAGCCGGCAGTAGTAGCCTTATATTAGTGCTTCGTGTGACTCGCAGTATTCCTTCCAACTCCCTACTAATGTATCTGAGCCGCCAGTAGCAGCCTCATATTAGTGCTTGCCGTGTCTCACAGTATTCTTTCCAACTCCCTACTAATGTAGCTGAGCCGCCAGTAGTAGCCTTATATTAGTGCTTCGTGTGACTCGCAGTATTCCTTCCAACTCCCTACTAATGTATCTGAGCCGGCAGTAGCAGCATTATATTAGTGCTTGCCGTGTCTCACAGTATTCTTTCCAACTCCCTACTAATGTATCTGAGCCGGCAGTAGTAGCCTTATATTAGTGCTTCGTGTGACTCGCAGTATTCCTTCCAACTCCCTACTAATGTATCTGAGCCGCCAGTAGCAGCCTCATATTAGTGCTTGCCGTGTCTCACAGTATTCTTTCCAACTCCCTACTAATGTTGCTGAGCCGCCAGTAGTAGCCTTATATTAGTGCCTCGTGTGACTCGCAGTATTCCTTCCAACTCCCTACTAATGTATCTGAGCCGGCAGTAGCAGCATTATATTAGTGCTTGCCGTGTCTCACAGTATTCTTTCCAACTCCCTACTAATGTATCTGAGCCGGCAGTAGTAGCCTTATATTAGTGCTTCGTGGGACTCGCAGTTTTCCTTCCAACTCCCTAATAATGTATCTGAGCCGGCAGTAGCAACCTTATATTAGTGATTGTCGTGTCTCGCAGTATTCCTTCCGGCTCCCTACTAATGTATCTGAGCCGCCAGTAGAAGCCTTATATTAGTGCTTGCCGTGTCGCACAGTATTCTTTCCAACTCCCTACTAATATTACTTAGCCGCCAGTAATAGCCTTATATTAGTGCTTCGTGTGACTCGCAGTATTCCTTCCAGCTCCCTACTAATGTAGCTGAGCCGGCAGTAGTAGCCTTATATTAGTGCTAGTGTGTCTCGCAGTATTTCTTCCAACTCCCTACTAATGTATCTGAGCCGGCAGTAGTAGCCTTATATTAGTGCTTGCCGTGTCTCACAATATTCTTTCCAACTCCCTACTAATGTAGCTGAGCCAGCAGTAGTAGCCTTATATTAGTGCTTGCTGTGTCTCGCAGTATTTCTTCCAACTCCCTACTAATTTATCTGAGCCGGCAGTAATAGTCTTATATTAGTGTTTGCTGTGTCTCGCAGAATTCCTTCCGACTCCCTACTAATGTATCTGAGCCGGCAGTAGTAGCCTTATATTAGTGCTTGGTGTGTCTCGCAGTATTCTTTCCAACTCCCTACTAATGTAGCTGAGCCGGCAGTAGTAGCCTTATATTAGTGCTTCGTGTGACTCGCAGTATTCCTTCCAACTCCCTACTAATGTATCTGAGCCGCCAGTAGCAGCCTTATATTAGTGCTTGCCGTGTCGCACAGTATTCTTTCCAACTCCCTACTAATATTACTTAGCCACCAGTAGTAGCCTTATATTAGTGCTTCGTGTGACTCACACTATTCCTTCCAGCTCCTTACTAATGTATCTGAGTAGGCAGTAGTAGCCTTATATTAGTGCTTCGTGTGACTCGCAGTATTCCTTCCAGCTCCCTACTAATGTAGCTGAGCCGGCAGTAGTAGCCTTGTATTAGTGCTAGTGTGTCTCGCAGTTTTTCTTCCAACTCCCTACTAATGTATCTGAGCCGGCAGTAGTAGCCTTATAGTAGTGCTTGCCGTGTCTCACAATATTCTTTCCAACTCCCTACTAATGTAGCTGAGCCAGCAGTAGTAGCCTTATATTAGTGCTTGCTGTGTCTCGCAGTATTTCTTCCAACTCCCTACTAATGTATCTGAGCCGGCAGTAATAGCCTTATATTAGTGTTTGCTGTGTCTCGCAGAATTCCTTCCGACTCCATACTAATGTATCTGAGCCGGCAGTAGTAGCCTTATATTAGTCCTTGGTGTGTCTCACAGTATTCTTTCCAACTCCCTACTAATGTAGCTGAGCCGGCAGTAGTAGACTTATATTAGTGCTTCGTGTGACTCGCAGTATTCCTTCCAACTCCCTACTAATGTATCTGAGCCGGCAGTAGCAGCCTTATATTAGTGCTTGCCGTGTCTCACAGTATTCCTTCCGGCTCCCTAGTAATGTATCTGAGCCGCCAGTAGCAGCCTTATATTAGTGCTTGCCGTGTCTCACAGTATTCTTTCCAACTCCCTACTGATGTAGCTGAGCCGCCAGTAGTAGACTTATATTAGTGCCTCGTGTGACTCGCAGTATTCCTTCCATCTCCCTACTAATGTATCTGAGCCGGCAGTAGTAGCTTTATATTAGTGCTTCGTGTGACTCGCAGTATTCCTTCCAACTCCCTACTAATGTATCTGAGCCGCCAGTAGCAGCCTTATATTAGTGCTTGCCGTGTCTCACAGTATTCTTTCCAACTCCCTACTAATGTAGCTGAGCCGCCAGTAGTAGCCTTATATTAGTGCTTCGTGTGACTCGCCGTATTCCCTCCAACTCCCTAATAATGTATCTGAGGCGGCAGTAGCAACATTATATTAGTGCTTGCTGTGTCTCGCAGTATTCCTTCCGGCTCCCTACTAATGTATCTGAGCCGCCAGTAGCAGCCTTATAATAGTGCTTGCCGTGTCTCACAGTATTCTTTCCAACTCCCTACTAATATATCTTAGCCGCCAGTAGTAGCCTTATATTAGTGCTTCGTGTGACTCACACTATTCCTTCCAGCTCCTTACTAATGTATCTGAGCCGGCAGTAGTAGCCTTATATAAGTGCTTCGTGTGACTCGCAGTATTCCTTTCAGCTCCCTACTAATGTAGCTGAGCCGGCAGTAGGAGCCTTATATTAGTGCTAGTGTGTCTCGCAGTATTTCTTCCAACTCCCTACTAATGTATCTGAGCCGGCAGTAGTAGCCTTATATTAGTGCTTGCCGTGTCTCACAATATTCTTTCCAACTCCCTACTAATGTAGCTGAGCCGGCAGTAGTAGCCTTATATTAGTGCTTGCTGTGTCTCGCAGTATTTCTTCCAACTCCCTACTAATGTATCTGAGCCGGCAGTAATAGCCTTATATTAGTGTTTGCTGTGTCTCGCAGAATTTCTTCCGACTCCCTACTAATGTATCTGAGCTGGCAGTAGTAGCCTTATATTAGTGCTTGGTGTGTCTCGCAGTATTCTTTCCAACTCCCTACAAATGTAGCTGAGCCGGCAGTAGTAGCCTTATATTAGTGCTTGCTGTGTCTCGCAGTATTTCTTCCAACTCCCTACTAATGTATCTGAGCCGGCAGTAGCAGACTTATATTAGTGCTTGCCGTGTCTCACAGTATTCTTTCCAACTCCCTACTAATGTAGCTGAGCCGCCAGTAGTAGCCTTATATTAGTGCCTCGTGTGACTCGCAGTATTCCTTCCATCTCCCTACTAATGTATCTGAGCCGGCAGTAGTAGCCTTATATTAGTGCTTCGTGTGACTCGCAGTATTCCTTCCAACTCCCTACTAATGTATCTGAGCCGCCAGTAGCAGCCTCATATTAGTGCTTGCCGTGTCTCACAGTATTCTTTCCAACTCCCTACTAATGTAGCTGAGCCGCCAGTAGTAGCCTTATATTAGTGCTTCGTGTGACTCGCAGTATTCCTTCCATCTCCCTACTAATGTATCTGAGCCGGCAGTAGTAGCCTTATATTAGTGCTTCGTGTGACTCGCAGTATTCCTTCCAACTCCCTACTAATGTATCTGAGCCGCCAGTAGCAGCCTCATATTAGTGCTTGCCGTGTCTCACAGTATTCTTTCCAACTCCCTACTAATGTTGCTGAGCCGCCAGTAGTAGCCTTATATTAGTGCCTCGTGTGACTCGCAGTATTCCTTCCAACTCCCTACTAATGTATCTGAGCCGGCAGTAGCAGCATTATATTAGTGCTTGCCGTGTCTCACAGTATTCTTTCCAACTCCCTACTAATGTATCTGAGCCGGCAGTAGTAGCCTTATATTAGTGCTTCGTGGGACTCGCAGTTTTCCTTCCAACTCCCTAATAATGTATCTGAGCCGGCAGTAGCAACCTTATATTAGTGATTGTCGTGTCTCGCAGTATTCCTTCCGGCTCCCTACTAATGTATCTGAGCCGCCAGTAGAAGCCTTATATTAGTGCTTGCCGTGTCGCACAGTATTCTTTCCAACTCCCTACTAATATTACTTAGCCGCCAGTAATAGCCTTATATTAGTGCTTCGTGTGACTCGCAGTATTCCTTCCAGCTCCCTACTAATGTAGCTGAGCCGGCAGTAGTAGCCTTATATTAGTGCTAGTGTGTCTCGCAGTATTTCTTCCAACTCCCTACTAATGTATCTGAGCCGGCAGTAGTAGCCTTATATTAGTGCTTGCCGTGTCTCACAATATTCTTTCCAACTCCCTACTAATGTAGCTGAGCCAGCAGTAGTAGCCTTATATTAGTGCTTGCTGTGTCTCGCAGTATTTCTTCCAACTCCCTACTAATGTATCTGAGCCGGCAGTAATAGCCTTATATTAGTGTTTGCTGTGTCTCGCAGAATTCCTTCCGACTCCCTACTAATGTATCTGAGCCGGCAGTAGTAGCCTTATATTAGTGCTTAATGTGTCTCGCAGTATTCTTTCCAACTCCCTACTAATGTAGCTGAGCCGGCAGTAGTAGCCTTATATTAGTGCTTCGTGTGACTCGCAGTATTCCTTCCAACTCCCTACTAATGTATCTGAGCCGCCAGTAGCAGCCTTATATTAGTGCTTGCCGTTTCTAACAGTATTCTTTCCAACTCCCTACTAATGTAGCTGAGCCGCCAGTAGTAGCCTTATATTAGTGCTTCGTGTGACTCTCCGTATTCCTTCCAACTCCCTACTAATGTATCTGAGCCGGCAGTAGCAGCCTTATATTAGTGCTTGCCGTGTCTCACAGTATTCCTTCCGGCTCCCTAGTAATGTATCTGAGCCGCCAGTAGCAGCATTATATTAGTGCTTGCCGTGTCTCACAGTATTCTTTCCAACTCCCTACTGATGTAGCTGAGCCGCCAGTAGTAGCCTTATATTAGTGCCTCGTGTGACTCGCAGTATTCCTTCCATCTCCATACTAATGTATCTAAGCCGGCAGTAGTAGCTTTATATTAGTGCTTCGTGTGACTCGCAGTATTCCTTCCAACTCCCTACTAATGTATCTGAGCCCCCAGTAGCAGCCTTTTATTAATGCTTGCCGTGTCTCACAGTATTCTTTCCAACTCCCTACTAATGTAGCTGAGCCGCCAGTAGTAGCCTTATATTAGTGCTTCGTGTGACTCGCAGTATTCCTTCCAACTCCCTACTAATGTATCTGAGCCGCCAGTAGCAGCCTAATATTAGTGCTGGCCGTGTCTCACAGTATTCCTTCCGGCTCCCTATTAATGTATCTGAGCCGCCAGTAGCAGCCTTATATTAGTGCTTGCCGTGTCTCACAGTATTCTTTCCAACTCCCTACTGATGTATGTAGCTGAGCCGCCAGTAGTAGCCTTATATTAGTGCTGTTATGCACACCAGTGCCTGCAGGAATGTACTGGTGTTTGAACTGTTATACACACCAGTGCCTGCAGGAATGTACTGGTGTCTGAACAGAGAGGGATGCAAAACAAATGAACTCACAGACACACTGGGAAATATGACATAACGTACACAGAAGGTGATAGGGTAACAAAACCAACACAGAGTGAACAGAGAAGCCCAGAGGCTAAGAAACTGGGTGTCTCCCTAGTATTAGAAATGCTCAGATGGAAAAAGCAAGATGTTGTGTTTTAATACGTAGAGAACACGAAATGCTGTTGCTAAGGGCAACAGCAAAACCCTAAAGGGTTACCAACGGGTGTGGCAGTAAACTCCTTGGTCAGAGATGGAATAATAGACACAAGGAGAGTCTCCACAATCCTAATTCTCACTTGCAGGGCCCAGGTTCAGCTTACTGCCACTAAACTGACACATGGACGCCCTGCACAGTGAGAGAGGATTATGCAGGCAGGTCTGAAAGTACAGCCACAAACCTGCTGGGTTCACAGGATAGCAAAAGAACCTCAGCAGGCTAAACGACTGACTCCAGTCTTACTGCTAGGTCTGGATTGGCAGAGTGTAGTACCAAATGCCCAGGCCTATTTGCAGTAAGCAACAACAAAATACAAAGCAACACAGTACTGGCTAACTTTCAGGAACTGACTAACCAACAAAGATTCAGCAGCATCTGCTTAACCTGAGAAGAGGCCTTATAAAGCATGTGCTGTCCACGCCCCCCTCAGACCTCACAGACTGTGAGCACAAAAACCAGCACCGGATCCCATGCCTGTAACCACTGCACAGCAAAAGACCCGAACCGGAGTATCAGCTGCGCTCAGGTTACTCCGCTAGCACTTGTCTCCCGGTTGCCATGACAACGTGGCAGCACAGGGCAGGAGACCCTAACAAGTGCCTCGTGTGACTCGCAGTATTCCTTCCATCTCCATACTAATGTATCTGAGCCGGCAGTAGTAGCTTTATATTAGTGCTTCGTGTGACTCGCAGTATTCCTTCCAACTCCCTACTAATGTATCTGAGCCCCCAGTAGCAGCCTTATATTAGTGCTTGCCGTGTCTCACAGTATTCTTTCCAACTCCCTACTAATGTAGCTGAGCCGGCAGTAGTAGCCTTATATTAGTGCTTCGTGTGACTCGCAGTATTCCTTCCAACTCCCTACTAATGTATCTGAGCCGCCAGTAGCAGCCTTATATTAGTGCTTGCCGTGTCGCACAGTATTCTTTCCAACTCCCTACTAATATTACTTAGCCACCAGTAGTAGCCTTATATTAGTGCTTCGTGTGACTCACACTATTCCTTCCAGCTCCTTACTAATGTATCTGAGTAGGCAGTAGTAGCCTTATATTAGTGCTTCGTGTGACTCGCAGTATTCCTTCCAGCTCCCTACTAATGTAGCTGAGCCGGCAGTAGTAGCCTTGTATTAGTGCTAGTGTGTCTCGCAGTATTTCTTCCAACTCCCTACTAATGTATCTGAGCCGGCAGTAGTAGCCTTATAGTAGTGCTTGCCGTGTCTCACAATATTCTTTCCAACTCCCTACTAATGTAGCTGAGCCAGCAGTAGTAGCCTTATATTAGTGCTTGCTGTGTCTCGCAGTATTTCTTCCAACTCCCTACTAATGTATCTGAGCCGGCAGTAATAGCCTTATATTAGTGTTTGCTGTGTCTCGCAGAATTCCTTCCGACTCCCTACTAATGTATCTGAGCCGGCAGTAGTAGCCTTATATTAGTCCTTGGTGTGTCTCGCAGTATTCTTTCCAACTCCCTACTAATGTAGCTGAGCCGGCAGTAGTAGACTTATATTAGTGCTTCGTGTGACTCGCAGTATTCCTTCCAACTCCCTACTAATGTATCTGAGCCGGCAGTAGCAGCCTTATATTAGTGCTTGCCGTGTCTCACAGTATTCCTTCCGGCTCCCTAGTAATGTATCTGAGCCGCCAGTAGCAGCCTTATATTAGTGCTTGCCGTGTCTCACAGTATTCTTTCCAACTCCCTACTGATGTAGCTGAGCCGCCAGTAGTAGACTTATATTAGTGCCTCGTGTGACTCGCAGTATTCCTTCCATCTCCCTACTAATGTATCTGAGCCGGCAGTAGTAGCTTTATATTAGTGCTTCGTGTGACTCGCAGTATTCCTTCCAACTCCCTACTAATGTATCTGAGCCGCCAGTAGCAGCCTTATATTAGTGCTTGCCGTGTCTCACAGTATTCTTTCCAACTCCCTACTAATGTAGCTGAGCCGCCAGTAGTAGCCTTATATTAGTGCTTCGTGTGACTCGCCGTATTCCCTCCAACTCCCTAATAATGTATCTGAGGCGGCAGTAGCAACATTATATTAGTGCTTGCTGTGTCTCGCAGTATTCCTTCCGGCTCCCTACTACTGTATCTGAGCCGCCAGTAGCAGCCTTATAATAGTGCTTGCCGTGTCTCACAGTATTCTTTCCAACTCCCTACTAATATATCTTAGCCGCCAGTAGTAGCCTTATATTAGTGCTTCGTGTGACTCACACTATTCCTTCCAGCTCCTTACTAATGTATCTGAGCCGGCAGTAGTAGCCTTATATTAGTGCTTCGTGTGACTCGCAGTATTCCTTTCAGCTCCCTACTAATGTAGCTGAGCCGGCAGTAGGAGCCTTATATTAGTGCTAGTGTGTCTCGCAGTATTTCTTCCAACTCCCTACTAATGTATCTGAGCCGGCAGTAGTAGCCTTATATTAGTGCTTGCCGTGTCTCACAATATTCTTTCCAACTCCCTACTAATGTAGCTGAGCCGGCAGTAGTAGCCTTATATTAGTGCTTGCTCTGTCTCGCAGTATTTCTTCCAACTCCCTACTAATGTATCTGAGCCGGCAGTAATAGCCTTATATTAGTGTTTGCTGTGTCTCGCAGAATTCCTTCCGACTCCCTACTAATGTATCTGAGCTGGCAGTAGTAGCCTTATATTAGTGCTTGGTGTGTCTCGCAGTATTCTTTCCAACTCCCTACTAATGTAGCTGAGCCGGCAGTAGTAGCCTTATATTAGTGCTTGCTGTGTCTCGCAGTATTTCTTCCAACTCCCTACTTATGTATCTGAGCCGGCAGTAGCAGACTTATATTAGTGCTTGCCGTGTCTCACAGTATTCTTTCCAACTCCCTACTAATGTAGCTGAGCCGCCAGTAGTAGCCTTATATTAGTGCCTCGTGTGACTCGCAGTATTCCTTCCATCTCCCTACTAATGTATCTGAGCCGGCAGTAGTAGCCTTATATTAGTGCTTCGTGTGACTCGCAGTATTCCTTCCAACTCCCTACTAATGTATCTGAGCCGCCAGTAGCAGCCTCATATTAGTGCTTGCCGTGTCTCACAGTATTCTTTCCAACTCCCTACTAATGTAGCTGAGCCGCCAGTAGTAGCCTTATATTAGTGCCTCGTGTGACTCGCAGTATTCCTTCCATCTCCCTACTAATGTATCTGAGCCGGCAGTAGTAGCCTTATATTAGTGCTTCGTGTGACTCGCAGTATTCCTTCCAACTCCCTACTAATGTATCTGAGCCGGCAGTAGCAGCATTATATTAGTGCTTGCCGTGTCTCACAGTATTCTTTCCAACTCCCTACTAATGTATCTGAGCCGGCAGTAGTAGCCTTATATTAGTGCTTCGTGGGACTCGCAGTTTTCCTTCCAACTCCCTAATAATGTATCTGAGCCGGCAGTAGCAACCTTATATTAGTGATTGTCGTGTCTCGCAGTATTCCTTCCGGCTCCCTACTAATGTATCTGAGCCGCCAGTAGAAGCCTTATATTAGTGCTTGCCGTGTCGCACAGTATTCTTTCCAACTCCCTACTAATATTACTTAGCCGCCAGTAATAGCCTTATATTAGTGCTTCGTGTGACTCGCAGTATTCCTTCCAGCTCCCTACTAATGTAGCTGAGCCGGCAGTAGTAGCCTTATATTAGTGCTAGTGTGTCTCGCAGTATTTCTTCCAACTCCCTACTAATGTATCTGAGCCGGCAGTAGTAGCCTTATATTAGTGCTTGCCGTGTCTCACAATATTCTTTCCAACTCCCTACTAATGTAGCTGAGCCAGCAGTAGTAGCCTTATATTAGTGCTTGCTGTGTCTCGCAGTATTTCTTCCAACTCCCTACTAATGTATCTGAGCCGGCAGTAATAGCCTTATATTAGTGTTTGCTGTGTCTCGCAGAATTCCTTCCGACTCCCTACTAATGTATCTGAGCCGGCAGTAGTAGCCTTATATTAGTGCTTAATGTGTCTCGCAGTATTCTTTCCAACTCCCTACTAATGTAGCTGAGCCGGCAGTAGTAGCCTTATATTAGTGCTTCGTGTGACTCGCAGTATTCCTACCAACTCCCTACTAATGTATCTGAGCCGCCAGTAGCAGCCTTATATTAGTGCTTGCCGTTTCTCACAGTATTCTTTTCAACTCCCTACTAATGTAGCTGAGCCGCCAGTAGTAGCCTTATATTAGTGCTTCGTGTGACTCGCCGTATTCCTTCCAACTCCCTACTAATGTATCTGAGCCGGCAGTAGCAGCCTTATATTAGTGCTTGCCGTGTCTCACAGTATTCCTTCCGGCTCCCTAGTAATGTATCTGAGCCGCCAGTAGCAGCATTATATTAGTGCTTGCCGTGTCTCACAGTATTCTTTCCAACTCCCTACTGATGTAGCTGAGCCGCCAGTAGTAGCCTTATATTAGTGCCTCGTGTGACTCGCAGTATTCCTTCCATCTCCATACTAATGTATCTAAGCCGGCAGTAGTAGCTTTATATTAGTGTTTCGTGTGACTCGCAGTATTCCTTCCAACTCCCTACTAATGTATCTGAGCCCCCAGTAGCAGCCTTTTATTAATGCTTGCCGTGTCTCACAGTATTCTTTCCAACTCCCTACTAATGTAGCTGAGCCGCCAGTAGTAGCCTTATATTAGTGCTTCGTGTGACTCGCAGTATTCCTTCCAACTCCCTACTAATGTATCTGAGCCCCCAGTAGCAGCCTTTTATTAATGCTTGCCGTGTCTCACAGTATTCTTTCCAACTCCCTACTAATGTAGCTGAGCCGCCAGTAGTAGCCTTATATTAGTGCTTCGTGTGACTCGCAGTATTCCTTCCAACTCCCTACTAATGTATCTGAGCCGCCAGTAGCAGCCTAATATTAGTGCTGGCCGTGTCTCACAGTATTCCTTCCGGCTCCCTAGTAATGTATCTGAGCCGCCAGTAGCAGCCTTATATTAGTGCTTGCCGTGTCTCACAGTATTCTTTCCAACTCCCTACTGATGTATGTAGCTGAGCCGCCAGTAGTAGCCTTATATTAGTGCTGTTATGCACACCAGTGCCTGCAGGAATGTACTGGTGTTTGAACTGTTATACACACCAGTGCCTGCAGGAATGTACTGGTGTCTGAACAGAGAGGGATGCAAAACAAATGAACTCACAGACACACTGGGAAATATGACATAACGTACACAGAAGGTGATAGGGTAACAAAACCAACACAGAGTGAACAGAGAAGCCCAGAGGCTAAGAAACTGGGTGTCTCCCTAGTATTAGAAATGCTCAGATGGAAAAAGCAAGATGTTGTGTTTTAATACGTAGAGAACACGAAATGCTGTTGCTAAGGGCAACAGCAAAACCCTAAAGGGTTACCAACGGGTGTGGCAGTAAACTCCTTGGTCAGAGATGGAATAATAGACACAAGGAGAGTCTCCACAATCCTAATTCTCACTTGCAGGGCCCAGGTTCAGCTTACTGCCACTAAACTGACACATGGACGCCCTGCACAGTGAGAGAGGATTATGCAGGCAGGTCTGAAAGTACAGCCACAAACCTGCTGGGTTCACAGGATAGCAAAAGAACCTCAGCAGGCTAAACGACTGACTCCAGTCTTACTGCTAGGTCTGGATTGGCAGAGTGTAGTACCAAATGCCCAGGCCTATTTGCAGTAAGCAACAACAAAATACAAAGCAACACAGTACTGGCTAACTTTCAGGAACTGACTAACCAACAAAGATTCAGCAGCATCTGCTTAACCTGAGAAGAGGCCTTATAAAGCATGTGCTGTCCACGCCCCCCTCAGACCTCACAGACTGTGAGCACAAAAACCAGCACCGGATCCCATGCCTGTAACCACTGCACAGCAAAAGACCCGAACCGGAGTATCAGCTGCGCTCAGGTTACTCCGCTAGCACTTGTCTCCCGGTTGCCATGACAACGTGGCAGCACAGGGCAGGAGACCCTAACAAGTGCCTCGTGTGACTCGCAGTATTCCTTCCATCTCCATACTAATGTATCTGAGCCGGCAGTAGTAGCTTTATATTAGTGCTTCGTGTGACTCGCAGTATTCCTTCCAACTCCCTACTAATGTATCTGAGCCCCCAGTAGCAGCCTTATATTAGTGCTTGCCGTGTCTCACAGTATTCTTTCCAACTCCCTACTAATGTAGCTGAGCCGGCAGTAGTAGCCTTATATTAGTGCTTCGTGTGACTCGCAGTATTCCTTCCAACTCCCTACTAATGTATCTGAGCCGCCAGTAGCAGCCTTATATTAGTGCTTGCCGTGTCGCACAGTATTCTTTCCAACTCCCTACTAATATTACTTAGCCACCAGTAGTAGCCTTATATTAGTGCTTCGTGTGACTCACACTATTCCTTCCAGCTCCTTACTAATGTATCTGAGTAGGCAGTAGTAGCCTTATATTAGTGCTTCGTGTGACTCGCAGTATTCCTTCCAGCTCCCTACTAATGTAGCTGAGCCGGCAGTAGTAGCCTTGTATTAGTGCTAGTGTGTCTCGCAGTATTTCTTCCAACTCCCTACTAATGTATCTGAGCCGGCAGTAGTAGCCTTATAGTAGTGCTTGCCGTGTCTCACAATATTCTTTCCAACTCCCTACTAATGTAGCTGAGCCAGCAGTAGTAGCCTTATATTAGTGCTTGCTGTGTCTCGCAGTATTTCTTCCAACTCCCTACTAATGTATCTGAGCCGGCAGTAATAGCCTTATATTAGTGTTTGCTGTGTCTCGCAGAATTCCTTCCGACTCCCTACTAATGTATCTGAGCTGGCAGTAGTAGCCTTATATTAGTCCTTGGTGTGTCTCGCAGTATTCTTTCCAACTCCCTACTAATGTAGCTGAGCCGGCAGTAGTAGACTTATATTAGTGCTTCGTGTGACTCGCAGTATTCCTTCCAACTCCCTACTAATGTATCTGAGCCGGCAGTAGCAGCCTTATATTAGTGCTTGCCGTGTCTCACAGTATTCCTTCCGGCTCCCTAGTAATGTATCTGAGCCGCCAGTAGCAGCCTTATATTAGTGCTTGCCGTGTCTCACAGTATTCTTTCCAACTCCCTACTGATGTAGCTGAGCCGCCAGTAGTAGACTTATATTAGTGCCTCGTGTGACTCGCAGTATTCCTTCCATCTCCCTACTAATGTATCTGAGCCGGCAGTAGTAGCTTTATATTAGTGCTTCGTGTGACTCGCAGTATTCCTTCCAACTCCCTACTAATGTATCTGAGCCGCCAGTAGCAGCCTTATATTAGTGCTTGCCGTGTCTCACAGTATTCTTTCCAACTCCCTACTAATGTAGCTGAGCCGCCAGTAGTAGCCTTATATTAGTGCTTCGTGTGACTCGCCGTATTCCCTCCAACTCCCTAATAATGTATCTGAGGCGGCAGTAGCAACATTATATTAGTGCTTGCTGTGTCTCGCAGTATTCCTTCCGGCTCCCTGCTACTGTATCTGAGCCGCCAGTAGCAGCCTTATAATAGTGCTTGCCGTGTCTCACAGTATTCTTTCCAACTCCCTACTAATATATCTTAGCCGCCAGTAGTAGCCTTATATTAGTGCTTCGTGTGACTCACACTATTCCTTCCAGCTCCTTACTAATGTATCTGAGCCGGCAGTAGTAGCCTTATATTAGTGCTTCGTGTGACTCGCAGTATTCCTTTCAGCTCCCTACTAATGTAGCTGAGCCGGCAGTAGGAGCCTTATATTAGTGCTAGTGTGTCTCGCAGTATTTCTTCCAACTCCCTACTAATGTATCTGAGCCGGCAGTAGTAGCCTTATATTAGTGCTTGCCGTGTCTCACAATATTCTTTCCAACTCCCTACTAATGTAGCTGAGCCGGCAGTAGTAGCCTTATATTAGTGCTTGCTCTGTCTCGCAGTATTTCTTCCAACTCCCTACTAATGTATCTGAGCCGGCAGTAATAGCCTTATATTAGTGTTTGCTGTGTCTCGCAGAATTCCTTCCGACTCCCTACTAATGTATCTGAGCTGGCAGTAGTAGCCTTATATTAGTGCTTGGTGTGTCTCGCAGTATTCTTTCCAACTCCCTACTAATGTAGCTGAGCCGGCAGTAGTAGCCTTATATTAGTGCTTGCTGTGTCTCGCAGTATTTCTTCCAACTCCCTACTTATGTATCTGAGCCGGCAGTAGCAGACTTATATTAGTGCTTGCCGTGTCTCACAGTATTCTTTCCAACTCCCTACTAATGTAGCTGAGCCGCCAGTAGTAGCCTTATATTAGTGCCTCGTGTGACTCGCAGTATTCCTTCCATCTCCCTACTAATGTATCTGAGCCGGCAGTAGTAGCCTTATATTAGTGCTTCGTGTGACTCGCAGTATTCCTTCCAACTCCCTACTAATGTATCTGAGCCGCCAGTAGCAGCCTCATATTAGTGCTTGCCGTGTCTCACAGTATTCTTTCCAACTCCCTACTAATGTAGCTGAGCCGCCAGTAGTAGCCTTATATTAGTGCCTCGTGTGACTCGCAGTATTCCTTCCATCTCCCTACTAATGTATCTGAGCCGGCAGTAGTAGCCTTATATTAGTGCTTCGTGTGACTCGCAGTATTCCTTCCAACTCCCTACTAATGTATCTGAGCCGGCAGTAGCAGCATTATATTAGTGCTTGCCGTGTCTCACAGTATTCTTTCCAACTCCCTACTAATGTATCTGAGCCGGCAGTAGTAGCCTTATATTAGTGCTTCGTGGGACTCGCAGTTTTCCTTCCAACTCCCTAATAATGTATCTGAGCCGGCAGTAGCAACCTTATATTAGTGATTGTCGTGTCTCGCAGTATTCCTTCCGGCTCCCTACTAATGTATCTGAGCCGCCAGTAGAAGCCTTATATTAGTGCTTGCCGTGTCGCACAGTATTCTTTCCAACTCCCTACTAATATTACTTAGCCGCCAGTAATAGCCTTATATTAGTGCTTCGTGTGACTCGCAGTATTCCTTCCAGCTCCCTACTAATGTAGCTGAGCCGGCAGTAGTAGCCTTATATTAGTGCTAGTGTGTCTCGCAGTATTTCTTCCAACTCCCTACTAATGTATCTGAGCCGGCAGTAGTAGCCTTATATTAGTGCTTGCCGTGTCTCACAATATTCTTTCCAACTCCCTACTAATGTAGCTGAGCCAGCAGTAGTAGCCTTATATTAGTGCTTGCTGTGTCTCGCAGTATTTCTTCCAACTCCCTACTAATGTATCTGAGCCGGCAGTAATAGCCTTATATTAGTGTTTGCTGTGTCTCGCAGAATTCCTTCCGACTCCCTACTAATGTATCTGAGCCGGCAGTAGTAGCCTTATATTAGTGCTTAATGTGTCTCGCAGTATTCTTTCCAACTCCCTACTAATGTAGCTGAGCCGGCAGTAGTAGCCTTATATTAGTGCTTCGTGTGACTCGCAGTATTCCTTCCAACTCCCTACTAATGTATCTGAGCCGCCAGTAGCAGCCTTATATTAGTGCTTGCCGTTTCTCACAGTATTCTTTTCAACTCCCTACTAATGTAGCTGAGCCGCCAGTAGTAGCCTTATATTAGTGCTTCGTGTGACTCGCCGTATTCCTTCCAACTCCCTACTAATGTATCTGAGCCGGCAGTAGCAGCCTTATATTAGTGCTTGCCGTGTCTCACAGTATTCCTTCCGGCTCCCTAGTAATGTATCTGAGCCGCCAGTAGCAGCATTATATTAGTGCTTGCCGTGTCTCACAGTATTCTTTCCAACTCCCTACTGATGTAGCTGAGCCGCCAGTAGTAGCCTTATATTAGTGCCTCGTGTGACTCGCAGTATTCCTTCCATCTCCATACTAATGTATCTAAGCCGGCAGTAGTAGCTTTATATTAGTGTTTCGTGTGACTCGCAGTATTCCTTCCAACTCCCTACTAATGTATCTGAGCCCCCAGTAGCAGCCTTTTATTAATGCTTGCCGTGTCTCACAGTATTCTTTCCAACTCCCTACTAATGTAGCTGAGCCGCCAGTAGTAGCCTTATATTAGTGCTTCGTGTGACTCGCAGTATTCCTTCCAACTCCCTACTAATGTATCTGAGCCCCCAGTAGCAGCCTTTTATTAATGCTTGCCGTGTCTCACAGTATTCTTTCCAACTCCCTACTAATGTAGCTGAGCCGCCAGTAGTAGCCTTATATTAGTGCTTCGTGTGACTCGCAGTATTCCTTCCAACTCCCTACTAATGTATCTGAGCCGCCAGTAGCAGCCTAATATTAGTGCTGGCCGTGTCTCACAGTATTCCTTCCGGCTCCCTAGTAATGTATCTGAGCCGCCAGTAGCAGCCTTATATTAGTGCTTGCCGTGTCTCACAGTATTCTTTCCAACTCCCTACTGATGTATGTAGCTGAGCCGCCAGTAGTAGCCTTATATTAGTGCTGTTATGCACACCAGTGCCTGCAGGAATGTACTGGTGTTTGAACTGTTATACACACCAGTGCCTGCAGGAATGTACTGGTGTCTGAACAGAGAGGGATGCAAAACAAATGAACTCACAGACACACTGGGAAATATGACATAACGTACACAGAAGGTGATAGGGTAACAAAACCAACACAGAGTGAACAGAGAAGCCCAGAGGCTAAGAAACTGGGTGTCTCCCTAGTATTAGAAATGCTCAGATGGAAAAAGCAAGATGTTGTGTTTTAATACGTAGAGAACACGAAATGCTGTTGCTAAGGGCAACAGCAAAACCCTAAAGGGTTACCAACGGGTGTGGCAGTAAACTCCTTGGTCAGAGATGGAATAATAGACACAAGGAGAGTCTCCACAATCCTAATTCTCACTTGCAGGGCCCAGGTTCAGCTTACTGCCACTAAACTGACACATGGACGCCCTGCACAGTGAGAGAGGATTATGCAGGCAGGTCTGAAAGTACAGCCACAAACCTGCTGGGTTCACAGGATAGCAAAAGAACCTCAGCAGGCTAAACGACTGACTCCAGTCTTACTGCTAGGTCTGGATTGGCAGAGTGTAGTACCAAATGCCCAGGCCTATTTGCAGTAAGCAACAACAAAATACAAAGCTACACAGTACTGGCTAACTTTCAGGAACTGACTAACCAACAAAGATTCAGCAGCATCTGCTTAACCTGAGAAGAGGCCTTATAAAGCATGTGCTGTCCACGCCCCCCTCAGACCTCACAGACTGTGAGCACAAAAACCAGCACCGGATCCCATGCCTGTAACCACTGCACAGCAAAAGACCCGAACCGGAGTATCAGCTGCGCTCAGGTTACTCCGCTAGCACTTGTCTCCCGGTTGCCATGACAACGTGGCAGCACAGGGCAGGAGACCCTAACAAGTGCCTCGTGTGACTCGCAGTATTCCTTCCATCTCCATACTAATGTATCTGAGCCGGCAGTAGTAGCTTTATATTAGTGCTTCGTGTGACTCGCAGTATTCCTTCCAACTCCCTACTAATGTATCTGAGCCCCCAGTAGCAGCCTTATATTAGTGCTTGCCGTGTCTCACAGTATTCTTTCCAACTCCCTACTAATGTAGCTGAGCCGCCAGTAGTAGCCTTATATTAGTGCTTCGTGTGACTCGCAGTATTCCTTCCAACTCCCTACTAATGTATCTGAGCCGCCAGTAGCAGCCTAATATTAGTGCTGGCCGTGTCTCACAGTATTCTTTCCAACTCCCTACTAATATAACTTAGCCGCCAGTAGTAGCCTTATATTAGTGCTTCGTGTTACTCACACTATTCCTTCCAGCTCCTTACTAATGTATCTGAGCCGGTAGTAGCAGCCTTATACTAGTACATCGTGTGACTAGCAGTATTCCTTCCAGCTCCCTACTAATGTAGCTTAGCCGGCAGTAGTAGCTTTATATTAGTGCTAGTGTGTCTCGCAGTATTTCTTCCAACTCCCTACTAATGTATCTGAGCCGGCAGTAGTAGCCTTATATTAGTGCTTGCCGTGTCTCACAATATTCTTTCCAACTCCCTACTAATGTAGCTGAGCCGCAGTAGTAGCCTTATATTAGTGCTTGCTGTGTCTCGCAGTATTTCTTCCAACTCCCACTAATGTATCTGAGCCGGCAGTAATAGCCTTATATTAGTGTTTGCTGTGTCTTGCAGAATTCCTTCCGACTCCCTACTAATGTATCTGAGCCGGCAGTAGTAGCCTTATATTAGTGCTTGGTGTGTCTCGCAGTATTCTTTCCAACTCCCTACTAATGTAGCTGAGCCGGCAGTAGTAGCCTTATATTAGTGCTTGCTGTGTCTCGCAGTATTTCTTCCAACTCCCTACTAATGTATCTGAGCCGGCAGTAGCAGCATTATATTAGTGCTTGCCGTGTCTCACAGTATTCTTTCCAACTCCCTACTAATGTAGCTGAGCCGCCAGTAGTAGCCTTATATTAGTGCTTCGTGTGACTCGCCGTATTCCCTCCAACTCCCTACTAATGTATCTGAGGCGGCAGTAGCAACATTATATTAGTGCTTGCTGTGTCTCGCAGTATTCCTTCCGGCTCCCTACTAATGTATCTGAGCCGCCAGTAGCAGCATTATAATAGTGCTTGCCGTGTCTCACAGTATTCTTTCCAACTCCCTACTAATATAACTTAGCCGCCAGTAGTAGCCTTATATTAGTGCTTCGTGTGACTCACACTATTCCTTCCAGCTCCTTACTAATGTATCTGAGCCGGCAGTAGTAGCCTTATATTAGTGCTTTGTGTGACTTGCAGTATTCCTTTCAGCTCCCTACTAATGTAGCTGAGCCTGCAGTAGGAGCCTTATATTAGTGCTAGTGTGTCTCGCAGTATTTCTTCCAACTCCCTACTAATGTATCTGAGCCGGCAGTAGTAGCCTTATATTAGTGCTTGCCGTGTCTCACAATATTCTTTCCAACTCCCTACTAATGTAGCTGAGCCGGCAGTAGTAGCCTTATATTAGTGCTTGCTGTGTCTCGCAGTATTTCTTCCAACTCCCTACTAATGTATCTGAGCCGGCAGTAATAGCCTTATATTAGTGTTTGCTGTGTCTCGCAGAATTCCTTCCGACTCCCTACTAATGTATCTGAGCTGGCAGTAGTAGCCTTATATTAGTGCTTGGTGTGTCTCGCAGTATTCTTTCCAACTCCCTACTAATGTAGCTGAGCCAGCAGTAGTAGCCTTATATTAGTGCTTGCTGTGTCTCGCAGTATTTCTTCCAACTCCCTACTAATGTATCTAAGCCGGCAGTAGCAGACTTATATTAGTGCTTGCCGTGTCTCACAGTATTCTTTCCAACTCCCTACTAATGTAGCTGAGCCGCCAGTAGTAGCCTTATATTAGTGCCTCGTGTGACTCGCAGTATTCCTTCCATATCCATACTAATGTATCTGAGCCGGCAGTAGTAGCCTTATATTAGTGCTTCGTGTGACTCGCAGTATTCCTTCCAACTCCCTACTAATGTATCTGAGCCGCCAGTAGCAGCCTTATATTAGTGCTTGCCGTGTCTCACAGTATTCTTTCCAACTCCCTACTAATGTAGCTGAGCCGCCAGTAGTAGCCTTATATTAGCGCCTCGTGTGACTCGCAGTATTCCTTCCAACTCCCTACTAATGTATCTGAGCTGGCAGTAGTAGCCTTATAATAGTGCTTCGTGTGACTCACAGTATTCCTTCCAACTCCCTACTAATGTATCTGAGCCGCCAGTAGCAGCCTTATATTAGTGCTTGCCGTGTCTCACACTATTATTTCCAACTCCCTACTAATGTAGCTGAGCCGCCAGTAGCAGCCTTATATTAGTGCTTCGTGTGACTCGCAGTATTCCTTCCAACTCCCTACTAATGTATCTGAGCCGGCAGTAGTAGCCTTATATTAGTGCTTCGTGGGACTCGCAGTTTTCCTTCCAACTCCCTAATAATGTATCTGAGCCGGCAGTAGCAACCTTATATTAGTGATTGTCGTGTCTCGCAGTATTCCTTCCGGCTCCCTACTAATGTATCTGAGCCGCCAGTAGCAGCCTTATATTATTGCTTGCCGTGTCGCACAGTATTCTTTCCAACTCCCTACTAATATTACTTAGCCGCCAGTAATAGCCTTATATTAGTGTTTCGTGTGACTCACACTATTCCTTCCAGCTCCTTACTAATGTATCTGAGCCGGCAGTAGTAGCCTTATATTAGTGCTTCGTGGGACTCGCAGTATTCCTTCCAGCTCCCTACTAATGTAGCTGAGCCGGCAGTAGTAGCCTTATATTAGTGCTAGTGTGTCTCGCAGTATTTCTTCCAACTCCCTACTAATGTATCTGAGCCGGCAGTAGTAGCCTTATATTAGTGCTTGCCGTGTCTCACAATATTCTTACCAACTCCCTACTAATATAGCTGAGCCAGCAATAGTAGCCTTATATTAGTGCTTGCTGTGTCTCGCAGTATTTCTTCCAACTCCCTACTAATGTATCTGAGCAGGCAGTAATAGCCTTATATTAGTGTTTGCTGTGTCTCGCAGAATTCCTTCCGACTCCCTACTAATGTATCTGAGCCGGCAGTAGTAGCCTTATATTAGTGCTTGGTGTGTCTCGCAGTATTCTTTCCAACTCCCTACTAATGTAGCTGAGCCGGCAGTAGTAGCCTTATATTAGTGCTTCGTGTGACTCGCAGTATTCCTTCCAACTCCCTACTAATGTATCTGAGCCGCCAGTAGCAGCCTTATAATAGTGCTTGCCGTTTCTCACAGTATTCTTTCCAACTCCCTACTAATGTAGCAGAGCCGCCAGTAGTAGCCTTATATTAGTGCTTCGTGTGACTCGCCGTATTCCTTCCAACTCCCTACTAATGTATCTGAGCCGGCAGTAGCAGCCTTATATTAGTGCTTGCCGTGTCTCACAGTATTCCTTCCGGCTCCCTAGTAATGTATCTGAGCCGCCAGTAGCAGCCTTATATTAGTGCTTGCCGTGTCTCACAGTATTCTTTCCAACTCCCTACTGATGTAGCTGAGTCGCCAGTAGTAGCCTTATATTAGTGCCTCGTGTGACTCGCAGTATTCCTTCCATCTCCATACTAATGTATCTGAGCCGGCAGTAGTAGCTTTATATTAGTGCTTCGTGTGACTCGCAGTATTCCTTCCAACTCCCTACTAATGTAACTATCTGAGCCCCCAGTAGCAGCCTTATATTAGTGCTTGCCGTGTCTCACAGTATTCTTTCCAACTCCCTACTAATGTAGCTGAGCCGCCAGTAGTAGCCTTATATTAGTGCTTCGTGTGACTCGCAGTATTCCTTCCAACTCCCTACTAATGTATCTGAGCCGGCAGTAGCAGCATTATATTAGTGCTTGCTGTGTCTCACAGTATTCTTTCCAACTCCCTACTAATGTATCTTAGCTGGCAGTAGTAGCCTTATATTAGTGCTTCGTGGGACTCGCAGTATTCCTTCCAACTCCCTACTAATGTATCTGAGCCGCCAGTAGCAGCCTTATATTAGTGCTTGCCGTGTCTCGCAGTATTCCTTCTGGATCCCTACTAATGTATCTGAGCCGCCAGTAGCAGCCTAATATTGGTGCTGGCCGTGTCTCACAGTATTCTTTCCAACTCCCTACTAATATAACTTAGCCGCCAGTAGTAGCCTTATATTAGTGCTTCGTGTTACTCACACTATTCCTTCCAGCTCCTTACTAATGTATCTAAGCCGGCAGTAGCAGCCTTATATTAGTGCATCGTGTGACTAGCAGTATTCCTTCCAGCTCCCTACTAATGTATCTGAGCCGGCAGTAGCAGCATTATATTAGTGCTTGCCGTGTCTCACAGTATTCTTTCCAACTCCCTACTAATGTAGCTGAGCCGCCAGTAGTAGCCTTATATTAGTGCTTCGTGTGACTCGCCGTATTCCCTCCAACTCCCTACTAATGTATCTGAGGCGGCAGTAGCAGCATTATATTAGTGCTTGCTGTGTCACGCAGTATTCCTTCCGGCTCCCTACTAATGTATCTGAGCCGCCAGTAGCAGCCTTATATTAGTGCTTGCCGTGTCTCACAGTATTCTTTCCAACTCCCTACTAATATAACTTAGCCGCCAGTAGTAGCCTTATATTAGTGCTTCGTGTGACTCACACTATTCCTTCCATCTTTTTACTAATGTATCTGAGCCGTCAGTAGTAGCCTTATATTAGTGCTTCGTGTGACTCGCAGTATTCCTTTCAGCTCCCTACTAATGTAGCTGAGCCGGCAGTAGTAGCCTTATATTAGTGCTAGTGTGTCTCGCAGTATTTCTTCCAACTCCCTACTAATGTATCTGAGCCGGCAGTAGTAGCCTTATATTAGTGCTTGCCGTGTCTCACAATATTCTTTCCAACTCCCTACTAATGTAGCTGAGCCGGCAGTAGTAGCCTTATATTAGTGCTTGCTGTGTCTCGCAGTATTTCTTCCAACTCCCTACTAATGTATCTGAGCCGGCAGTAATAGCCTTATATTAGTGTTTGCTGTGTCTCGCAGAATTCCTTCCGACTCCCTACTAATGTATCTGAGCTGGCAGTAGTAGCCTTATATTAGTGCTTGGTGTGTCTCGCAGTATTCTTTCCAACTCCCTACTAATGTAGCTGAGCCGGCAGTAGTAGCCTTATATTAGTGCTTGCTGTGTCTCGCAGTATTTCTTCCAACTCCCTACTAATGTATCTGAGCCGGCAGTAGCAGACTTATATTAGTGCTTGCCGTGTCTCACAGTATTCTTTCCAACTCCCTACTAATGTAGCTGAGCCGCCAGTAGTAGCCTTATATTAGTGCCTCGTGTGACTCGCAGTATTCCTTCCATCTCCCTACTAATGTATCTGAGCCGGCAGTAGTAGCCTTATATTAGTGCCTCGTGTGACTCGCAGTATTCCTTCCAACTCCCTACTAATGTATCTGAGCCAGCAGTAGTAGCCTTATAATAGTGCTTCGTGTGACTCACAGTATTCCTTCCAACTCCCTACTAATGTATCTGAGCCGCCAGTAGCAGCCTTATATTAGTGCTTGCCGTGTCTCACAGTATTATTTCCAACTCCCTACTAATGTAGCTGAGCCGCCAGTAGCAGCCTTATATTAGTGCTTCGTGTGACTCGCAGTATTCCTTCCAACTCCCTACTAATGTATCTGAACCGGCAGTAGCAGCATTATATTAGTGCTTGCCGTGTCTCACAGTATTCTTTCCAACTCCCTACTAATGTATCTGAGCCGGCAGTAGTAGCCTTATATTAGTGCTTCGTGGGACTCGCAGTTTTCCTTCCAACTCCCTAATAATGTATCTGAGCCGGCAGTAGCAACCTTATATTAGTGATTGTCGTGTCTCGCAGTATTCCTTCCGGCTCACTACTAATGTATCTGAGCCGCCAGTAGCAGCCTTATATTAGTGCTTGCCGTGTCGCACAGTATTCTTTCCAACTCCCTACTAATATTACTTAGCCGCCAGTAGTAGCCTTATATTAGTGCTTCGTGTGACTCACACTATTCCTTCCAGCTCCTTACTAATGTATCTGAGCCGGCAGTAGTAGCCTTATATTAGTGCTTCGTGTGACTCGCAGTATTCCTTCCAGCTCCCTACTAATGTAGCTGAGCCGGCAGTAGTAGCCTTATATTAGTGCTAGTGTGTCTCGCAGTATTTCTTCCAACTCCCTACTAATGTATCTGAGCCGGCAATAGTAGCCTTATATTAGTGCTTGCCGTGTCTCACAATATTCTTTCCAACTCCCTACTAATGTAGCTGAGCCGGCAGTAGTAACCTTATATTAGTGCTTGCTGTGTCTCGCAGTATTTCTTCCAACTCCCTACTAATGTATCTGAGCCGGCAGTAATAGCCTTATATTAGTGTTTGCTGTGTCTCGCAGAATTCCTTCCGACTCCCTACTAATGTATCTGAGCCGGCAGTAGTAGCCTTATATTAGTGCTTGGTGTGTCTCGCAGTATTCTTTCCAACTCCCTACTAATGTAGCTGAGCCGGCAGTAGTAGCCTTATATTAGTGCTTCGTGTGACTCGCAGTATTCCTTCCAACTCCCTACTACTGTATCTGAGCCGCCAATAGCAGACTTATATTAGTGCTTGCCGTTTCTCACAGTATTCTTTCCAACTCCCTACTAATGTAGCTGAGCCGCCAGTAGTAGCATTATATTAGTGCTTCGTGTGACTCGCCGTATTCCTTCCAACTCCCTACTAATGTATCTGAGCCGGCAGTAGCAGCCTTATATTAGTGCTTGCCGTGTCTCACAGTATTCCTTCCGGCTCCCTAGTAATGTATCTGAGCCGCCAGTAGCAGCCTTATATCAGTGCTTGCCGTGTCTCACAGTATTCTTTCCAACTCCCCACTGATGTAGCTGAGCCGCCAGTAGTAGCCTTATATTAGTGCCTCGTGTGACTCGCAGTATTCCTTCCATCTCCATACTAATGTATCTGAGCCGGCAGTAGTAGCTTTATATTAGTGCTTCGTGTGACTCGCAGTATTCCTTCCAACTCCCTACTAATGTATCTGAGCCCCCAGTAGCAGCCTTATATTAGTGCTGGCCGTGTCTCACAGTATTCTTTCCAACTCCCTACTAATGTAGCTGAGCCGCCAGTAGTAGCCTTATATTAGTGCTTTGTGTGACTCGCAGTATTCCTTCCAACTCCCTACTAATGTATCTGAGCCGGCAGTAGCAGCATTATATTAGTGCTTGCTGTGTCTCACAGTATTCTTTCCAACTCCCTACTAATGTATCTGAGCTGCCAGTAGTAGCCTTATATTAGTGCTTGGTGTGTCTCGCAGTATTCTTTCCAACTCCCTACTAATGTAGCTGAGCCGGCAGTAGTAGCCTTATATTAGTGCTAGTGTGTCTCGCAGTATTTCTTCCAACTCCCTACTAATGTATCTGAGCCGGCAGTAGTAGCCTTATATTAGTGCTTGCCGTGTCTCACAATATTCTTTCCAACTCCCTACTAATGTAGCTGAGCCGGCAGTAGTAGCCTTATATTAGTGCTTGCTGTGTCTCGCAGTATTTCTTCCAACTCCCTACTAATGTATCTGAGCCGGCAGTAATAGCCTTATATTAGTGTTTGCTGTGTCTCGCAGAATTCCTTCCGACTCCCTACTAATGTATCTGAGCTGGCAGTAGTAGCCTTATATTAGTGCTTGGTGTGTCTCGCAGTATTCTTTCCAACTCCCTACTAATGTAGCTGAGCCGGCAGTAGTAGCCTTATATTAGTGCTTGCTGTGTCTCGCAGTATTTCTTCCAACTCCCTACTAATGTATCTGAGCCGGCAGTAGCAGACTTATATTAGTGCTTGCCGTGTCTCACAGTATTCTTTCCAACTCCCTACTAATGTAGCTGAGCCGCCAGTAGTAGCCTTATATTAGTGCCTCGTGTGACTCGCAGTATTCCTTCCATCTCCCTACTAATGTATCTGAGCCGGCAGTAGTAGCCTTATATTAGTGCTTCGTGTGACTCGCAGTATTCCTTCCAACTCCCTACTAATGTATCTGAGCCGCCAGTAGCAGCCTTATATTAGTGCTTGCCGTTTCTCACAGTATTCTTTCCAACTCCCTACTAATGTAACTGAGCCGCCAGTAGTAGCCTTATATTAGTGCCTCGTGTGACTCGCAGTATTCCTTCCAACTCCCTACTAATGTATCTGAGCCGGCAGTAGTAGCCTTATAATAGTGCTTCGTGTGACTCACAGTATTCCTTCCAACTCCCTACTAATGTATCTGAGCCGCCTGTAGCAGCCTTATATTAGTGCTTGCCGTGTCTCACAGTATTATTTCCAACTCCCTACTAATGTAGCTGAGCCGCCAGTAGCAGCCTTATATTAGTGCTTCGTGTGACTCGCAGTATTCCTTCCAACTCCCTACTAATGTATCTGAACCGGCAGTAGCAGCATTATATTAGTGCTTGCCGTGTCTCACAGTATTCTTTCCAACTCCCTACTAATGTATCTGAGCCGGCAGTAGTAGCCTTATATTAGTGCTTCGTGGGACTCGCAGTTTTCCTTCCAACTCCCTAATAATGTATCTGAGCCGGCAGTAGCAACCTTATATTAGTGATTGTCGTGTCTCGCAGTATTCCTTCCGGCTCCCTACTAATGTATCTGAGCCGCCAGTAGCAGCCTTATATTAGTGCTTGCCGTGTCGCACAGTATTCTTTCCAACTCCCTACTAATATTACTTAGCCGCCAGTAGTAGCCTTATATTAGTGCTTCGTGTGACTCACACTATTCCTTCCAGCTCCTTACTAATGTATCTGAGCCGGCAGTAGTAGCCTTATATTAGTGCTTCGTGTGACTCGCAGTATTCCTTCCAGCTCCCTACTAATGTAGCTGAGCCGGCAGTAGTAGCCTTATATTAGTGCTAGTGTGTCTCGCAGTATTTCTTCCAACTCCCTACTAATGTATCTGAGCCGGCAGTAGTAGCCTTATATTAGTGCTTGCCGTGTCTCACAATATTCTTTCCAACTCCCTACTAATGTAGCTGAGCCGGCAGTAGTAGCCTTATATTAGTGCTTGCTGTGTCTCGCAGTATTTCTTCCAACTCCCTACTAATGTATCTGAGCCGGCAGTAATAGCCTTATATTAGTGTTTGCTGAGTCTCGCAGAATTCCTTCCGACTCCCTACTAATGTATCTGAGCCGGCAGTAGTAGCCTTATATTAGTGCTTGGTGTGTCTCGCAGTATTCTTTCCAACTCCCTACTAATGTAGCTGAGCCGGCAGTAGTAGCCTTATATTAGTGCTTCGTGTGACTCGCAGTATTCCTTCCAACTCCCTACTACTGTATCTGAGCCGCCAATAGCAGCCTTATATTAGTGCTTGCCATTTCTCACAGTATTCTTTCCAACTCCCTACTAATGTAGCTGAGCCGCCAGTAGTAGCCTTATATTAGTGCTTCGTGTGACTCGCCGTATTCCTTCCAACTCCCTACTAATGTATCTGAGCCGGCAATAGCAGCCTTATATTAGTGCTTGCCGTGTCTCACAGTATTCCTTCCGGCTCCCTAGTAATGTATCTGAGCCGCCAGTAGCAGCCTTATATTAGTGCTTGCCGTGTCTCACAGTATTCTTTCCAACTCCCTACTGATGTAGCTGAGCCGCCAGTAGTAGCCTTATATTAGTGCCTCGTGTGACTCGCAGTATTCCTTCCATCTCCATAATAATGTATCTGAGCCGGCAGTAGTAGCTTTATATTAGTGCTTCGTGTGACTCGCAGTATTCCTTCCAACTCCCTACTAATGTATCTGAGCCCCCAGTAGCAGCCTTATATTAGTGCTTGCCGTGTCTCACAGTATTCTTTCCAACTCCCTACTAATGTAGCTGAGCCGCCAGTAGTAGCCTTATATTAGTGCTTCGTGTGACTCGCAGTATTCCTTCCAACTCCCTACTAATGTATCTGAGCCGGCAGTAGCAGCATTATATTAGTGCTTGCTGTGTCTCACAGTATTCTTTCCAACTCCCTACTAATGTATCTGAGCTGGCAGTAGTAGCCTTATATTAGTGCTTCGTGGGACTCGCAGTATTCCTTCCAACTCGCTACTAATGTATCTGAGCCGCCAGTAGCAGCCTTATATTAGTGCTTGCCGTGTCTCGCAGTATTCCTTCCGGATCCCTACTAATGTATCTGAGCCGCCAGTAGCAGCCTAATATTAGTGCTGGCCGTGTCTCACAGTATTCTTTCCAACTCCCTACTAATATAACTTAGCCGCCAGTAGTAGCCTTATATTAGTGCTTCGTGTTACTCACACTATTCCTTCCAGCTCCTTACTAATGTATCTGAGCCGGCAGTAGCAGCCTTATATTAGTGCATCGTGTGACTAGCAGTATTCCTTCCAGCTCCCTACTAATGTAGCTTAGCCGGCAGTAGTAGCCTTATATTAGTGCTAGTGGGTCTCGCAGTATTTCTTCCAACTCCCTACTAATGTATCTGAGCCGGCAGTAGTAGCCTTATATTAGTGCTTGCCGTGTCTCACAATATTCTTTCCAACTCTCTACTAATGTAGCTGAGCCGCAGTAGTAGCCTTATATTAGTGCTTGCTGTGTCTCGCAGTATTTCTTCCAACTCCCTACTAATGTATCTGAGCCGGCAGTAATAGCCTTATATTAGTGTTTGCTGTGTCTTGCAGAATTCCTTCCGACTCCCTACTAATGTATCTGAGCCGGCAGTAGTAGCCTTATATTAGTGCTTGGTGTGTCTCGCAGTATTCTTTCCAACTCCCTACTAATGTAGCTGAGCCTGGCAGTAGTAGCCTTATATTAGTGCTTGCTGTGTCTCGCAGTATATCTTCCAACTCCCTACTAATGTATCTGAGCCGGCAGTAGCAGCATTATATTAGTGCTTGCCGTGTCTCACAGTATTCTTTCCAACTCCCTACTAATGTAGCTAAGCCGCCAGTAGTAGCCTTATATTAGTGCTTCGTGTGACTCGCCGTATTCCTTCTAACTTCCTACTAATGTATCTGAGCCGGCAGTAGCAGCCTTATATTAGTGCTTGCCGTGTGTCGAAGTATTCCTTCCGGCTCCCTAGTAATGTATCTAAGTCGCCAGTAGCAGCCTTATATTAGTGCTTGCCGTGCCTCACAGTATTATTTCCAACTCACTACTAATGTATCTGAGCCGGCAGTAGTAGCCTTATATTAGTGCTTCGTGGGACTCGCAGTATTCCTTCCAACTCCCTACTAATGTATCTGAGCCGGCAGTAGCAGCCTTATATTAGTGCTTGCCGTGTCTCGCAGTATTCCTTCGGGCTCCCTACTAATGTATCTGAGCCGCCAGTAGCAGCCTTATATTAGTGCTTGCCGTGTCTCACAGTATTCTTTCCAACTCCCTACTAATATAACTTAGCCGCCAGTAGTAGCCTTATATTAGTGCTTCGTGTGACTCACACTATTCCTTCCAGCTCCTTACTAATGTATCTGAGCCGGCAGTAGAAGCCTTATATTGGTGGGTCGTGTGACTCGCCGTATTCCTTCCAACTCCCTACTAATGTATCTGAGCCGGCAGTAGCAGCCTTATATTAGTGCTTGCCGTGTCTCGCGAGTATTCCTTCCGGCTCCCTAGTAATGTATCTGAGCCGCCAGTAGCAGCCTTATATTAGTGCTTGCCGTGTCTCACAGTATTCTTTCCAACTCCCTACTAATGTAGCTGAGCCGCCAGTAGTAGCCTTATATTAGTGCCTCGTGTGACTCGCAGTATTCCTTCCATCTCCCTACTAATGTATCTGAACCGGCAGTAGCAGCCTTATATTAGTGCTTCGTGTGACTCGCAGAATTCCTTCCAACTCCCTACTAATGTATCTGAGCCGCCAGTAGCAGCCTTATATTAGTGCTTGCTTGTCTCACAGTATTCTTTCCAACTCCCTACTAATGTAGCTGAGCTGCCAGTATTAGCCTTATATTAGTGCCTCGTGTGACTCGCAGTATTCCTTCCAACTACCTACTAATGTATCTGAGCCGGCAGTAGTAGCCTTATATTAGTGCTTCGTGTGACTCGCAGTATTCCTTCCAACTCCCTACTAATGTATCTGAGCCGCCAGTAGCAGCCTTATATTAGTGCTTGCCGTGTCTCACAGTATTATTTCCAACTCCCTACTAATGTAGCTGAGCCGCCAGTAGCAGCCTTATATTAGTGCTTCGTGTGACTCGCAGTATTCCTTCCAGCTCCCTACTAATGTATCTGAGCCGGCAGTAGCAGCATTATATTAGTGCTTGCCGTGTCTCACAGTATTCTTTCCAACTCCCTACTAATGTATCTGAGCCGGCAGCAGTAGCCTTATGTTAGTGCTTCGTGGGAATCGCAGTATTCCTTCCAACTCCCTACTAATGTATCTGAGCCGGCAGTAGCAGCCTTATGTTAGTGCTTGCCGTGTCTCGCAGTATTCCTTCCGGCTCCCTACTAATATAACTTAGCCGCCAGTAGTAGCCTTATATTAGTGCTTCGTGTGACTCACACTATTCCTTCCAGCTCCTTACTAATATATCTGAGCCGACAGTAGTAGCCTTATATTAGTGCTTCGTGTGACTCACACTATTCCTTCCAGCTCCTTACTAATGTATCTGAGCCGGCAGTAGCAGCCTTATATTGGTGGGTCGTGTGACTAGCAGTATTCCTTCCAGCTACCTACTAATGTAGCTGAGCAGGCAGTAGTAGCCTTATATTAGTGCTAGTGTGTCTCGCAGGATTTCTTCCAACCCTCTACTAATGTATCTGAGCCGGCAGTAGTAGCCTTATATTAGTGCTTGCCGTGTCTCACAATATTCTTTCCAACTCCCTACTAATGTAGCTGAGCCGCAGTAGTAGCCTTATATTAGTGCTTGCTGTGTCTCGCAGTATTTCTTCCAACTCCCTACTAATGTATCTGAGCCGGCAGTAATAGCCTTATATTAGTGTTTGCTGTGTCTCGCAGAATTCCTTCCGACTCCCTACTAATGTATCTGAGCTGGCAGTAGTAGCCTTATATTAGTGCTTGGTGTGTCTCGCAGTATTCTTTCCAACTCCCTACTAATGTAGCTGAGCCGGCAGTAGTAGCCTTATATTAGTGCTTGCTGTGTCTCGCAGTATTTCTTCCAACTCCCTACTAATGTATCTGAGCCGGCAGTAGCAGATTTATATTAGTGCTTGCCGTGTCTCACAGTATTCTTTCCAACTCCCTACTAATGTAGCTGAGCCGCCAGTAGTAGCCTTATATTAGTGCTTCGTGTGACTCGCCGTATTCCTTCCAACTCCCTACTAATGTATCTGAGCCGGCAGTAGCAGCCTTATATTAGTGCTTGCCGTGTCTCGCGAGTATTCCTTCCGGCTCCCTAGTAATGTATCTGAGCCGGCAGTAGCAGCATTATATTAGTGCTTGCCGTGTCTCACAGTATTCTTTCCAACTCCCTACTAATGTATCTGAGCCGGCAGCAGTAGCCTTATGTTAGTGCTTCGTGGGACTCGCAGTATTCCTTCCAACTCCCTACTAATGTATCTGAGCCGGCAGTAGCATCTTTATGTCAGTGCTTGCCGTGTCTCGCAGTATTCCTTCCGGCTCCCTACTAATATAACTTAGCCGCCAGTAGTAGCCTTATATTAGTGCTTCGTGTGACTCACACTATTCCTTCCAGCTCCTTACTAATATATCTGAGCCGACAGTAGTAGCCTTATATTGGTGCTAGTGTGTCTCGCAGTATTTCTTCCAACTCCCTACTAATGTATCTGAGCCGGCAGTAGTAGCCTTATATTAGTGCTTCGTGTGACTCGCAGTATTCCTTCCAACTCCCTACTAATGTTTCTGAGCCGCCAGTAGCAGCCTTATATTAGTACAGATTATCACAAAGAAAAAAATAGCTTAAAACTAGCGCTCTCTCTACACAAATAAAAGATCTTTAATATTGACACGCAGAAATCCCCTGTGTATTCTCTCTTCTGGAAAAACACTTACAGGTGGTTTCTTTCACTTGTGTCCATAAAGGTATCTTTAAACGGCTTAACGATTTCACCCACTGGTATCACAGTATTCTTTCAATATTTAGCTTGACAGTATGTAACTTACATTAAAATTCTGTCCCGCGTTCCCATAAAGGTATCTTTATCCTCTCTGTATGTTGGTGTCCAATAGGGATTCCCAGCAGAACACACTTGTTTTCCAAAAAAGGATTTTTATTTAAAATGCAAAAAAGTCATAAAAAATAATAATAGGTAAGTCCGCATACATGCATTGGAACTGGGTGTCGGCAGTTGATGTAAAACCCCGTGAAGAGACGCACCGGCTGCAGACAGGTAAGCGTACCGCACGGAATCTGAATCACCGATCTCCAGGACCTTCTGTATGCAGACACAGGACGGCTTCGACGCGTTTCCGGGAGTCCACTCCCCTTTTTCAAGAAGTACCGTCCTCTTCCTCTGGTCCGATATTTATACTCTAAGTGCACATACAGCTGATCACAATAATACAATATACAGGCAATTATTTATAAAACCATAAAAACCACTTTGTAAGAACATTTAATCATACAAATAAAACTTCTTTCCCTGTTATTAATCTTATCCGCTATTTGCTTAGTTCGATGTTTTGCATGTATGTTACTGCAATTTTTATTTATATTCTTAATACACATTAACTACAATAATTAATGATAATTAAAATGGGCTATTTCGTATTACATGATTACCCCACAGTTTCCTATCTTATGCATTTTGCACGCATTACAAAGAATCCAACAGTAGATAAAAAATACAAAACAAAAGGAGACCCGTACTTAATGAGCTGCCTCCGTGTGCAGATTTGTCCCTTCATTTATATAAAATCCGAAAAAACGGGAAAAGGGGAGTAAAAAAAGTGTGAAAAATGGGGATTCGTTAAACCTTTATTTAAAATGTTTTGTGATGCACACGGAAGCATCTCCCGGACGGGTTCCCCGCATTGTCTCACTCACAGATATAACATTGCTTGGAGATGCAGATACCCTCCCTTGGGGAACATGCAACAAAACACATCAGTAAATCCTTGATATTATTTTAATAATATAGGTAACTGTCCGGTAATATAACCGGCTATTAACAGAAGTATATCACCTTACTTTAGTATAGGCAGGGTTATATATAGAATCTCATACGGGAAGGTGCATCTCCCCCAAAAAAGGAGTATCGACTCTCCAGCACATAAGGTTTACAAACATAACGTGACTCTCTGATGTTATAAAGTCCTCCAAAAGGGCAATCTTTTTCTTTCTTCCGTAGGGGTTATGATTACAGTCCATGGCATATTCTTTCCAATGATTAGGTCCCTCATATGGGTTGGGAAAAAGAAAAGACAAAACAACACCATACAAGTGTATTAGTATACTGATTTTTTAAATAAACCATTTTGTCTCGAAATCCATATTGAGACCATTTGGTGTTAGAGTTCTCAATTCATATATGGTTTTCATCTCTAGTTTTGCTAAATTAATTTCTGTGTTTTTAGTTCTCCAATCACCCTTCCCAATTTTTATTCCACAAAAACTTTTTAAACCTTTTATATCACATTTATGTTTTTCCTTAAAATGGAAAGATACACTATGTCCTTCCATACCGTTTCTGATGTTTCTGACGTGTTCATTCATTCGCTCTTTTAGCATTCTACTCGTCCTCCCCACATATTGGGTACCACATTGACATTCCAGCAAATAAATGACATTTTTACTACAACATGTAATAAAATCCTTAATAGGTAATGTTTTTTGTGTCTGATTTGATTTATAATGTGTTAGTTTCGTGGCCTCTGATTTACAGTTCTTACACATATTGCAGCTACCACAACGGTAAAAACCTTTGGATGTTATCCTTGTTTGTCTTTTTTCTATTTCCAACGTACTTTTAACTAACATAGTTTTCAAGTTGTCCGCCCTTCTGTAGGTAAATTTTGGTATGGTCATTATGTGACCTTTTAATAACGGATCCCTAGTGAGTATCCCCCAATGTTTTCGTATGATCCCTTCCACTTGTTTATATTGAGATGAAAATTTACTTATAAAATTAATACCTTTTGTTTTGTTTTTGACCTTTTTAACATTACCAATTAATTCCTCCTGTAGTAGAGCTCGATTCTCTATTTTTGCTCTATGTACTGATTCTATATTATAACCCTTCTGAATAAAATCTATTTCCATGGAGGATGCTTCAATATCAAATAGTTCATCTGTGGTGCAATTACGCCTGAGTCGTCTAAACTGACTCTTGGGAATACTTCTGACCCAATTTTGGTGATGATTACTTTCCTTACTGATATAGGCATTACTGTCTGTAGGTTTTTTATAATTTGTTGTGAATAATTCCCCTCCTTCTGAGATAATTGTTAAGTCAAGGAAATTAACCCTTTCTTTGCTAATTTCGAAGGAAAGTTCAATGTTTTGGTCGTTATCATTAAGATGTGTGCAGAAGGAATCCAAATCCGATCTATTTCCTCCCCACACAAAGATTATATCATCTATATATCTGGCCCAGAGCACCAGGCTGGCACCCCACTGGTGTCCTGCCCATACTGACTTGTCCTCCCAGTGGGCCATAAACAAATTAGCATAGCTCGGTGCCAGCCTGGTGCCCATAGCTGTGCCAGATATCTGAAGATAGAAATCCCCTTCATACCAAAAAAAATTATTCTCTAATACAAGGGTTATACCATCCATGATGAGGTTTTTTTCTTGTATATTGGTACCCTTATTGCTTAAATGATAGTCAATGGCTCCTAAACCCAATTGATGCTGGATGATAGTATACAGTGACTTGACGTCTGCTGTAACTAAGAAATAGTCCGCACTCCACTCTATTTCCCTCATTTTCTTTATGGTTGCCCCTGTATCCTTCAGATATGATTTTGTTTCTAAAACAAGGGGTTGGATCTTACTATCTATGTATGCTGACAAATTTGACATTATGGAATTAATTCCTGCCACAATTGGGCGTCCCGGGGGGTGGGTTATGCTCTTATGGAGTTTGGGCAGAACATAAATAACTGGTATGGAGGGGTTTTCCAATTTTATGTACTCTGCTTCCGTTTCCAATAATGTCCTATTTGAAAGATATAAATTCAGGAACACCTCTAGTTTCTTTGATATGGTATTAGAGGGATCACCCCTTAATTTTTTGTATGTTTCTTTGCATGCCAGCTGTTTGGTAATTTCTGCATGGTAATCATCCCTATTTAGGATTACCACCCCCCCCCCCCCTTATCGGCAGGTTTTATAACAATTGAATTATTGTTTTTAAGGGAGCCTATTGCCTTTCTTTGTGTTTGAGATTTTTATAAATCCGTTTTTTCGGATTTTATATAAATGAAGGGACAAATCTGCACACGGAGGCAGCTCATTAAGTACGGGTCTCCTTTTGTTTTGTATTTTTTATCTACTGTTGGATTCTTTGTAATGTGTGCAAAATGCATAAGATAGGAAACTGTGGGGTAATCATGTAATACGAAATAGCCCATTTTAATTATCATTAATTATTGTAGTTAATGTGTATTAAGAATATAAATAAAAATTGCAGTAACATACATGCAAAACATCGAACTAAGCAAATAGCGGATAAGATTAATAACAGGGAAAGAAGTTTTATTTGTATGATTAAATGTTCTTACAAAGTGGTTTTTATGGTTTTATAAATAATTGCCTGTATATTGTATTATTGTGATCAGCTGTATGTGCACTTAGAGTATAAATATCGGACCAGAGGAAGAGGACGGTACTTCTTGAAAAAGGGGAGTGGACTCCCGGAAACGCGTCGAAGCCGTCCTGTGTCTGCATACAGAAGGTCCTGGAGATCGGTGATTCAGATTCCGTGCGGTACGCTTACCTGTCTGCAGCCGGTGCGTCTCTTCACGGGGTTTTACATCAACTGCCGACACCCAGTTCCAATGCATGTATGCGGACTTACCTATTATTATTTTTTATGACTTTTTTGCATTTTAAATAAAAATCCTTTTTTGGAAAACAAGTGTGTTCTGCTGGGAATCCCTATTGGACACCAACATACAGAGAGGATAAAGATACCTTTATGGGAACGCGGGACAGAATTTTAATGTAAGTTACATACTGTCAAGCTAAATATTGAAAGAATACTGTGATACCAGTGGGTGAAATCGTTAAGCCGCTTAAAGATACCTTTATGGACACACGTGAAAGAAACCACCTGTAAGTGTTTTTCCAGAAGAGAGAATACACAGGGGATTTCTGCGTGTCAATATTAAAGATCTTTTATTTGTGTAGAGAGAGCGCTAGTTTTAAGCTATTTTTTTCTTTGTGATAATCTGTGGTAAATAGGAGGTATTGGGTGTTTCCTCCACTGCATTAGAACTAGCAGCAATTAACAAGCGCAAGGCTGCTATCAATTCCCTTTTTGAAGCCTTATATTAGTGCTTGCCGTGTCTCACAGTATTCTTTCCAACTCCCTACTAATGTAGCTGAGCCGCCAGTAGTAGCCTTATATTAGTGCCTCGTGTGACTCGCAGTATTCCTTCCAGCTCCCTACTAATGTATCTGAGCCGGCAGTAGTAGCCTTATATTAGTGCTTCGTGTGACTCGCAGTATTCCTTCCAACTCACTACTAATGTATCTGTGCCGGCAGTAGCAGCCTTATATTAGTGCTTGCCGTGTCTGACAGTAGTATTTCCAGCTCCCTACTAATGTAGCTGAGCCGCCAGTAGCAGCCTTATATTAGTGCTTCGTGTGACTCGCAGTATTCCTTCCAACTCCCTACTAATGTATCTGAGCCGGCAGTAGTAGCCTTATATTAGTGCTTCGTGTGACTCGCAGTATTCCTTCCAACTCCCTACTAATGTTTCTGAGCCGCCAGTAGCAGCCTTATATTAGTGCTTGCCGTGTCTCACAGTATTCTTTCCAACTCCCTACTAATGTAGCTGAGCCGCCAGTAGTAGCCTTATATTAGTGCCTCGTGTGACTCGCAGTATTCCTTCCAACTCCCTACTAATGTATCTGAGCCGGCAGTAGTAGCCTTATATTAGTGCTTCGTGTGACTCGCAGTATTCCTTCCAACTCACTACTAATGTATCTGTGCCGGCAGTAGCAGCCTTATATTAGTACTTGCCGTGTCTGACAGTAGTATTTCCAGCTCCCTACTAATGTAGCTGAGCCGCCAGTAGCAGCCTTATATTAGTGCTTCGTGTGACTCGCAGTATTCCTTCCAACTCCCTACTAATGTATCTGAGCCGGCAGTAGTAGCCTTATATTAGTGCTTCGTGTGACTCGCAGTATTCCTTCCAACTCCCTACTAATGTTTCTGAGCCGCCAGTAGCAGCCTTATATTAGTGCTTGCCGTGTCTCACAGTGTTCTTTCCAACTCCCTACTAATGTAGCTGAGCCGCCAGTAGTAGCCTTATATTAGTGCCTCGTGTGACTCGCAGTATTCCTTCCAACTCCCTACTAATGTATCTGAGCCGGCAGTAGTAGCCTTATATTAGTGCTTCGTGTGACTCGCAGTATTTCTTCCAACTCCCTACTAATGTATCTGAGCCGGCAGTAGTAGCCTTATATTAGTGCTTCGTGTGTCTCGCAGTATTCCTTCCAACTCCCTACTAATGTTTCTGAGCCGCCAGTAGCAGCCTTATATTAGTGCTTGCCGTGTCTCACAGTATTCTTTCCAACTCCCTACTAATGTAGCTGAGCCGCCAGTAGTAGCCTTATATTAGTGCCTCGTGTGACTCGCAGTATTCCTTCCAGCTCCCTACTAATGTATCTGAGCCGGCAGTAGTAGCCTTATATTAGTGCTTCGTGTGACTCGCAGTAATCCTTTCAACTCCCTAGTAATGTTTCTGAGCCGGCAGTAGTAGACTTATATTAGTGCTTGTTGTGTCTCGCAGTATTTCTTCCAACTCCCTATTAATGTATTTGAGCCAGCCGTAGTAGCCTTAAATTAGTGTTTGCTGTGTCTCGCAGTATTCCTTCCGACCCTCTACTAATGTATCTGAGCCGGCAGTAGTAGCCTTATATTAGTGCTTGGTGTGACTCGCCGTAATCCTTCCAGCTCCCTACTAATGTATCTGAGGTGGCAGTAGTAGACTTATATTAATGCTTGGTGTGTCTCGCAGTATTCCTTCGGGCTCCCTACTAATGTATCTGAGCCGGCAGTAGTCGCCTTATATTAGTGTTTGGTGTGTCTCACAGTATTCTTTCCAACTCCCTACTAATGTATCTGAGCCGGCAGTAGCAGCCTTATATTAGTGCTTGCCGTGTCTTGCAGTATTCCTTCCAACTCCCTACTAATGTATCTGAGCCGGCAGTAGTAGCCTTATATTAGTGCTTGCCGTGTCTCGCAGTATTCCTTCCAACTCCCTACTAATGTATCTGAGCCGGCAGTAGCAGCCTTATATTAGTGCTTGCCGTGTCTCGCAGTATTCCTTCCAACTCCCTACTAATGTATCTGAGCCGGCAGTAGCAGCCTTATATTAGTGCTTGCCGTGTCTCGCAGTATTCCTTCCAACTCCCTACTAATGTATCTGAGCCGGCAGTAGCAGCCTTATGTTAGTGCTTGCCGTGTCTCGCAGTATTCCTTCCAACTCCCTACTAATGTTTCTGAGCCGCCAGTAGCAGCCTTATATTAGTGCTTGCCGTGTCTCACAGTATTCTTTCCAACTCCCTACTAATGTAGCTGAGCCGCCAGTAGTAGCCTTATATTAGTGCCTCGTGTGACTCGCAGTATTCCTTCCAGCTCCCTACTAATGTATCTGAGCCGGCAGTAGTAGCCTTATATTAGTGCTTCGTGTGACTCGCAGTATTCCTTCCAACTCACTACTAATGTATCTGTGCCGGCAGTAGCAGCCTTATATTAGTACTTGCCGTGTCTGACAGTAGTATTTCCAGCTCCCTACTAATGTAGCTGAGCCGCCAGTAGCAGCCTTATATTAGTGCTTCGTGTGACTCGCAGTATTCCTTCCAACTCCCTACTAATGTATCTGAGCCGGCAGTAGTAGCCTTATATTAGTGCTTCGTGTGACTCGCAGTATTCCTTCCAACTCCCTACTAATGTTTCTGAGCCGCCAGTAGCAGCCTTATATTAGTGCTTGCCGTGTCTCACAGTGTTCTTTCCAACTCCCTACTAATGTAGCTGAGCCGCCAGTAGTAGCCTTATATTAGTGCCTCGTGTGACTCGCAGTATTCCTTCCAACTCCCTACTAATGTATCTGAGCCGGCAGTAGTAGCCTTATATTAGTGCTTCGTGTGACTCGCAGTATTTCTTCCAACTCCCTACTAATGTATCTGAGCCGGCAGTAGTAGCCTTATATTAGTGCTTCGTGTGTCTCGCAGTATTCCTTCCAACTCCCTACTAATGTTTCTGAGCCGCCAGTAGCAGCCTTATATTAGTGCTTGCCGTGTCTCACAGTATTCTTTCCAACTCCCTACTAATGTAGCTGAGCCGCCAGTAGTAGCCTTATATTAGTGCCTCGTGTGACTCGCAGTATTCCTTCCAGCTCCCTACTAATGTATCTGAGCCGGCAGTAGTAGCCTTATATTAGTGCTTCGTGTGACTCGCAGTAATCCTTTCAACTCCCTAGTAATGTTTCTGAGCCGGCAGTAGTAGACTTATATTAGTGCTTGTTGTGTCTCGCAGTATTTCTTCCAACTCCCTATTAATGTATTTGAGCCAGCCGTAGTAGCCTTAAATTAGTGTTTGCTGTGTCTCGCAGTATTCCTTCCGACCCTCTACTAATGTATCTGAGCCGGCAGTAGTAGCCTTATATTAGTGCTTGGTGTGACTCGCCGTAATCCTTCCAGCTCCCTACTAATGTATCTGAGGTGGCAGTAGTAGACTTATATTAATGCTTGGTGTGTCTCGCAGTATTCCTTCGGGCTCCCTACTAATGTATCTGAGCCGGCAGTAGTCGCCTTATATTAGTGTTTGGTGTGTCTCACAGTATTCTTTCCAACTCCCTACTAATGTATCTGAGCCGGCAGTAGCAGCCTTATATTAGTGCTTGCCGTGTCTTGCAGTATTCCTTCCAACTCCCTACTAATGTATCTGAGCCGGCAGTAGTAGCCTTATATTAGTGCTTGCCGTGTCTCGCAGTATTCCTTCCAACTCCCTACTAATGTATCTGAGCCGGCAGTAGCAGCCTTATATTAGTGCTTGCCGTGTCTCGCAGTATTCCTTCCAACTCCCTACTAATGTATCTGAGCCGGCAGTAGCAGCCTTATATTAGTGCTTGCCGTGTCTCGCAGTATTCCTTCCAACTCCCTACTAATGTATCTGAGCTGGCAGTAGCAGCCTTATATTAGTGCTTGCTGTGACTCGCAGTATTCCTTCCAGCTCCCTACTAATGTATCTGAGCCGGCAGTAGTCGCCTTATATTAGTGTTTGGTGTGTCTCACAGTATTCTTTCCAACTCCCTACTAATGTATCTGAGCCGGCAGTAGTCGCCTTATATTAGTGCTTGGTGTGTCTCACAGTATTCTTTCCAACTCCCTACTAATGTAGCTGAGCCGGCAGTAGTAGCCTTATATTAGTGCTTGCTGTGTCTCGCAGTATTTCTTCCAACTCCGTACTAATGTATCTGAGCCGGCAGTAGTAGCCTTATATTAGTGCTAGGTGTGTCTCGCAGTATTCCTTCCGACTCCCTACTAATGTATCTGAGCCGGCAGTAGTAGCCTTATATTAGTGCTAGGTGTGTCTCACAGTATTCCTTCCAGCTCCCTACTAATGTATCTGAGCCGGCAGTAGTAGCCTTATATTAGAGCTTGACGTGTTTCGCAGTATTCCTTCCAACTCCCTACTAATGTATCTGAGCCGGCAGTAGTAGCCTTATATTAGTGCTTGGTGTGACTCACAGTATTCCTTCCAACTTCCTACTAATGTATCTTAGCCGGCAGTAGCAGCCTTATATTAGTGCTTGGTGTGTATCACAGTATTCCTACCAGCTCCTTACTAATGTATCTGAGCCGGTAGTAGCAACCCTATATTAGTGCTTGCCGAGTATCGCAGTATTCCTTCCAACTCCCTACTAATGTATCTGAGCCGGCAGTAGCAGCCTTATATTAGTGCTTGCCGTGTCTCGCAGTATTCCTTCTAACTCCCTACTAATGTATCTGAGCCGGCAGTAGCAGCCTTATATTAGTGCTTACTGTGACTGACAGTATTCCTTCCAACTCCCTACTAATGTATCTGAGCCGGCAGTAGTAGCCTTTTATTTGTGTTTGGTGTGTCTCACAGTATTCCTTCCAACTCCCTACTAATGTATCTGAGCCGGCAGTAGTAGCCTTATATTAGTGCTAGGTGTGACTCGCCGTATTCCTTCCAACTTCCTAGTAATGTATCTGAGCCGGCAGTAGCAGCCTTATATTAGTGCTTCGTGTGACTCGCAGTTTTCCTTCCAACTCCCTACTAATGTATCTGAGCCGGCAGTAGTAGCCTTATATTAGTTAGAGATGAGCGGTTTCGGTTCCTCGGAATCCGAACCCCCCCAAACTTCACCCATTTTACACGGGTCCGAGGCATACTCGTATTCTCCCGTATGGCTCGGTTAGCCCGAGCGCGCCCGAACGTCATCATCCTGCTGTCGGATTCTCGCGAGATTCGGATTCTATATAAGGAGCCGCGCTTCGCCGCCATTTTTCACTCGTGCATTGTAAATGATAGTGAGAGGACGTGGCTGGCGTCCTCTCACTTTGTTTCAGGGGGCTGCATATCTTTATTCTGGGGACCAGCAGTATTATAGGAGGTGTACAGTGCAGAGTTTTGCTGACCAGTGACCACCGGTATTATACGTTGTCTGCCTGAAAAACGCTCCATATCTGTGCTCAGTGTGCTGCATATATCTGTGCTCACACTGCTTTATTGTGGGGACTGGGGACCAGCAGTATTATATAGGAGGAGTACAGTGCAGAGTTTTGCTGACCAGTGACCACCAGTATACGTTGTCTGCCTGAAAAACGCTCCATATCTGTGCTCAGTGTGCTGCATATATCTGTGCTCACACTGCTTTATTGTGGGGACTGGGGACCAGCAGTATTATATAGGAGGAGTACAGTGCAGAGTTTTGCTGACCAGTGACCACCAGTATACGTTGTCTGCCTGAAAAACACTCCATATTTGTGCTCAGTGTGCTGCATATATCTGTGCTCACACTGCTTTATTGTGGGGACTGGGGACCACCAGTATTTTAAAGGAGGAGTACAGTGCAGAGTTTTGCTGACCAGTGACCACCAGTATACGTTGTCTGCCTGAAAAACGCTCCATATCTGTGCTCAGTGTGCTGCATATATCTGTGCTCACACTGCTTTATTGTGGGGACTGGGGACCAGCAGTATTATATAGGAGGAGTACAGTGCAGAGTTTTGCTGACCAGTGACCACCAGTATACGTTGTCTGCCTGAAAAATACTCCATATCTGTGCTCAGTGTGCTGCATATATCTGTGCTCACACTGCTTTATTGTGGGGACTGGGGACCAGCAGTATTATATAGGAGGAGTACAGTGCAGAGTTTTGCTGACCAGTGACCACCAGTATACGTTGTCTGCCTGAAAAAAGCTCCATATCTGTGCTCAGTGTGCTGCATATATCTGTGCTCACACTGCTTTATTGTGGGGACTGAGGGACCAGCAGTATTATATAGGAGTACAGTGCAGAGTTTTGCTGACCAGTGACCACCAGTATACGTTGTCTGCCTGAAAAACGCTCCATATCTGTGCTCAGTGTGCTGCATATATCTGTGCTCACACTGCTTTATTGTGGGGACTGGGGACCAGCAGTATTATATAGGAGTACAGTGCAGAGTTTTGCTGACCAGTGACCACCAGTATACGTTGTCTGCCTGAAAAACACTCCATATCTGTGCTCAGTGTGCTGCATATATCTGTGCTCACACTGCTTTATTGTGGGGACTGGGGACCAGCAGTATTATATAGGAGGAGTACAGTGCAGAGTTTTGCTGACCAATGACCACCAGTATACGTTGTCTGCCTGAAAAACGCTCCATATCTGTGCTCAGTGTGATGCATATATCTGTGCTCACACTGCTTTATTGTGGGGACTGGGGACCACCAGTATATTATATAGGAGGAGTACAGTGCAGAGTTTTGCTGACCAGTGACCACCAGTATACGTTGTCTGCCTGAAAAACACTCCATATCTGTGCTCAGTGTGCTGCATATATCTGTGCTCACACTGCATTATTGTGGGGACTGGGGACCAGCAGTATTATATAGGAGGAGTACAGTGCAGAGTTTTTCTGACCAGTGACCACCAGTATTATACGTTCTCTTTAAAGCAAAAAACGGCTGCGCTGTATATCAGGAGAAGATAAAAAGATGAGAGCCGGCATAAACAGTATAAATTTATTAACCATATAAAGGGTTAAAAAACAACTAATTGTGAATAGACATCCATATAATCTATAAGCACACCTTATTGGTCTCTGTAAAAAGGTCTCTCTTTCAATGTAGATGGACAATAACTGAAATAAATTCCTTTGGTAGATGTCCACAGTCACTGAATGCTGATAGTAAAGATAGTGGCTGATAATAGTGAATGATTGCAGCCGTCCCGGGATTTCAGTTAATCAGTCTCACCATGCTCAGTAGAAAGACTGCTGTTTTACCTCTCTGTGTGGGCTGGTATTGGAACCGAGCGTCCTCGGCCAAAGTCCTGCAATGCCCACAGGCGCTAGGCAGCGGGAGGAGAGTGGAAGAACGGAGCCGCCGGTATAGATGTCTGGCCGGGAATGGCGTAAGGCACCACCGTTGTCAGCAGCAGTGAGCACGTCAGATGCGAGTCAAACGGATCAGTACGTGTGGACACGTATGGAGACCTGGGCAGGTGTGTTGGAGGTAGAATCCTAACGCGTTTCGTCACGCTCCACGTGACTTTGTCAAAGGTATAATCCTACCTCTAATGTGGCCGGTATTTAAGGCCACTAGACAGGTGTATGTGATCAATATGTAATTAAAAGCAATACAATGAAACTAATAAAGGCAACGGCTCTCATCAGTAGAATACAAATAAAAATAGGAATAACTGACCATGGCAGAGATGATTAATCATGGAACAAATTAAGTTATACAACATCAGATAAAATATATCTTATAAAAACATACTGGATGAATACAAGGAAAGAGTACATCAGTACTCAAGGTGAGGAGAATTAAAAGGGATAAGACAAATTTAGATAATCGGAAATCACAGGGGTATTCCATATCTTATAGTTAATGCCCTGAGGGGGGCTTTGGAATTCAGCTCGAGCAGTAGTCTGTATCATAACATAATAGTTATTATTAAAGTCAGAAAATAAAAGACAATAATATAGATTGTAAAATTAACAACTCATACCCAGTGTGGGATTTGAACACTAGTACTCATCTCACTGTCAGTCCGTGACTCAACCACGTATGCCACTGGGCAGACTGAATAGAAACGTGCAGTAAACAATAGTATGTATTAGAGAGTTGGAGATGTTAAATCGGAGATATTTAGTCAAGGTATATATAACATAACAGAGGAGATGATTTAGAGAATATGCACTTGTTGAGATCCGATAGATAACTATCTATCTTTATTTTTATTATTATTTTTAGTGTATGGCACTTGGGACATAGACTGAGCAGTTCAATATAGTTTGTTAATCAATACTGTATTATGTCTACCGGCCATACTATCTCATATGGTATACTTACTATCAAAAAAAGAGACTTTTTGAGGCTACAACTCGTGCTCTAGTTGAAATATAGCCATAAATCTCCGTGTTATAGTAGGTCTATTTAATGATCATATGAGTCACCAGACTCGTTACATGAAGGTACCTGGATTTAGGGACACAAAATGTATAGTAGTGTGGAGATATCCTATTTAGTATTCTAAAATAATAATTACCAGTGAGTGGTTTAATAATAAGCTGTATTGTATACAGATCCAATTACTAGAAAGTAAAATAAATAAATAAAAGAATAAATAAAAATACAGAAAGAAATGAGTATAAGAAAAAAAAAAGGGTGAACAAGCGTTAATAACCGACCATCGACCTAATGTTAATACGCACTGAATTCAAATATGAAGTGGACAAAGGTCCCTATTAGCTTATACATGCTGTAATGTGTCTAAATGAAGTACTAATGTAAAGTAAAGACAAGAATACAAATATGAAACAAAGTAACAAGGGGCAAAGAGTTTTGGATTATATTGTAACATGTTTAGATATGTTACTTACATGTGATGAATATAGTGTAAAGAAATGACATAATAAAATATATAAGTAAAAGAGGAAATATTGGTCAATAAAGAGTGACAGAGATGAACAGTCGACTCTCGCATAGTTAACACAGATCAAATTCTATGGATTAATTTAACTCTTCTGGTGTAAGTGTTCTGAGTTTGTGAATCCAATAGTTCTCTCTCAGACATAATTTTCTATATCTGTCCCCTCCACGTGCTGTTGGCATAATGATTTCAATGCCAATAAGTTGAATTTCATCTGGATTTTTTTTTTATGCTTTTCGGAAAAGTGTCTAGAGACACTGTGAAAAAGAAAACCCTTCTGGATGTTACGTCTGTGTTCTAAAAATCTAATCCTGAGTTTACGTGTGGTTCTTCCCACGTAAATCAGGTTACAACTGCAGACCAACAAATAAATGACAAATTAACTATTGCAGTTTACAAATGAACGAATCTCAAATTGTGTAGAATTGGATGAACGGAAACTCTTGGAATTATTCTGGATATAAGAACAGGTAATGCATTTATTGGCACCGCACTTGAAGCAGCCTGTGGTTTTGGAAAGCCATTGTGAGGTCTTAACAGAAGTTGAGGTTACATCAGTATTCCTTACATCTACAAAGAAACTAGGTGCAAGATGTTGCTGTAGAGTATTGGATTTCTTGAAAATCACAGATGGTGAGTCTGTTAGTTCAGTCCTAAGGATATGATCTGTGAGTAAAATAGGGTAGTTTCTACGAATAATATTTCTGATCTTTGAAGAGGAACTATTATACTGAGATAGAAAATGAGGTTGGTCTGGCTCATACTTATGATGGTGTACTTTATGTATTAAGAGCTCCTTTCTATCTAATGTATCAGCCTTGTCACGGGCTGATCTAATCAAGGTCATAGGATAGCCTCTATTCTGAAAAGAGAGAGATAATTCATCAGCCTGTAATTGATAATCATATGTATTGCTGCAATTACGTTTAATACGTCTAAACTGCCCAAACGGAATATTATTTAGCCAGGGTTTGTGATGGAAACTATTGTAATGAATGAAATTTAAAGTATCGACCTTTTTACGGAATGTTTTGGTAGAAATTCTACCATCGATTATGGTTAATAAAATATAAAGGAAGGTAATGGAGGATTTGTGTGAAGTGCTGGTAAAACGTAAATTAAAACGGTTATTATTCAACTGGGTAGTAATGTCGGACGCAAGAGAGATATCGCCATCAAAGATGAAAAACATGTCATCTATGTAATGGCCATAGTAGACGAGGTCCGCGCCAAAGTCCCGCCCCCACACATGGTGGCACTCAAATGCCCCCATGTATATGTTGGCGAAACTAGGCGCGAACCTCGTCCCCATGGCCGTCCCAAGGATCTGTAAATAATATTTTTTATTAAAAACAAAATAATTGTGTGATAATATAAATGAAATTGAATCAAGTATAAATTGTTGTAATTCAGGCTCAATGAATTTAGAGTTGGACAGGAAATCCGCTATGGTGGATATCCCTTTTTGATGTGGGATATTGGAATATAGTGATTGTACATCACAGGTCATGAAAAAGAAAGAGCTTTTCCAATTAATATCTGAGATGGCGGTTAGAAAGGAAGTAGTGTCTTTGATGTGTGAACGTAACGAAGATGCTAGTGGCTGCAAAAAATGATCAACAAAATGTGATAAATTAGAAGTGAGGGACCCGACACCAGAAATAATGGTACGACCAGGGGGTGCAGTGAGAGATTTGTGTATTTTGGGTAAGTGATAATAGGTAGGGGTAACAGGGTGAGAAGGAATCAAATACCTCGATTCATCCCTTGTTATGGTACCTTTCTCCAAAGCCTCCTTGACTAATAATGTCAAGGATCTTTGGTATTCCTGAGAGGGATTAGTAGATAGTTTCGCATAAGTATTACTGTCATTCAGTTGTCTGAATGCTTCTGTCAAGTAATCATAAGTATTTTGAATTACAATTCTCCCCCCCCCCCTTGTCTGCTGGCTTAATGACAAGGGAGGGGTCATGAGCTAACTTACTTCTGAAGAGCCAATCTCTCTTGAACAGTGAGATTATGTCTATATTTAAATTTCTTTTTTTCTTTCTGGCACAGTGTGTTAAATTCATCAAGTGTCTTTTTATAGAAGATATCAATAGGGGGACTCCTGTGGTGTAAAGGAAAAAATTGGGAATTGTTCCTAAATTTGAAAGTGAGTTCATCCTTACAAGTGGAATTGTATAATAGAACAGTGGAATCTGAGGTATTGTTCTCTAAAAATAAAGATTCTAATATATTTAAACTGGTTTGATCCTGTTTGTCCAGAACAATGGGAAAGCCATCCAATTTATGTTGGGCTCATTCACGTCCACATACTGTGTACGGCGGCGCAGTTTCTCAGGAGATATTTTTATTTTTTATTCATATATAGTTTTTATTTTTGTAGGCGCTGTCAGCAGTATTTTGGCTTTTTTTCATTATACGTTCTCTGCCTGCAAAACGCTCCATATTTGTGCTCAGTGTGCTGCATATATCTGTGCTCACACTGCTTTATTGTGGGGACTGGGGACCAGCAGTATTATATAGGAGGAGTACAGTGCAGAGATTTGCTGACCAGTGACCACCAGTATAATACGTTCTCTGCCTTAAAAACGCTCCATATCTGTGCTGCATTGTAGTATATAGTAGGAGTACAGTGCATAATTTTGCTGACCACCAGTATATAATATATAGGAGTACGGTACAGAAGGCCACTGCTCTACCTACCTCTGTGTCGTCAAGTATACTATCCATCCTTTTGGTGCATTTAAGTTTTGCACAGTTTGCTGACCACCAGTATATAATATATAGCAGTACGGTACAGTAGGCCACTGCTCTACCTACCTCTGTGTCGTCAAGTATACTATCCATCCATACCTGTGGTGCATTTAAGTTTTGCACAGTTTGCTGACCACCAGTATATAATATATAGCAGTACGGTACAGTAGGCCACTGCTCTACCTACCTCTGTGTCGTCAAGTATACTATCCATCCATACCTGTGGTGCATTTAAGTTTTGCACAGTTTGCTGACCACCAGTATATAATATATAGCAGTAAGGTACAGTAGGCCACTGCTCTACCTACCTCTGTGTTGTCAAGTATACTATCCATCCATACCTGTGGTGCATTTCGGTTGTGCGCAGTATATATAGTGTAGGCCATTGCTATTGATACTGGCATATAATTCCACACATTAAAAAATGAAGAACAAAAATGTGGAGGGTAAAATAGGGAAAGATCAAGATCCACTTCCACCTCGTGCTGAAGCTGCTGCCACTAGTCAGACAATGAAATGCCATCAACGTCGTCTGCCAAGGCCGATGCCCAATGTCATAGTAGAGAGCATGTAAAATCCAAAACACAAAAGTTCAGTAAAATGACCCAAAAATCAAAATTAAAAGCGTCTGAGGAGAAGCGTAAACTTGCCAATATGCCATTTACGACACGGAGTGGCAAGGAACTGCTGAGGCCCTGGCCTATGTTCATGGCTAGTGGTTCAGCTTCACATGAGGATGGAAGCACTCATCCTCTCGCTAGAAAAATGAAAAGACTTAAGCTGGCAAAAGCACAGCAAAGAACTGTGCGTTCTTCTAAATCACAAATCCCCAAGGAGAGTCCAATTGTGTCTGCTGCGATGCCTGACCTTCCCAACACTGGACGGGAAGAGGTGGCGCCTTCCACCATTTGCACGCCCCCTGCAAGTGCTGGAAGGAGCACCCGCAGTCCAGTTCCTGATCGTCAAATTGAAGATGTCAGTGTTGAAATACACCAGGATGAGGATATGGGTGTTGCTGGCGCTGAGGAGGAAATTGACAAGGAGGATTCTGATGGTGAGGTGGTTTGTTTAAGTCAGGCAACCGGGGAGACACCTGTTGTCCGTGGGAGGAATATGGCTATTGACATGCCTGGTCAAATTACAAAAAAAATCACCTCTTCGGTGTGGAATTATTTTAACACAAATGCGGACAACAGGTGTCAAGCCGTGTGTTGCCTTTGTCAAGCTGTAATAAGTAGGGGTAAGGACGTTAACCACCTCGGAACATCCTCCCTTATACGTCACCTACAGCGCATTCATCATAAGTCAGTGACAAGTTCAAAAACTTTGGATGACAGAGGAAGCAGTCCACTGACCACTAAATCCCTTCTTCTTGTAACCAAGCTCCTGCAAACCACACCACCAACTCCCTCAGTGTCAATTTCCTCTTTACACAGGAGGAAAGCCAATAGTCCTGCAGGCCATGTCACTGGCAAGTCTGATGAGTCCTCTCCTGCCTGGGATTCCTCCGATGCATCCTTGAGTGTAACGCCTACTGCTGCTGGCGCTGCTGTTGTTGCTGCTGGGAGTCGATTGTCATCCCAGAGGGGAAGTCGGAAGACCACTTGTACTACTTCCAGTAAGCAATTGACTGTCCAACAGTCCTTTGCGAGGAAGATGAAATATCACAGCAGTCATCCTGCTGCAAAGCGGATAACTCAGGCCTTGGCAGCCTGGGCGGTGAGAAAAGTGTTTCCGTTATCCACCGTTAATTCACAGACAACTACAGACTTGATTGAGATACTGTGTCCCCGGTACCAAATACCATCTAGGTTCCATTTCTCTAGGCAGGCGATACCGAAAATGTACACAGACCTCAGAAAAAGAGTCCCGTGTCCTAAAAAATGCAGTTGTACCTAATGTCCACTTAACCACGGACATGTGGACAAGTGGAGCAGGGCAGACTCAGGACTATATGACTGTGACAGCCCACTGGGTAGATGTATTGCCTCCCGCAGCAAGAACAGCAGCGGCGGCACCAGTAGCAGCATCTCGCAAACGCCAACTCGTTCCTAGGCAGGCTACCCTTTGTATCACCACTTTCCAGAAGAGGCACACAGCTGACAACCTCTTACGGAAACTGAGGAACATCATCGCAGAATGGCTTACCCCAAATGGACTCTCCTGGGGATTTGTGACATCGGACAACGCCAGCAATATTGTGCGTGCATTACATCTGGGCAAATTCCATCACGTCCCATGTTTTGCACATACATTGAATTTGGTGGTGCAGAATTATTTAAAAAATGACAGGGGAGTGCAATAGATGCTGTCGTGGCCCGAAGAATTGCGGGCCACTTTTGGCATTCAGCCACCGCGTGCCGAAGACTGGAGCACCAGCAAACAGTCCTGAACCTGCCCTGTCATCATCTGAAGCAAGAGGTGGTAACAAGGTGAAATTCAACCCTCTATATGCTTCAGAGGATGGAGGAGCAGCAAAAGGCCATTCAAGCCTATACATCTGCCTACGATATAGGCAAAGGAGGGGGAATGCACCTGACTCAAGCGCAGTGGAGAATGATTTCAACGTTGTGCAAGGTTCTGCAACCCTTTGAACTTGCCACACGTGAAGTCAGTTCAGACACTGCCAGCCTGAGTCAGGTCATTCCCCTCATCAGGCTTTTGCAGAAGAAGCTGGAGAATTTGAAGGAGGAGCTAAAACAGAGCGATTCCGCTAGGCATGTGGGACTTGTGGATGGAGCCCTTAATTCGCTTAACCAGGATTCACGGGTGGTCAATCTGTTGAAATCAGAGCACTACATTTTGGCCACCGTGCTCGATCCTAGATTTAAAACCTACGTTGTATCTCTTTTTCCGGCAGACACAAGTCTGCAGAGGTTCAAAGACCTGCTGGTGAGAAAATTGTCAAGACAAGCGGAACGTGACCCGTCAACAGCTGCTCCTTCACATTCTCCCGCAACTGGGGGTGCGAGGAAAAGGCTAAGAATTCCGAGCCCACCCACTGGCGGTGATGCAGGGCAGTCTGGAGCGAGTGCTGACATCTGGTCCGGACTGAAGGACCTGCCAACAATTACTGACATGTCGTCTACTGTCACTGCATATGATTCTCTCACAATTGAAAGAATGGTGGAGGATTATATGAGTGACCGCATCCAAGTAGGCACGTCAGACAGTCCGTACATATACTGGCAGGAAAAAGAGGCAATTTGGAGGCCTTTGCAGAAACTGGCTTTATTTTACCTAAGTTGCCCCCCCTCCAGTGTGTACTCCGAAAGAGTGTTTAGTGCAGCCGCTCACCTTGTCAGCAATCGGCATACGAGGTTACTTCCAGAAAATGTGGAGAAGATGATGTTCATCAAAATGAATTATAATCAATACCTCCGTGGAGACATTCACCAGCAATTGCCTCCAGAAAGTACACAGGGACCTGAGATGGTGGATTCCAGTGGGGACGAATTAATAATCTGTGAGGAGGGGGATGTACACAGTGAAAGGGGTGAGGAATCTGACGATGAAGAGGAGGTGGACATCTTGCCTCTGTAGAGCCAGTTTGTGCAAGGAGAGATTGATTGCTTCTTTTTTGGTGGGGGCCCAAACCAACCAGTCATTTCAGTCACAGTCGTGTGGCAGACCCTGTCGCTGAAATGATGGGTTTGTTAAATTGTGCATGTCCTGTTTATACAACATAAGGGTGGGTGGGAGGGCCCAAGGACAATTCCATCTTGCACCTCTTTTTTCTTTCATTTTTCTTTGCATCATGTGCTGTTTGGGGACTATTTTTTTGAAGTGCCATCCTCCCTGACACTGCAGTGCCACTCCTAGATGGGCCAGGTGTTTGAGTCGGCCACTTGTGTAGCTTAGCTTAGCCATCCAGCGACCACAGTGCACCTCTTTTTTTCTTTGCATCATGTGCTGTTTGGGGACTATTTTTTAAATCGACCATCCTGTCTGACACTGCAGTGCCACTCCTAGATGGGCCAGGTGTTTGTGTCGGCCACTTGGGTCGCTTAGCTTAGTCATCCAACAACCTGGGTGCAAATTTTAGGATTAAAAATAATATTGTGAGGTGTGAGGTGTTCAGAATAGACTGGAAATGAGTGGAAATTATGGTTAATGAGGTTAATAATACTATGGGATCAAAATGACCCCCAAATTCTATGATTTAAGCTGTTTTTGAGGTTTTTTTTAAAAAACACCCGAATCCAAAACACACCCGAATCCAACAAAAAATTTTCAGGGAGGTTTTGCCAAAACGCGTTTGAATCCAAAACACGGCCGTGGAACCGAATCCAAAACCAAAACACAAAACCCGAAAAATGTCCGGTGCACATCACTAATATTAGTGCTAGTGTGTCTCACAGTATTTCTTCCAACTCCCTACTAATGTATCTGAGCCGGCAGTAGTAGCCTTATATTAGTGCTTGCCGTGTCTCACAGTATTCCTTTCGGCTCCCTACTAATGTATCTGAGCCGGCAGTAGTAGCCTTATATTAGTGCTTGCCGTGTCTTACAGTATTCTTTCCAACTCGCTACTAATGTATCTGAGCCGGCAGTAGTAGCCTTATATTAGTGCTTGGTGTGTATTGCAGTATTCCTTCGAGCTACCTTCTAATGTATCTGAACCGGCAGTAGTAGCCTTATATTAGTGCTTGGTTTGACTCGCCGTATTCCTTCCGACTCCCTACTAATGTATCTGAGCCGGCAGTAGTAGCCTTATATTAGTGCTTGCCATGTCTCGTAGTATTCCTTTTCAGTTCCCTACTAATGAATCTGAGCCGGCAGTAGTAGCCTTATATTAGTGCTTGCCTTGTCTCGCAGTTTTCCTTCCAACTCCCTACTTATATATCTGAGCCGGCAGTAGTAGCCTTATATTAGTGCTTGGTGTGCCTCGCCGTATTCCTCCAGCTCCCTACTAATGTATTTGAGCCAGCAGTAGTAGCCTTATATTAGTGCTTGGTGTGACTCGCCGTATTCCTTCCAACTCCCTACTAATGTATCTGAGCCGGCAGTAGTAGCCTTATATTAGAGATGAGCGGGTTCGGAATCCGAACCCCCCCGAACTTCAGCCTTTTTACACGGGTCCGAGGCAGACTCGGATCTTCCCGCCTTGCTCGGTTAACCCGAGCGCGCCCGAACGTCATCATCCCGCTGTCAGATTCTCGCGAGGCTCGTATTCTATCGCGAGACTCGGATTCTATATAAGGAGCCGCGCGTCGCCGCCATTTTCACACGTGCATTGAGATTGATAGGGAGAGGACGTGGCTGGCGTCCTCTCCGTTTAGATAGAGAGTGAGACACTTGATTTACTAGTAATTTAATTTTAGTAATTTTGGGGAGCATTAGGACTGGAGTACTCAGAGAGTGCAGAGTTTTGCTGATAGTTATACTAGTGACCACCATTTTTATTTATTATTTAAAATCCGTTCTCTGCCTGAAAAAAAACGATACACAGTCACATACCATATCTGTGCTCAGCCTCAGTGTGCTGCATGATTGATAATATCATCTATGTATATCTGACTGTGCTGAGTGCTCACTGCTCACACAGCTTAATTGTGGGGGAGACTGGGGAGCAGTTATAGCAGGAGTACATAACAGTGCACACTTTTGCTGCCAGTGTGACTGACCAGTGACCACCAGTATATTGTCTGCCTGAAAAAGTTAAACACTCGTGTGGTGTTTTTTTTTTTTATTCTATAAACGCATTCTGCTGACAGACAGTGTCCAGCAGGTCCGTCATTCATTATATTATAATATATACCTGCAGTAGTGATATATATATATTTTTATATCATTATCATCCAGTCTATACTAGCAGACGCAGTACGGTAGTCCACGGCTGTAGCTACCTCTGTGTCGGCAGTGCTCGTCCATAATTGTATACCTACCTGTGGTGGGTTTTTTTTTTCTATCTTCTTCATACTAGTAGTTTAGGAGTCTGCTGACAGTGTCCAGCAGGTCCGTCATTATATAATATATACCTGTCCTGCAGTAGTGCTATATATATATATTTTTTATATCATTATCATCCAGTCTATACTAGCAGACGCAGTACGGTAGTCCACGGCTGTAGCTACCTCTGTGTCGGCAGTGCTCGTCCATAATTGTATACCTACCTGTAGTGGTTTTTTTTTCTAGCTTCTTCATACTAGTAGTTTAGGAGTCTGCTGACAGTGTCCAGCAGGTCCGTCATTATATAATATATACCTGTCCTGCAGTAGTGCTATATATATATATTTTTTATATCATTATCATCCAGTCTATACTAGCAGACGCAGTACGGTAGTCCACGGCTGTAGCTACCTCTGTGTCGGCAGTCGCTCGTCCATAATTGTATACCTACCTGTGGTGGTTTTTTTTTTCTATCTTCTTCATACTAGTAGTTTAGGAGTCTGCTGACAGTGTCCAGCAGGTCCGTCATTATATAATATATACCTGTCCTGCAGTAGTGATATATATATATTTTTTATATCATTATCTTCCAGTCTATACTAGCAGATGCAGTACGGTAGTCCACGGCTGTAGCTACCTCTGTGTCGGCAGTCGCTCGTCCATAATTGTATACCTACCTGTGGTGGGTTTTTTTTTCTATCTCCTTCATACTAGTAGTTTAGGAGTCTGCTGACAGTGTCCAGCAGGTCCGTCATTATATAATATATACCTGTCCTGCAGTAGTGATATATATATTTTTTTATATCATTATCATCCAGTCTATACTAGCAGACGCAGTACGGTAGTCCACAGCTGTAGCTACCTCTGTGTCGGCAGTGCTCGTCCATAATTGTATACCTACCTGTGGTGGTTTTTTTTTTTTTCTATCTTCTTCATACTAGTAGTTTAGGAGTCTGCTGACAGTGTCCAGCAGGTCCGTCATTATATAATATATACCTGTCCTGCAGTAGTGATATATATATATTTTTTTATATCATTATCATCCAGTCTATACTAGCAGACGCAGTACGGTAGTCCACGGCTGTAGCTACCTCTGTGTCGGCAGTGCTCGTCCATAATTGTATACCTACCTGTGGTGGGTTTTTTTTTTCTATCTTCTTCATACTAGTAGTTTAGGAGTCTGCTGACAGTGTCCAGCAGGTCCGTCATTATATAATATATACCTGTCCTGCAGTAGTGATATATATATATTTTTTATATCATTATCATCCAGTCTATACTAGCAGACGCAGTACGGTAGTCCACGGCTGTAGCTACCTCTGTGTCGGCAGTGCTCGTCCATAATTGTATACCTACCTGTGGTGGGTTTTTTTTTTCTATCTTCTTCATACTAGTAGTTTAGGAGTCTGCTGACAGTGTCCAGCAGGTCCGTCATTATATAATATATACCTGTCCTGCAGTAGTGATATATATATATTTTTTATATCATTATCATCCAGTCTATACTAGCAGATGCAGTACGGTAGTCCACGGCTGTAGCTACCTCTGTGTCGGTAGTCGCTCGTCCATAATTGTATACCTACCTGTGGTGGGTTTTTTTCCCTATCTTCTTCATACTAGTAGTTTAGGAGTCTGCTGACAGTGTCCAGCAGGTCTGTCATTATATAATATATACCTGTCCTGCAGTAGTGATATATATATATATTTTTTTTATATAACATTATCATCCAGTCTATACTAGCAGACGCAGTACGGTAATCCACGGCTGTAGCTACCTCTGTGTCGGCAGTCGCTCGTCATCCATAAGTATACTAGTATCCATCCATCTCCATTGTTTACCTGAGGTGCCTTTTAGTTGTGCCTATTAAAATATGGAGAACAAAAATGTTGAAGTTCCAAAAATAGGGAAAGATCAAGATCCACTTCCACCTCGTGCTGAAGCTGCTGCCACTAGTCATGGCCGAGACGATGAAATGCCATCAACGTCGTCTGCCAAGGCCGATGCCCAATGTCATAGTACAGAGCATATAAAATCCAAAACACCAAATATCAGTAAAAAAAGGACTCAAAAATCTAAAATAAAATCGTCTGAGGAGAAGCGTAAACTTGCCAATATGCCATTTACCACACGGAGTGGCAAGGAACGGCTGAGGCCCTGGCCTATGCTCATGGCTAGTGGTTCAGCTTCACATGAGGATGGAAGCACTCAGCCTCTCGCTAGAAAAATGAAAAGACTTAAGCTGGCAAAAGCACCGCAAAGAACTGTGCGTTCTTCGAAATCACAAATCCACAAGGAGAGTCCAATTGTGTCGGTTGCGATGCCTGACCTTCCCAACACTGGACGTGAAGAGCATGCGCCTACCACCATTTGCACGCCCCCTGCAAGTGCTGGAAGGAGCACCCGCAGTCCAGTTCCTGATAGTCAGATTGAAGATGTCAGTGTTGAAGTACACCAGGATGAGGAGGATATGGGTGTTGCTGGCGCTGGGGAGGAAATTGACCAGGAGGATTATGATGGTGAGGTGGTTTGTTTAAGTCAGGCACCCGGGGAGACACCTGTTGTCCGTGGGAGGAATATGGCCATTGACATGCCTGGTGAAAATACCAAAAAAATCAGCTCTTCGGTGTGGAAGTATTTCAACAGAAATGCGGACAACATTTGTCAAGCTGTGTGTTGCCTTTGTCAAGCTGTAATAAGTAGGGGTAAGGACGTTAACCACCTCGGAACATCCTCCCTTATACGTCACCTGCAGCGCATTCATCATAAGTCAGTGACAAGTTCAAAAACTTTGGGCGACAGCGGAAGCAGTCCACTGACCAGTAAATCCCTTCCTCTTGTAACCAAGCTCACGCAAACCACCCCACCAACTCCCTCAGTGTCAATTTCCTCCTTCCCCAGGAATGCCAATAGTCCTGCAGGCCATGTTACTGGCAATTCTGACGAGTCCTCTCCTGCCTGGGATTCCTCCGATGCATCCTTGCGTGTAACGCCTACTTCTGCTGGCGCTGCTGTTGTTGCTGCTGGGAGTCGATGGTCATCCCAGAGGGGAAGTCGTAAGACCACTTTTACTACTTCCACCAAGCAATTGACTGTCCAACAGTCCATTGCGAGGAAGATGAAATATCACAGCAGTCATCCTGCTGCAAAGCAGATAACTGAGGCCTTGGCTTCCTGGGCGGTGAGAAACGTGGTTCCGGTATCCATCATTACTGCAGAGCCAACTATAGACTTGTTTGAGGTACTGTGTCCCCGGTACCAAATACCATCTAGGTTCCATTTCTCTAGGCAGGCGATACCGAAAATGTACACAGACCTCAGAAAAAGACTCACCAGTGTCCTAAAAAATGCAGTTGTACCCAATGTCCACTTAACCACGGACATGTGGACAAGTGGAGCAGGGCAGACTCAGGACTATATGACTGTGACAGCCCACTGGGTAGATGTATGGACTCCCGCCGCAAGAACAGCAGCGGCGGCACCAGTAGCAGCATCTCGCAAACGCCAACTCTTTCCTAGGCAGGCTACGCTTTGTATCACCGCTTTCCAGAATACGCATACAGCTAAAAACGTCTTACGGCAACTGAGGAAGATCATCGCAGAATGGCTTACCCCAATTGGACTCTCCTGTGGATTTGTGGCATCGGACAACGCCAGCAATATTGTGTGTGCATTAAATATGGGCAAATTCCAGCACGTCCCATGTTTTGCACATACCTTGAATTTGGTGGTGCAGAATTATTTAAAAAACGAGAGGGGCGTGCAAGAGATGCTGTCGGTGGCCAGAAGAATTGCGGCACACTTTCGGCGTACAGGCACCACGTACATAAGACTGGAGCACCACCAAAAACGCCTGAACCTGCCCTGCCATCATCTGAAGCAAGAAGTGGTAACGAGGTGGAATTCAACCCTCTATATGCTTCAGAGGTTGGAGGAGCAGCAAAAGGCCATTCAAGCCTATACAACTGAGCACGATATAGGAGGTGGAATGCACCTGTCTCAAGCGCAGTGGAGAATGATTTCAACGTTGTGCAAGGTTCTGCAACCTTTTGAATTTGCCACACGTGAAGTCAGTTCAGACACTGCCAGCCTGAGTCAGGTCATTCCCCTCATCAGGCTTTTGCAGAAGAAGCTGGAGACATTGAAGGAGGAGCTAACACAGAGCGATTCCGCTAGGCATGTGGGACTTGTGGATGGAGCCCTTAATTCGCTTAACAAGGATTCACGGGTGGTCAATCTGTTGAAATCAGAGCACTACATTTTGGCCACCGTGCTCGATCCTAGATTTAAAACCTACCTTGGATCTCTCTTTCCGGCAGACACAAGTCTGCAGGTGTTCAAAGAAATGCTGGTGAGAAAATTGTCAAGTCAAGCGGAACGCGACCTGTCAACATCTCCTCCTTCACATTCTCCCGCAACTGGGGGTGCGAGGAAAAGGCTCAGAATTCCGAGCCCACCCGCTGGCGGTGATGCAGGGCAGTCTGGAGCGACTGCTGATGCTGACATCTGGTCCGGACTGAAGGACCTGCCAACGATTACGGACATGTCGTCTACTGTCACTGCATATGATTCTCTCCCCATTGAAAGAATGGTGGAGGATTATATGAGTGACCGCATCCAAGTAGGCACGTCAGACAGTCCGTACTTATACTGGCAGGAAAAAGAGGCAATTTGGAGGCCCTTGCACAAACTGGCTTTATTCTACCTAAGTTGCCCTCCCACAAGTGTGTACTCCGAAAGAGTGTTTAGTGCCGCCGCTCACCTTGTCAGCAATCGGCGTACGAGGTTACATCCAGAAAATGTGGAGAAGATGATGTTCATTAAAATGAATTATAATCAATTCCCCCGTGGAGACATTCACCAGCAGCAATTGCCTCCACAAAGTACACAGGGAGCTGAGATGGTGGATTCCAGTGGGGACGAATTGATAATCTGTGAGGAGGGGGATGTACACGGTGATATATCGGAGGATGATGATGAGGTGGACATCTTGCCTCTGTAGAGCCAGTTTGTGCAAAGAGAGATTAATTGCTTCTTTTTTGGTGGGGGTCCAAACCAACCCGTCATTTCAGTCACAGTCGTGTGGCAGACCCTGTCAACGAAATGATGGGTTGGTTAAAGTGTGCATGTCCTGTTTATACAACATAAGGGTGGGTGGGAGGGCCCAAGGACAATTCCATCTTGCACCTCTTTTTTCTTTCATTTTTCTTTGCGTCATGTGCTGTTTGGGGAGTGTTTTTTGGAAGGGCCAGCCTGCGTGACACTGCAGTGCCACTCCTAGATGGGCCAGGTGTTTGTGTCGGCCACTAGGGTCGCTTAGCTTACTCACACAGCTACCTCATTGCGCCTCTTTTTTTCTTTGCGTCATGTGCTGTTTGGGGAGTATTTTTTGGAAGGGCCATCCTGCCTGACACTGCAGTGCCACTCCTAGATGGGCCAGGTGTTTGTGTCGACCACTTGGGTCGCTGAGCTTAGTCACACAGCTACCTCATTGCGCCTCTTTTTTTCTTTGCGTCATGTGCTGTTTGGGGAGTGTTTTTTGGAAGGGCCATCCTGCGTGACACTGCAGTGCCACTCCTAGATGGGCCAGGTGTTTGTGTTGGCCACTAGGGTCGCTTAGCTTACTCACACAGCTACCTCATTGCGCCTCTTTTTTTTCTTCTTTGCGTCATGTGCTGTTTGGGGAGTATTTTTTGGAAGGGCCATCCTGCCTGACACTGCAGTGCCACTCCTAGATGGGCCAGGTGTTTGTGTCGGCCACTTGGGTCGCTGAGCTTAGTCACACAGCTACCTCATTGCGCCTCTTTTTTTCTTTGCGTCATGTGCTGTTTGGGGAGTGTTTTTTGGAAGGGCCATCCTGCGTGACACTGCAGTGCCACTCCTAGATGGGCCAGGTGTTTGTGTCGGCCACTTGGGTCGCTGAGCTTAGTCATCCAGCGAACTCGGTGCAAATTTTAGGACTAAAAATAATATTGTGAGGTGTTCAGAATAGACTGAAAATGAGTGGAAATTATGGTTATTGAGGTTAATAATACTTTAAGATCAAAATGACCCCCAAATTCTATGATTTAAGCTGTTTTTTAGGGTTTTTTGAAAAAAACACCAGAATCCAAAACACACCCGAATCCGACAAAAAAAATTCGGTGAGGTTTTGCCAAAACGTGTTCGAACCCAAAACACGGCCGCGGAACCGAACCCAAAACCAAAACACAAAACCCGAAAAATTTCCGGTGCACATCTCTACCTTATATTATTGCTTGGTGTGTCTCGCCGTATTCCTTCCAACTCATTACTTATATATCTGAGCCGGCAGTAGTAGCCTTATATTAGTGCTAGGTGTGACTCGCCGTATTCCTTCCAACTCCCTACTTATATATCTGAGCCGGCAGTAGTAGCCTTATATTAGTGCTTGCCGTGTCTCGCAGTATTCCTTCCAACTCCCTACTAATGTATCTGAGTCGTCAGTAGTAGCCTTATATTAGTGTTTGCCGTGTCTCGCAGTATTCCTTCCAGCTCCTTACTAATGTATCTGAGCCGGCAGTAGTAGCCTTATATTAGTGCTTGGTGTGACTCGCCGTATTCGTCCAGCTCCCTACTAATGTATCTGAGGTGGCAGTAGTAGCCTTATATTAGTGCTTGCCGTGTCTCGCAGTATTCCTTCCAACTTTCTTCTAATGCATCTGAGCCGGCAGCAGTAGCCTTATAGTAGTGCGAGTGTGTCTTGCAGTATTCCTTCCAGCTCCCTACTAATGTATCTGAGCCGGCAGTAGTAGCCTTATATTAGTGCTTGCCGTTTCTCGTAGTATTACTTTTCAGCACCCTACTAATGTATCTGTGCCGGCAGTAGCAGCATTATATTAGTGCTTGTTGTGTCTCGCAGTATTCCTTCCAGCTCCCTACTAATGTATCTGAACCGGCAGTAGTAGCTTTATATTAGTGCTAGGTGTGACTCGCCGTATTCCTTCCAACTCCCTACTAATGTATCTGAGCCGGCAGTAGTAGCCTTCTATTAGTGCATGCCGTGTCTCGCAGTATTCCTTCCAACTCCCTACTAATGTATCTGAGCCGGCAGTAGTAGCCTTATATTAGTGCTTGCCGTGTATCACAGTATTCCTTCCAGCTCCTTACTAATGTATCTCAGCCGGCAGTAGTAGCCTTATATTAGTGCTTGGTGTGACTCGCCGTATTCCTTCCAGCTCCCTACTAATGTATCTGAGGTGGCAGTAGTAGCCTTATATTAGTGCTTGGTGTGTCTTGCAGTATTCCTTCCAGCTCCCTGCTAATGTATCTGAGCCGGCAGTAGTAGCCTTATATTAGTGCTTGCCGTGTCTCGTAGTATTCCTTTTCAGCTCCCTACTAATGTATCTGAGCCGGCAGTAGCAGCCTTATATTAGTGCTTGCTGTGTCTCGCAGTATTCCTTCCAACTCCCTACTAATGTATCTGAGCCGGCAATAGTAGCCTTATATTAGTGCTTGGTGTGACTCGCCGTATTCCTTCCAACTCCCTACTTATATATCTGAGCCGACAGTAGTAGCCTTATATTAGTGCTTGGTGTGACTCGCCGTATTCCTTCCAGCTCCCTACTAATGTATCTGAGGTGGCAGTAGTAGCCTTATATTAGTGCTTGCCGTGTCTCGCAGTATTCCTTCCAACTCCCTACTAATGCATCTGAGCCGGCATTAGTAGCCTTATATTAGTGCTAGTGTGTCTCGCCGTAATCCTTCCGGCTCCCTACTGATGTATCTGAGTCGGCAGTAGTAGCCTTATTTTAGTGCTTGCCGTGTCTCGCAGTATTCCTTCCGGCTACCTACTAATGTATCTGAGCCGGCAGTAGTAGTCTTATATTAGTGCTTGCCGTGTCTCGTAGTATTCCTTTTCAGCTCCCTACTAATGTATCCGTGCCGGCAGTAGCAACCTTATATTAGTGCTTGTTGTGTCTCGCAGTATTCCTTCCAACTCCCTACTTATATACCTGAGCCGGCAGTAGTAGCTTTTTATTAGTGCTTGGTGTGACTCGCCGTATTCCTTCCAGCTCCCTACTAATGTATCTGAGGTGGAAGTAGTAGCCTAATATTAGTGCTTGCCGTGTCTCGCAGTATTCCTTCCAACTCCCTACTAATGCATCTGAGCCGGCAGTAGTAGCCTTATATTCGTGCTAGTGTGTCTCGCAGTATTCCTTCCAGCTCCCTACTGATGTATCTGAGTCGGCAGAAGTAGCCTTATTTAGTGCTTGCCGTGTCTCGCAGTATTCCTTCCGGCTCCCTACTAATGTATCTGAGCCGGCAGTAGTAGCCTTATATTAGTGCTTGCCGTGTCTCGTAGTATTCCTTTTCAGCTCCCTACTAATGTATCTGAGCCGGCAGTAGTAGCCTTATATTAGTGCTTGGTGTGACTCGCAATATTCCTTCCAGCTCCCTACTAATGTATCTGAGCCGGCAGTAGCAGCCTTATATTAGTGCTTGCCGTGTCTCACAGTATTCCTTCCAGCTCCCTACTAATGTATCTGAGCCGAAAGTAGTAGCCTTATATTAATGCTAGGTGTGACTCGCAGTATTCCTTCCAATTCCCTACAGTACTAATGTATCTGAGCCGGCAGTAGCAGCCTTATATTAGTGCTTGGTGTGACTCGCCGTATTCGTCCAGCTCCCTACTAATGTATCTGAGGTGGCAGTAGTAGCCTTATATTAGTGCTTGTCGTGTTTCGCAGTATTCCTTCCATCTTTCTTCTAGTGCATCTGAGCCGGCAGCAGTAGCCTTATAGTAGTGCGAGTGTGTCTTGCAGTATTCCTTCCGGCTTCCTACTAATGTATCTGAGCTGGCAGTAGTAGCCTTATATTAGTGCTTGCCGTTTCTCGTAGTATTACTTTTCAGCACCCTACTAATGTATCTGTGCCGGCAGTAGCAGCATTATATTAGTGCTTGTTGTGTCTCGCAGTATTCCTTCCAGCTCCCTACTAATGTATCTGAACCGGCAGTAGTAGCCTTATATTAGTGCTAGGTGTGACTCGCCGTATTCCTTCCAACTCCCTACTAATGAATCTGAGCCGGCAGTAGTAGCCTCTATTAGTGCATGCCGTGTCTCGCAGTATTCCTTCCAACTCCCTACTAATGTATCTGAGCCGGCAGTAGTAGCCTTATATTAGTGCTTGCCGTGTATCCAGAGCCGGCCATAGGCATAGGCAAACTAGGCAAATGCCTAGGGAATTTGTTATGCTTAGGGGCACCAGCAGCTTCTGCTGATTAAAATGATATGCGGCATGCCTATATTCTGTATGTGACTGTGGCTATATCTGCATACGAAATGCTACATTGCAGTGTATTCCTGGAAATCACTGTAATGTAGCATTTCATATGCAGATACAGCCGCAGTCGCACACAGAATATAGGCATGCTTCATATCATTTTAATCAGCAGAAGCTGATTGTGCATCCTAGCCATATAGTAATGCAAATAAGAGGCATTTTTGTAAACAAAAGGTGTCCGACGTTAGCAGAGCTGCCAGTTGACTCATGCCAGGCATCTCCTGCAGAACTAGCGGCAGTGCTAGGGGGCACCAGTAAAAATCTTGACTAGGGCATCATATTGGTTAGGGCCGGCTCTGCGTGTATCGCAGTATTCCTTCCAGCTCCTTACTAATGTATCTCAGCTGGCAGTAGTAGCCTTATATTAGTGCTTGCCGTGTCTCATAGTATTCCTTTTCAGCTCCCTACTAATGTATCTGAGCCGGCAGTAGCAGCCTTATATTAGTGCTTGCTGTGTCTCGCAGTATTCCTTCCAACTCCCTACTAATGTATCTGAGCCGGCAATAGTAGCCTTATATTAGTGCTTGGTGTGACTCCCCGTATTCCTTCCAACTCCCTACTTATATATCTGAGCCGGCAGTAGTAGCCTTATATTAGTGCTTGGTGTGACTCGCCGTATTCCTTCCAGCTCCCTACTAATGTATCTGAGGTGGCAGTAGTAGCCTTATATTAGTGCTTGCCGTGTCTCGCAGTATTCCTTCCAACTCCCTACTAATGCATCTGAGCCGGCATTAGTAGCCTTATATTAGTGCTAGTGTGTCTCGCCGTATTCCTTCCGGCTCCCTACTGATGTATCTGAGTCGGCAGTAGTAGCCTTATTTTAGTGCTTGCCGTGTCTCGCAGTATTCCTTCCGGCTCCCTACTAATGTATCTGAGCCGGCAGTAGTAGTCTTATATTAGTGCTTGCCGTGTCTCGTAGTATTCCTTTTCAGCTCCCTACTAATGTATCTGTGCCGGCAGTAGCAGCCTTATATTAGTGCTTGTTGTATCTCGCAGTATTCCTTCCAACTCCCTACTTATATACCTGAGCCGGCAGTAGTAGCCTTTTATTAGTGCTTGGTGTGACTCGCAGTATTCCTTCCAGCTCCCTACTAATGTATCTGAGGTGGAAGTAGTAGCCTAATATTAGTGCTTGCCGTGTCTCGCAGTATTCCTTCCAACTCCCTACTAATGCATCTGAGCCGGCAGTAGTAGCCTTATATTCGTGCTAGTGTGTCTCGCAGTATTCCTTCCAGCTCCCTACTGATGTATCTGAGTCGGCAGAAGTAGCCTTATTTAGTGCTTGCCGTGTCTCGCAGTATTCCTTAAGGCTCCCTACTAATGTATCTGAGCCGGCAGTAGTAGCCTTATATTAGTGCTTGCCGTGTCTCGTAGTATTCCTTTTCAGCTCCCTACTAATGTATCTGAGCCGGCAGTAGTAGCCTTATATTAGTGCTTGGTGTGACTCGCTATATTCCTTCCAGCTCCCTACTAATGTATCTGAGCCGGCAGTAGCAGCCTTATATTAGTGCTTGCCATGTCTCACAGTATTCCTTCCAGCTCCCTACTAATATATCTGAGCCGGCAGTAGTAGCCTTATATTAGTGCTAGGTGTGACTCGCAGTATTCCTTCCAATTCCCTACAGTACTAATGTATCTGAGCCGGCAGTAGCAGCCTTATATTAGTGCTTGGTGTGTCTCGCCGTATTCCTTCCAACTCCCTACTAATGTATCTGAGCCGGCAGTAGTAGCCTTATATTAGTGCTTGCCGTGTCTCGTAGTATTCCTTTTCAGCACCCAACTAATGTATCTGTGCCGGCAGTAGCAGCATTATATTAGTGCTTGTTGTGTCTCGCAGTATTCCTTCCAGCTCCCTACTAATGTATCTGAGCCGGCAGTAGTAGCCTTATATTAGTGCTAGGTGTGACTCGCCGTATTCCTTCCAACTCCCTACTAATGTATCTGAGCCGGCAGTAGCAGCCTTATATTAGTGCTTGGTGTGACTCGCCGTATTCCTTCCAGCTCCCTACTAATGTATCTGAGGTGGCAGTAGTAGCCTTATATTAGTGCTTGCCGTGTCTCGCAGTATTCCTTCCAACTCCCTACTAATGCATCTGAGCCGGCATTAGTAGCCTTATATTAGTGCTAGTGTGTCTCGCAGTATTCCTTCCGGCTCCCTACTGATGTATCTGAGTCGGCAGTAGTAGCCTTATTTTAGTGCTTGCCGTGTCTCGCAGTATTCCTTCCGGCTCCCTACTAATGTATCTGAGCCGGCAGTAGTAGTCTTATATTAGTGCTTTCCGTGTCTCGTAGTATTCCTTTTCAGCTCCCTACTAATGTATCTGTGCCGGCAGTAGCAGCCTTATATTAGTGCTTGTTGTGTCTCGCAGTATTCCTTCCAACTCCATACTTATATACCTGAGCCGGCAGTAGTAGCCTTTTATTAGTGCTTGGTGTGACTCGCCGTATTCCTTCCAGCTCCCTACTAATGTCTCTGAGGTGGAAGTAGTAGCCTAATATTAGTGCTTGCCATGTCTCGCAGTATTCCTTCCAACTCCCTACTAATAGTACTAATGCATCTGAGCCGGCAGTAGTAGCCTTATATTAGTGCTAGTGTGTCTCGCAGTATTCCTTCCAGCTCCCTACTAATGTATCTGAGCCGGCAGTAGTAGCCTTATATTAGTGCTAGTGTGTCTCGCAGTATTCCTTCCGGCTCCCTACTAATGTATCTGAGCCGGTAGTAGTAGCCTTATATTAGTGCTTGCCGTGTCTCGTAGTATTCCTTTTCAGCTCCATACTAATGTATCTGAGCCGGCAGTAGTAGCCTTATATTAGTGCTTGGTGTGACTCGCAATATTCCTTCCAGCTCCCTACTAATGTATCTGAGCCGGCAGTAGCAGCCTTATATTAGTGCTTGCCGTGTCTCACAGTATTCCTTCCAGCTCCCTACTAATGTATCTGAGCCGGCAGTAGTAGCCTTATATTAGTGCTTGGTGTGTCTCGCCGTATTCCTTCCAACTCCCTACAGTACTAATGTATCTGAGCCGGCAGTAGCAGCCTTATATTAGTGCTTGGTGTGTCTCGCCGTATTCCTTCCAACTCCCTACTAATGTATCTGAGCCGGCAGTAGTAGCCTTATATTAGTGCTTGCCGTGTCTCGCAGTATTCCTACCAACTCCCTACTAATGTATCTGTGCCGGCAGTAGTAGCCTTATATTAGTGCTTGGTGTGACTCGCAGTATTCCTTCCAGCTCCCTACTAATGTATCTGAGCCGGCAGTAGTAGCCTTATATTAGTGCTTGTTGTGTCTCGCAGTATTCCTTCCAACTCCCTACTAATGTATCTGAGGTGGCAGTAGTAGCCTTATATTAGTGCTTGGTGTATCTCGCAGTATTCCTTCCAACTCCCTACTAATGCATCTGAGCCGGCAGTAGTAGCCTTATATTAGTGCTAGTGTGTCTCGCAGTATTCCTTCCGAATCCCTACTAATGTATCTGAGCCGGCAGTAGTAGCCTTATATTAGTGCTTGCCGTGTCTCGTAGTATTCCTTTTCAGCTCCCTACTAATGTATCTTAGCCGGTAGTAGTAGCCTTATATTAGTGCTTGGTGTGCCTCGCCGTATTCCTTCCAGCTCCCTACTAATGTATTTGAGCCGGCAGTAGTAGCCTTATATTAGTGCTTGGTGTGACTCGCCGTATTCCTTTCAACTCCCTACTAATGTATTTGAGCCGGCAGTAGTAGCCTTATATTATTGCTTGGTGTGTCTTGCCGTATTCCTTACAACTCCCTACTTATATATCTGAGCCGGCAGTATTAGCCTTATATTAGTGCTTGGTGTGACTCGTCGTTTTCCTTCCAACTCCCTACTTATATATCTGAGCCGGCAGTAGTAGCCTTATATTAGTGCTTGGGGGACTCGCCGTATTCCTTCCAACTCCCTACTAATGTATCTGAGCCGGCAGTAGTAGCCTTATATTAGTGCTTCGTGTGACTCGCAGTATTCCTTCCAACTCCCTACTAATGTATCTGAGCCGGCAGTAGCAGCCTTATATTAGTGCTTAATGTGACTCGACGTATTCCTTCCAGCTCCCTACTAATGTATCTGAGGTGGCAGTAGTAGCCTTATATTAGTGCTTGCCGTGTCTCGTAGTATTCCTTCCAACTCCCTACTAATGCATCTGAGCCGGCATTAGTAGCCTTATATTAGTGCTAGTGTGTCTCGCAGTATTCCTTCCGGCTCCCTACTGATGTATCTGAGTCGGCAGTAGTAGCCTTATTTTAGTGCTTGCCGTGTCTCGCAGTATTCCTTCCGGCTCCCTACTAATGTATCTGAGCCGGCAGTAGTAGTCTTATATTAGTGCTTGCCGTGTCTCGTAGTATTCGTTTTCAGCTCCCTACTAATGTATCTGTGCCGGCAGTAGCAGCCTTATATTAGTGCTTGTTGTGTCTCGCAGTATTCCTTCCAACTCCCTACTTATATACCTGAGCCGGCAGTAGTAGCCTTTTATTAGTGCTTGGTGTGACTCGCCGTATTCCTTCCAGCTCCCTACTAATGTATCTGTGCCGGCAGTAGTAGCCTTATATTAGTGCTTCGTGTGACTCGCAGTATTCCTTCCAGCTCCCTACTAATGTATCTGAGGTGGAAGTAGTAGCCTAATATTAGTGCTTGCCATGTCTCGCAGTATTACTTCCATCTCCCTACTAATAGTACTAATGCATCTGAGCCGGCAGTAGTAGCCTTATATTAGTGCTAGTGTGTCTCGCAGTAATCCTTCCAGCTCCCTACTAATGTATCTGAGCCGGCAGTAGTAGCCTTATATTAGTGCTAGTGTGTCTCGCAGTATTCCTTCCGGCTCCCTACTAATGTATCTGAGCCGGCAGTAGTAGCCTTATATTAGTGCTTGCCGTGTCTCGTAGTATTCCTTTTCAGCTCCATACTAATGTATCTGAGCCGGCAGTAGTAGCCTTATATTAGTGCTTGGTGTGACTCGCAATATTCCTTCCAGCTCCCTACTAAAGTATCTGAGCCGGCAGTAGTAGCCTTATATTAGTGCTTGGTGTGTCTCGCCGTATTCCTTCCAACTCCCTACAGTACTAATGTATCTGAGCCGGCAGTAGCAGCCTTATATTAGTGCTTGGTGTGTCTCGCCGTATTCCTTCCAACTCCCTACTAATGTATCTGAGCCGGCAGTAGTAGCCTTATATTAGTGCTTGCCGTGTCTCGCAGTATTCCTTCCAACTCCCTACTAATGTATCTGTGCCGGCAGTAGTAGCCTTATATTAGTGCTTGGTGTGACTCGCAGTATTCATTCCAGCTCCCTACTAATGTATCTGAGCCGGCAGTAGTAGCCTTATATTAGTGCTTGTTGTGTCTCGCAGTATTCCTTCCAACTCCCTACTAATGTATCTGAGGTGGCAGTAGTAGCCTTATATTAGTGCTTGGTGTGTCTCGCAGTATTCCTTCCAACTCCCTACTAATGCATTTGAGCCGGCAGTAGTAGCCTTATATTAGTGCTAGTGTGTCTCGCAGTATTCCTTCCGGATCCCTACTAATGTATCTGAGCCGGCATTAGTAGCCTTATATGAGTGCTTGCCGTGTCTCGTAGTATTCCTTTTCAGCTCCCTACTAATGTATCTGAGCCGGTAGTAGTAGCCTTATATTAGTGCTTGGTGTGCCTCGCCGTATTCCTTCCAGCTCCCTACTAATGTATTTGAGCCGGCAGTAGTAGCCTTATATTAGTGCTTGGTGTGACTCGCCGTATTCCTTTCAACTCCCTACTAATGTATCTGAGCCGGCAGTAGTAGCCTTATATTATTGCTTGGTGTGTCTTGCCGTATTCCTTCCAACTCCCTACTTATATATCTGAGCCGGCAGTAGTAGCCTTATATTAGTGCTTGGTGTGACTCGTCGTTTTCCTTCCAACTCCCTACTTATATATCTGAGCCGGCAGTAGTAGCCTTATATTAGTGCTTGGGGGACTCGCCGTATTCCTTCCAACTCCCTACTAATGTATCTGAGCCGGCAGTAGTAGCCTTATATTAGTGCTTCGTGTGACTCGCAGTATTCCTTCCAACTCCCTACTAATGTATCTGAGCCTGCAGTAGCAGCCTTATATTAGTGCTTGGTGTGACTCGCCGTATTCCTTCCAGCTCCCTACTAATGTATCTGAGGTGGCAGTAGTAGCCTTATATTAGTGCTTGCCGTGTCTCGCAGTATTCCTTCCAACTCCCTACTAATGCATCTGAGCCGGCATTAGTAGCCTTATATTAGTGCTAGTGTGTCTCGCAGTATTCCTTCCGGCTCCCTACTGATGTATCTGAGTCGGCAGTAGTAGCCTTATTTTAGTGCTTGCCATGTCTCGCAGTATTCCTTCCGGCTCCCTACTAATGTATCTGAGCCGGCAGTAGTAGTCTTATATTAGTGCTTGCCGTGTCTCGTAGTATTCCTTTTCAGCTCCCTACTAATGTATCTGTGCCGGCAGTAGCAGCCTTATATTAGTGCTTGTTGTGTCTCGCAGTATTCCTTCCAACTCCCTACTTATATACCTGAGCCGGCAGTAGTAGCCTTTTATTAGTGCTTGGTGTGACTCGCCGTATTCCTTCCAGCTCCCTACTAATGTATCTGAGGTGGAAGTAGTAGCCTTATATTAGTGCTTGCCATGTCTCGCAGTATTCCTTCCAACTCCCTACTAATAGTACTAATGCATCTGAGCCGGCAGTAGTAGCCTTATATTAGTGCTAGTGTGTCTCGCAGTATTCCTTCCAACTCCCTACTAATGTATCTGAGCCGGCAGTAGTAGCCTTATATTAGTGCTAGTGTGTCTCGCAGTATTCCTTCCGGCTCCCTACTAATGTATCTGAGCCGGCAGTAGTAGCCTTATATTAGTGCTTGCCGTGTCTCGTAGTATTCCTTTTCAGCTCCCTACTAATGTATCTGAGCCGGCAGTAGTAGCCTTATATTAGTGCTTGGTGTGACTCACAATATTCCTTCCAGCTCCCTACTAATGTATCTGAGCCGGCAGTAGCAGCCTTATATTAGTGCTTGCCGTGTCTCACAGTATTCCTTCCAGCTCCCTACTAATGTATCTGAGCCGGCAGTAGTAGCCTTATATTAGTGCTTGGTGTGTCTCGCCGTATTCCTTCCAACTCCCTACAGTACTAATGTATCTGAGCCGGCAGTAGCAGCCTTATATTAGTGCTTGGTGTGTCTCGCCGTATTCCTTCCAACTCCCTACTAATGTATCTGAGCCGGCAGTAGTAGCCTTATATTAGTGCTAGGTGTGACTCGCAGTATTCCTTCCAACTCCCTACTAATGTATCTGAGCCGGCAGTAGCAGCCTTATATTAGTGCTTGGTGTGTCTCGCCGTATTACTTCTAACTCCCTACTAATGTATCTGAGCCGGCAGTAGTAGCCTTATATTAGTGCTTGTTGTGTCTCGCAGTATTCCTTCCAACTCCCTACTAATGTATCTGAGGTGGCAGTAGTAGCCTTATATTAGTGCTTGGTGTGTCTCGCAGTATTCCTTCCAACTCCCTACTAATGCATCTGAGCCGGCAGTAGTAGCCTTATATTAGTGCTAGTGTGTCTCCCAGTATTCCTTCCGGATCCCTACTAATGTATCTGAGCCGGCAGTAGTAGCCTTATATTAGTGCTTGCCATGTCTCGTAGTATTCCTTTTCAGCTCCCTACTAATGTAACTGAGCCGGTAGTAGTAGCCTTATATTAGTGCTTGGAGTGCCTCGCCGTATTCCTTCCAGCTCCCTACTAATGTATTTGAGCCGGCAGTAGTAGCCTTATATTAGTGCTTGGTGTGACTCGCCATATTCCTTTTAACTCCCTACTAATGTATCTGAGCCGGCAGTAGTAGCCTTATATTATTGCTTGGTGTGTCTTGCCGTATTCCTTCCAACTCCCTACTTATATATCTGAGCCGGCAGTAGTAGCCTTATATTAGTGCTTGGTGTGACTCGTCGTTTTCCTTCCAACTCCCTACTTATATATCTGAGCCGGCAGTAGTAGCCTTATATTAGTGCTTGGTGGACTCGCCGTATTCCTTCCAACTCCCTACTAATGTATCTGAGCCGGCAGTAGTAGCCTTATATTAGTGCTTCGTGTGACTCGCAGTATTCCTTCCAACTCCCTACTAATGTATCTGAGCCGGCAGTAGTAGCCTTATATAAGTGCTTGGTGTGCCTCGCCGTATTCCTTCCAGCTCCCTACTAATGTATTTGAGCCGACAGTAGTAGCCTTATATTAGTGCTTGGTGTCACTCGCCATATTCCTTCCAACTCCCTACTAATGTATCTGAGCCGGCAGTAGTAGCCTTATATTATTGCTTGGTGTGTCTCGCCGTATTCCTACCTACTCCCTACTTATATATCCGAGCTGGCAGTAGTAGCCTTATATTAGTGCTTGGTGTGACTCACCGTATTCCTTCCAACTCCCTACTTATATATCTGAGCCGGCAGTAGTAGCCTTATATTAGTGCTTGGTGTGACTCGCCGTATTCCTTCCAGCTCCCTACTAATGTATATGAGCCGACAGTAGTAGCCTTATATTAGTGCTTGATGTCACTCGCCATATTCCTTCCAACTCCCTACTAATGTATCTGAGCCGGCAGTAGTAGCCTTATATTATTGCTTGGTGTGTCTCGCCGTATTCCTTCCTACTCCCTACTTATATATCCGAGCTGGCAGTAGTAGCCTTATATTAGTGCTTGGTGTGACTCACCGTATTCCTTCCAACTCCCTACTTATATATCTGAGCCGGCAGTAGTAGCCTTATATTAGTGCTTGGTGTGACTCGCCGTATTCCTTCCAGCTCCCTACTAATGTATCTGAGGTGGCAGTAGTAGCCTTATATTAGTGCTTGCCGTGTTTCGCAGTATTCCTTCCAACTCACTACTAATGCATTTGAGCCGGCAGTAGTAGCCTTATATAAGTGCTAGTGTGTCTCGCAGTATTCCTTCCGGCTCCCTACTAATGTATCTGAGTCGGCAGTAGCAGCCTTATTTTAGTGCTTGCTGTGTCTCGCAGTATTCCTTCCGGCTCCCTACTAATGTATCTGTGCCGGCAGTAGCAGCCTTATATTAGTACTTGTTGTGTCTCGCAGTATTCCTTTCAGCTCCCTACTAATGTATCTGAGCCGGCAGTAGTAGCCTTATATTAGTACTTGGTGTGACTCGCCGTATTCCTTCTAGCTCCCTACTAATGTGTCTGAGCCGGCAGTAGCAGCCTTATATTAGTGCTTGCCGTGTTTCACAATATTCCTTCCAGCTCCCTACTAATGTATCTGAGCCGGCAGTAGTAGCCTTATATTAGTGCTAGGTGTGACTCGCAGTATTCCTTCCAACTCCCTACTAATGTATCTGAGCCGGCAGTAGTAGCCTTATATTAGTGCTTGCCGTTTCTCGCAGTATTCCTTCCAACTCCCTACTAATAAATCTGAGCCGGCAATAGTAGCCTTATATGAGTGCTTGCCGTGTCTCGTAGTATTCCTTTTCAGCTCCCTACTAATGTATCTGAGCCGGTAGTAGTAGCCTTATATTAGTGCTTGGTGTGCCTCGCCGTATTCCTTCCAGCTCCCTACTAATGTATTTGAGCCGGCAGTAGTAGCCTTATATTAGTGCTTGGTGTGACTCGCCGTATTCCTTTCAACTCCCTACTAATGTATCTGAGCCGGCAGTAGTAGCCTTATATTATTGCTTGGTGTGTCTTGCCGTATTCCTTCCAACTCCCTACTTATATATCTGAGCCGGCAGTAGTAGCCTTATATTAGTGCTTGGTGTGACTCGTCGTTTTCCTTCCAACTCCCTACTTATATATCTGAGCCGGCAGTAGTAGCCTTATATTAGTGCTTGGGGGACTCGCCGTATTCCTTCCAACTCCCTACTAATGTATCTGAGCCGGCAGTAGTAGCCTTATATTAGTGCTTCGTGTGACTCGCAGTATTCCTTCCAACTCCCTACTAATGTATCTGAGCCTGCAGTAGCAGCCTTATATTAGTGCTTGGTGTGACTCGCCGTATTCCTTCCAGCTCCCTACTAATGTATCTGAGGTGGCAGTAGTAGCCTTATATTAGTGCTTGCCGTGTCTCGCAGTATTCCTTCCAACTCCCTACTAATGCATCTGAGCCGGCATTAGTAGCCTTATATTAGTGCTAGTGTGTCTCGCAGTATTCCTTCCGGCTCCCTACTGATGTATCTGAGTCGGCAGTAGTAGCCTTATTTTAGTGCTTGCCATGTCTCACAGTATTCCTTCCGGCTCCCTACTAATGTATCTGAGCCGGCAGTAGTAGTCTTATATTAGTGCTTGCCGTGTCTCGTAGTATTCCTTTTCAGCTCCCTACTAATGTATCTGTGCCGGCAGTAGCAGCCTTATATTAGTGCTTGTTGTGTCTCGCAGTATTCCTTCCAACTCCCTACTTATATACCTGAGCCGGCAGTAGTAGCCTTTTATTAGTGCTTGGTGTGACTCGCCGTATTCCTTCCAGCTCCCTACTAATGTATCTGAGGTGGAAGTAGTAGCCTTATATTAGTGCTTGCCATGTCTCGCAGTATTCCTTCCAACTCCCTACTAATAGTACTAATGCATCTGAGCCGGCAGTAGTAGCCTTATATTAGTGCTAGTGTGTCTCGCAGTATTCCTTCCAACTCCCTACTAATGTATCTGAGCCGGCAGTAGTAGCCTTATATTAGTGCTAGTGTGTCTCGCAGTATTCCTTCCGGCTCCCTACTAATGTATCTGAGCCGGCAGTAGTAGCCTTATATTAGTGCTTGCCGTGTCTCGTAGTATTCCTTTTCAGCTCCCTACTAATGTATCTGAGCCGGCAGTAGTAGCCTTATATTAGTGCTTGGTGTGACTCGCAATATTCCTTCCAGCTCCCTACTAATGTATCTGAGCCGGCAGTAGCAGCCTTATATTAGTGCTTGCCGTGTCTCACAGTATTCCTTCCAGCTCCCTACTAATGTATCTGAGCCGGCAGTAGCAGCCTTATATTAGTGCTTGGTGTGTCTCGCCGTATTCCTTCCAACTCCCTACTAATGTATCTGAGCCGGCAGTAGTAGCCTTATATTAGTGCTTGCCGTGTCTCGCAGTATTCCTTCCAACTCCCTACTAATGTATCTGTGCCGGCAGTAGTAGCCTTATATTAGTGCTTGGTGTGACTCGCAGTATTCATTCCAGCTCCCTACTAATGTATCTGAGCCGGCAGTAGTAGCCTTATATTAGTGCTTGTTGTGTCTCGCAGTATTCCTTCCAACTCCCTACTAATGTATCTGAGGTGGCAGTAGTAGCCTTATATTAGTGCTTGGTGTGTCTCGCAGTATTCCTTCCAACTCCCTACTAATGCATTTGAGCCGGCAGTAGTAGCCTTATATTAGTGCTAGTGTGTCTCGCAGTATTCCTTCCGGATCCCTACTAATGTATCTGAGCCGGCATTAGTAGCCTTATATGAGTGCTTGCCGTGTCTCGTAGTATTCCTTTTCAGCTCCCTACTAATGTATCTGAGCCGGTAGTAGTAGCCTTATATTAGTGCTTGGTGTGCCTCGCCGTATTCCTTCCAGCTCCCTACTAATGTATTTGAGCCGGCAGTAGTAGCCTTATATTAGTGCTTGGTGTGACTCGCCGTATTCCTTTCAACTCCCTACTAATGTATCTGAGCCGGCAGTAGTAGCCTTATATTATTGCTTGGTGTGTCTTGCCGTATTCCTTCCAACTCCCTACTTATATATCTGAGCCGGCAGTAGTAGCCTTATATTAGTGCTTGGTGTGACTCGTCGTTTTCCTTCCAACTCCCTACTTATATATCTGAGCCGGCAGTAGTAGCCTTATATTAGTGCTTGGGGGACTCGCCGTATTCCTTCCAACTCCCTACTAATGTATCTGAGCCGGCAGTAGTAGCCTTATATTAGTGCTTCGTGTGACTCGCAGTATTCCTTCCAACTCCCTACTAATGTATCTGAGCCTGCAGTAGCAGCCTTATATTAGTGCTTGGTGTGACTCGCCGTATTCCTTCCAGCTCCCTACTAATGTATCTGAGGTGGCAGTAGTAGCCTTATATTAGTGCTTGCCGTGTCTCGCAGTATTCCTTCCAACTCCCTACTAATGCATCTGAGCCGGCATTAGTAGCCTTATATTAGTGCTAGTGTGTCTCGCAGTATTCCTTCCGGCTCCCTACTGATGTATCTGAGTCGGCAGTAGTAGCCTTATTTTAGTGCTTGCCATGTCTCGCAGTATTCCTTCCGGCTCCCTACTAATGTATCTGAGCCGGCAGTAGTAGTCTTATATTAGTGCTTGCCGTGTCTCGTAGTATTCCTTTTCAGCTCCCTACTAATGTATCTGTGCCGGCAGTAGCAGCCTTATATTAGTGCTTGTTGTGTCTCGCAGTATTCCTTCCAACTCCCTACTTATATACCTGAGCCGGCAGTAGTAGCCTTTTATTAGTGCTTGGTGTGACTCGCCGTATTCCTTCCAGCTCCCTACTAATGTATCTGAGGTGGAAGTAGTAGCCTTATATTAGTGCTTGCCATGTCTCGCAGTATTCCTTCCAACTCCCTACTAATAGTACTAATGCATCTGAGCCGGCAGTAGTAGCCTTATATTAGTGCTAGTGTGTCTCGCAGTATTCCTTCCAACTCCCTACTAATGTATCTGAGCCGGCAGTAGTAGCCTTATATTAGTGCTAGTGTGTCTCGCAGTATTCCTTCCGGCTCCCTACTAATGTATCTGAGCCGGCAGTAGTAGCCTTATATTAGTGCTTGCCGTGTCTCGTAGTATTCCTTTTCAGCTCCCTACTAATGTATCTGAGCCGGCAGTAGTAGCCTTATATTAGTGCTTGGTGTGACTCGCAATATTCCTTCCAGCTCCCTACTAATGTATCTGAGCCGGCAGTAGCAGCCTTATATTAGTGCTTGCCGTGTCTCACAGTATTCCTTCCAGCTCCCTACTAATGTATCTGAGCCGGCAGTAGTAGCCTTATATTAGTGCTTGGTGTGTCTCGCCGTATTCCTTCCAAACCCCTACAGTACTAATGTATCTGAGCCGGCAGTAGCAGCCTTATATTAGTGCTTGGTGTGTCTCGACGTATTCCTTCCAACTCCCTACTAATGTATCTGAGCCGGCAGTAGTAGCCTTATATTAGTGCTAGGTGTGACTCGCAGTATTCCTTCCAACTCCCTACTAATGTATCTGAGCCGGCAGTAGCAGCCTTATATTAGTGCTTGGTGTGTCTCGCCGTATTACTTCTAACTCCCTACTAATGTATCTGAGCCGGCAGTAGTAGCCTTATATTAGTGCTTGTTGTGTCTCGCAGTATTCCTTCCAACTCCCTACTAATGTATCTGAGGTGGCAGTAGTAGCCTTATATTAGTGCTTGGTGTGTCTCGCAGTATTCCTTCCAACTCCCTACTAATGCATCTGAGCCGGCAGTAGTAGCCTTATATTAGTGCTAGTGTGTCTCCCAGTATTCCTTCCGGATCCCTACTAATGTATCTGAGCCGGCAGTAGTAGCCTTATATTAGTGCTTGCCATGTCTCGTAGTATTCCTTTTCAGCTCCCTACTAATGTAACTGAGCCGGTAGTAGTAGCCTTATATTAGTGCTTGGAGTGCCTCGCCGTATTCCTTCCAGCTCCCTACTAATGTATTTGAGCCGGCAGTAGTAGCCTTATATTAGTGCTTGGTGTGACTCGCCATATTCCTTTTAACTCCCTACTAATGTATCTGAGCCGGCAGTAGTAGCCTTATATTATTGCTTGGTGTGTCTTGCCGTATTCCTTCCAACTCCCTACTTATATATCTGAGCCGGCAGTAGTAGCCTTATATTAGTGCTTGGTGTGACTCGTCGTTTTCCTTCCAACTCCCTACTTATATATCTGAGCCGGCAGTAGTAGCCTTATATTAGTGCTTGGTGGACTCGCCGTATTCCTTCCAACTCCCTACTAATGTATCTGAGCCGGCAGTAGTAGCCTTATATTAGTGCTTCGTGTGACTCGCAGTATTCCTTCCAACTCCCTACTAATGTATCTGAGCCGGCAGTAGTAGCCTTTTATAAGTGCTTGGTGTGCCTCGCCGTATTCCTTCCAGCTCCCTACTAATGTATTTGAGCCGACAGTAGTAGCCTTATATTAGTGCTTGGTGTCACTCGCCATATTCCTTCCAACTCCCTACTAATGTATCTGAGCCGGCAGTAGTAGCCTTATATTATTGCTTGGTGTGTCTCGCCGTATTCCTACCTACTCCCTACTTATATATCCGAGCTGGCAGTAGTAGCCTTATATTAGTGCTTGGTGTGACTCACCGTATTCCTTCCAACTCCCTACTTATATATCTGAGCCGGCAGTAGTAGCCTTATATTAGTGCTTGGTGTGACTCGCCGTATTCCTTCCAGCTCCCTACTAATGTATATGAGCCGACAGTAGTAGCCTTATATTAGTGCTTGATGTCACTCGCCATATTCCTTCCAACTCCCTACTAATGTATCTGAGCCGGCAGTAGTAGCCTTATATTATTGCTTGGTGTGTCTCGCCGTATTCCTTCCTACTCCCTACTTATATATCCGAGCTGGCAGTAGTAGCCTTATATTAGTGCTTGGTGTGACTCACCGTATTCCTTCCAACTCCCTACTTATATATCTGAGCCGGCAGTAGTAGCCTTATATTAGTGCTTGGTGTGACTCGCCGTATTCCTTCCAGCTCCCTACTAATGTATCTGAGGTGGCAGTAGTAGCCTTATATTAGTGCTTGCCGTGTTTCGCAGTATTCCTTCCAACTCACTACTAATGCATTTGAGCCGGCAGTAGTAGCCTTATATAAGTGCTAGTGTGTCTCGCAGTATTCCTTCCGGCTCCCTACTAATGTATCTGAGTCGGCAGTAGCAGCCTTATTTTAGTGCTTGCTGTGTCTCGCAGTATTCCTTCCGGCTCCCTACTAATGTATCTGTGCCGGCAGTAGCAGCCTTATATTAGTACTTGTTGTGTCTCGCAGTATTCCTTTCAGCTCCCTACTAATGTATCTGAGCCGGCAGTAGTAGCCTTATATTAGTACTTGGTGTGACTCGCCGTATTCCTTCTAGCTCCCTACTAATGTGTCTGAGCCGGCAGTAGCAGCCTTATATTAGTGCTTGCCGTGTTTCACAATATTCCTTCCAGCTCCCTACTAATGTATCTGAGCCGGCAGTAGTAGCCTTATATTAGTGCTAGGTGTGACTCGCAGTATTCCTTCCAACTCCCTACTAATGTATCTGAGCCGGCAGTAGTAGCCTTATATTAGTGCTTGCCGTTTCTCGCAGTATTCCTTCCAACTCCCTACTAATAAATCTGAGCCGGCAATAGTAGCCTTATATTAGTGCTTGTTGTGACTCGCCGTATTCCTTCCAACTCCCTACTTATATATCTGAGCCGGCAGTAGTAGCCTTATATTAGTGCTTGGTGTGACTCGCCGTATTCCTTCCAGCTCCTTACTAATGTATCTGAGCCGGCAGTAGTAGCCTTATATTAGTGCTTGCCGTGTCTCGTAGTAATCCTTTTCAGCTCCCTACTAATGTATCTGTGCCGGCAGTAGCAGCCTTATATTAGTGCTTGTTGTGTCTCGCAGTATTCCTTTCAGCTCCCTACTAATGTATCTGAGCCGGCAGTAGTAGCCTTATATTAGTACTTGGTGTGACTCGCCGTATTCCTTCTAGCTCCTTACTAATGTGTCTGAGCCGGCAGTAGCAGCCTTATATTAGTGCTTGCCGTGTCTCACAGTATTCCTTCCAGCTCCCTGCTAATGTATCTGAGCCGGCAGTAGTAGCCTTATATTAGTGCTAGGTGTGACTCGCAGTATTCCTTCCAACTCCCTACTAATGTATCTGAGCCGGCAGTAGTAGCCTTATATTAGTGCTTGGTGTGTCTCGCCGTATTCCTTCCAACTCCCTACAAATGTATCTGAGCCGGCAGTAGTAGCCTTATATTAGTGCTTGCCGTGTCTTGCAGTATTCCTTCCAGCTCCCTACTAATGTATCTGAGGCGGCAGTAGTAGCTTTATATTAGTGCTTGTTGTGTCTCGCAGTATTCCTTCTAACTCCCTACTAATGTATCTGAGCCGGCAGTAGCAGCCTTATATTAGTGCTTGGTGTGTCTCACAGTATTCCTTCCAGCTCCATACTAATGTATCTGAGCCGGCAGTAGCAACCTTATATTAGTGTTTGCCGTTAGTGATGAGCGGGTTCGGTTTTTTGGAAACCGAACCCCCCCGAACTTCACGCTTTTTACACGGGTCCGAGGCAGACTCGGATCTTCCCGCCTTGCTCGGCTAACCCGAGCGCGCCCGAACGTCATCATCCCGCTGTCGGATTCTCGCGAGGCTCGTATTCTATCGCGAGACTCGGATTCTATATAAGGAGCCGCGCGTCGCCGCCATTTTCACACGTGCATTGAGATTGATAGGGAGAGGACGTGGCTGGCGTCCTCTCCATTTAGATAGAGAGTGAGACACTTGATTTACTGGAGCATTAGGAGTACTCAGAGAGTGCAGAGTTTTGCTGATAGTTATACTAGTGACCACCAGTTTTATTTATTATTTAATATAATCCGTTCTCTGCCTGAAAAGAAACGATACACAGTCACATACCATATCTGTGCTCAGCCTCAGTGTGCCTCATGATAATATCATCTATGTATATCTGACTGTGCTGAGTAGTGCTCACTGCTCACACAGCTTAATTGTGGGGGAGACTGGGGAGCAGTTATAGCAGGAGTACATATTTAACAGTGCACACTTTTGCTGCCAGAGTACCAGTGTGACTGACCAGCAGTGACCACCAGTATATTGTCTGCCTGAAAAAGTTAAACACTCGTGTGGTGTTTTTTTTTTTATTCTATAAACGCATTCTGCTGACAGTGTCCAGCAGGTCCGTCATTCATTATATTTCTATCTTCTTCATACTAGTAGTTTAGGAGTCTGCAGTGCTGACAGTGTCCAGCAGGTCCGTCATTATACAATATATACCTGTCCTGCAGTAGTGATATATATATATTTTTTATATCATTATCATCCAGTCTATACTAGCAGACGCAGTACGGTAGTCCACGGCTGTAGCTACCTCTGTGTCGGCAGTCGCTCGTCCATAATTGTATACCTACCTGTGGTGGTTTTTTTTTTTTATATCTTCTTCATACTAGTAGTTTAGGAGTCTGCAGTGCTGACAGTGTCCAGCAGGTCCGTCATTATACAATATATACCTGTCCTGCAGTAGTGATATATATATATTTTTTACATCATTATCATCCAGTCTATACTAGCAGACGCAGTACGGTAGTCCACGGCTGTAGCTACCTCTGTGTCGGCAGTCGCTCGTCCATAATTGTATACCTACCTGTGGTGGTTTTTTTTTTTTCTATCTTCTTCATACTAGTAGTTTAGGAGTTTGCAGTGCTGACAGTGTCCAACAGGTCCGTCATTATACAATATATACCTGTCCTGCAGTAGTGATATATATATATATTTTTTATATCATTATCATCCAGTCTATACTAGCAGACGCAGTACGGTAGTCCACGGCTGTAGCTACCTCTGTGTCGGCAGTCGCTCGTCCATAATTGTATACCTACATGTGGTGGTTTATTTTTTTCTATCTTCTTCATACTAGTAGTTTAGGAGTCTGCAGTGCTGACAGTGTCCAGCAGGTCCGTCATTATACAATATATACCTGTCCTGCAGTAGTGATATATATATATTTTTTATATCATTATCATCCAGTCTATACTAGCAGACGCAGTACGGTAGTCCACGGCTGTAGCTACCTCTGTGTCGGCAGTCGCTCGTCCATAATTGTATACCTACCTGTGGTGGTTTTTTTTTTTCTATCTTCTTCATACTAGTAGTTTAGGAGTCTGCAGTGCTGACAGTGTCCAGCAGGTCCGTCATTATACAATATATACCTGTCCTGCAGTAGTGATATATATATATTTTTTATATCATTATCATCCAGTCTATACTAGCAGACGCAGTACGGTAGTCCACGGCTGTAGCTACCTCTGTGTCGGCACTGGCAGTCTCTCGTCCATAATTGTATACCTACCTGTGGTGGGTTTTTTTTTCTATCTTCTTCATACTAGTAGTTTAGGAGTCTGCAGTGCTGACAGTGTCCAGCAGGTCCGTCATTATACAATATATACCTGTCCTGCAGTTGTGATATATATATATTTTTTATATCATTATCATCCAGTCTATACTAGCAGACGCAGTACGGTAGTCCACGGCTGTAGCTACCTCTGTGTCGGTACTGGCAGTCGCTCGTCCATAATTGTATACCTACCTGTGGTGGGTTTTTTTTTTCTATCTTCTTCATACTAGTAGTTTAGGAGTCTGCAATGCTGACAGTGTCCAGCAGGTCTGTCATTATATAATATATACCTGTCCTGCAGTAGTGATATATATATATATTTTATATAATTATCATCCAGTCTATACTAGCAGACGCAGTACGGTAGTCCACGGCTGTAGCTACCTCTGTGTCGGCACTGGCAGTCGCTCGTCCATAATTGTATACCTACCTGTGGTCGTTTTTTTTTTCTATCTTCTTCATACTAGTAGTTTAGGAGTCTGCAGTGCTGACAGTGTCCAGCAGGTCCGTCATTATACAATATATACCTGTCCTGCAGTAGTGATATATATATATTTTTTATATCATTATCATCCAGTCTATACTAGCAGACACAGTACGGTAGTCCACGGCTGTAGCTACCTCTGTGTCGGCAGTCGCTCGTCATCCATAAGTATACTAGTATCCATCCATCTCCATTGTTTACCTGAGGTGCCTTTTAGTTGTGCCTATTAAAATATGGAGAACAAAAATGTTGAGGTTCCAAAAATAGGGAAAGATCAAGATCCACTTCCACCTCGTGCTGAAGCTGCTGCCACTAGTCATGGCCGAGACGATGAAATGCCATCAACGTCGTCTGCCAAGGCCGATGCCCAATGTCATAGTACAGAGCATGTAAAATCCAAAACACCAAATATCAGTAAAAAAAGGACTCAAAAATCTAAAATAAAATCGTCGGAGGAGAAGCGTTAACTTGCCAATATGCCATTTACCACACGGAGTGGCAAGGAACGGCTGAGGCCCTGGCCTATGTTCATGGCTAGTGGTTCAGCTTCACATGAGGATGGAAGCACTCAGCCTCTCGCTAGAAAAATGAAAAGACTTAAGCTGGCAAAAGCACAGCAAAGAACTGTGCGTTCTTCGAAATCACAAATCCACAAGGAGAGTCCAATTGTGTCGGTTGCGATGCCTGACCTTCCCAACACTGGAGGTGAAGAGCATGCGCCTTCCACCATTTGCACGCCCCCTGCAAGTGCTGGAAGGAGCACCCGCAGTCCAGTTCCTGATAGTCAGATTGAAGATGTCAGTGTTGAAGTACACCAGGATGAGGAGGATATGGGTGTTGCTGGCGCTGGGGAGGAAATTGACCAGGAGGATTCTGATGGTGAGGTGGTTTGTTTAAGTCAGGCACCCGGGTAGACACCTGTTGTCCGTGGGAGGAATATGGCCATTGACATGCCTGGTGAAAATACCAAAAAAATCAGCTCTTCAGTGTGGAATTATTTCAACAGAAATGCGGACAACATTTGTCAAGCCGTGTGTTGCCTTTGTCAAGCTGTAATAAGTAGGGGTAAGGACGTTAACCACCTCGGAACATCCTCCCTTATACGTCACCTGCAGCGCATTCATCATAAGTCAGTGACAAGTTCAAAAACTTTGGGCGACAGCGGAAGCAGTCCACTGACCAGTAAATCCCTTCCTCTTGTAACCAAGCTCACGCAAACCACCCCACCAACTCCCTCAGTGTCAATTTCCTCCTTCCCCAGGAATGCCAATAGTCCTGCAGGCCATGTCACTGGCAATTCTGACGAGTCCTCTCCTGCCTGGGATTCCTCCGATGCATCCTTGCGTGTAACGCCTACTGCTGCTGGCGCTGCTGTTGTTGCTGCTGGGAGTCGATGGTCATCCCAGAGGGGAAGTCGTAAGACCACTTTTACTACTTCCACCAAGCAATTGACTGTCCAACAGTCCTTTGCGAGGAAGATGAAATATCACAGCAGTCATCCTGCTGCAAAGCGGATAACTGAGGCCTTGGCATCCTGGGCGGTGAGAAACGTGGTTCCGGTATCCATCATTACTGCAGAGCCAACTAGAGACTTGTTGGAGGTACTGTGTCCCCGGTACCAAATACCATCTAGGTTCCATTTCTCTAGGCAGGCGATACCGAAAATGTACACAGACCTCAGAAAAAGACTCACCAGTGTCCTAAAAAATGCAGTTGTACCCAATGTCCAGTTAACCACGGACATGTGGACAAGTGGAGCAGGGCAGACTCAGGACTATATGACTGTGACAGCCCACTGGGTAGATGTATTGACTCCCGCCACAAGAACAGCAGCGGCGGCACCAGTAGCAGCATCTCGCAAACGCCAACTCTTTCCTAGGCAGGCTACGCTTTGTATCACCGCTTTCCAGAATACGCACACAGCTGAAAACCTCTTACGGCAACTGAGGAAGATCATCGCAGAATGGCTTACCCCAATTGGACTCTCCTGTGGATTTGTGGCATCGGACAACGCTAGCAATATTGTGTGTGCATTAAATCTGGGCAAATTCCAGCACGTCCCATGTTTTGCACATACCTTGAATTTGGTGGTGCAGAATTATTTAAAAAACGAGAGGGGCGTGCAAGAGATGCTGTCGGTGGCCAGAAGAATTGCGGGACACTTTCGGCGTACAGGCACCACGTACAGAAGACTGGAGCACCACCAAAAACGCCTGAACCTGCCCTGCCATCATCTGAAGCAAGAAGTGGTAACGAGGTGGAATTCAACCCTCTATATGCTTCAGAGGTTGGAGGAGCAGCAAAAGGCCATTCAAGCCTATACAACTGAGCACGATATAGGAGGTGGAATGCACCTGTCTCAAGCGCAGTGGAGAATGATTTCAACGTTGTGCAAGGTTCTGCAACCTTTTGAACTTGCCACACGTGAAGTCAGTTCAGACACTGCCAGCCTGAGTCAGGTCATTCCCCTCATCAGGCTTTTGCAGAAGAAGCTGGAGACATTGAAGGAGGAGCTAACACAGAGCGATTCCGCTAGGCATGTGGGACTTGTGGATGGAGCCCTTAATTCGCTTAACAAGGATTCACGGGTGGTCAATCTGTTGAAATCAGAGCACTACATTTTGGCCACCGTGCTCGATCCTAGATTTAAAACCTACCTTGGATCTCTCTTTCCGGCAGACACAAGTCTGCTGGGGTTCAAAGAACTGCTGGTGAGAAAATTGTCAAGTCAAGCGGAACGCGACCTGTCAACATCTCCTCCTTCACATTCTCCCGCAACTGGGGGTGCGAGGAAAAGGCTCAGAATTCCGAGCCCACCCGCTGGCGGTGATGCAGGGCAGTCTGGAGCGACTGCTGATGCTGACATCTGGTCCGGACTGAAGGACCTGCCAACGATTACGGACATGTCGTCTACTGTCACTGCATATGATTCTCTCCCCATTGAAAGAATGGTGGAGGATTATATGAGTGACCGCATCCAAGTAGGCACGTCAGACAGTCCGTACTTATACTGGCAGGAAAAAGAGGCAATTTGGAGGCCCTTGCACAAACTGGCTTTATTCTACCTAAGTTGCCCTCCCACAAGTGTGTACTCCGAAAGAGTGTTTAGTGCCGCCGCTCACCTTGTCAGCAATCGGCGTACGAGGTTACATCCAGAAAATGTGGAGAAGATGATGTTCATTAAAATGAATTATAATCAATTCCTCCGTGGAGACATTCACCAGCAGCAATTGCCTCCACAAAGTACACAGGGAGCTGAGATGGTGAATTCCAGTGGGGACGAATTGATAATCTGTGAGGAGGGGGATGTACACGGTGATATATCGGAGGATGATGATGAGGTGGACATCTTGCCTCTGTAGAGCCAGTTTGTGCAAGGAGAGATTAATTGCTTCTTTTTTGGTGGGGGTCCAAACCAACCCGTCATTTCAGTCACAGTCGTGTGGCAGACCCTGTCACTGAAATGATGGGTTGGTTAAAGTGTGCATGTCCTGTTTATACAACATAAGGGTGGGTGGGAGGGCCCAAGGACAATTCCATCTTGCACCTCTTTTTTCTTTCATTTTTCTTTGCGTCATGTGCTGTTTGGGGAGTAGTTTTTGGAAGGGCCATCCTGCGTGACACTGCAGTGCCACTCCTAGATGGGCCAGGTGTTTGTGTCGGCCACTTGGGTCGCTTATCTTAGTCACACAGCTACCTCATTGCGCCTCTTTTTTTCTTTGCGTCATGTGCTGTTTGGGGAGTGTTTTTTGGAAGGGCCATCCTGCGTGACACTGCAGTGCCACTCCTAGATGGGCCAGGTGTTTGTGTCGGCCACTTGGGTCGCTTAGCTTACTCACACAGCTACCTCATTGCGCCTCTTTTTTTTCTTCTTTGCGTCATGTGCTGTTTGGGGGGTGTTTTTTGGAAGGGCCATCCTGCGTGACACTGCAGTGCCACTCCTAGATGGGCCAGGTGTTTGTGTCGGCCACTTGGGTCGCTGAGCTTAGTCATCCAGCGACCTCGGTGCAAATTTTAGGACTAAAAATAATATTGTGAGGTGTGAGGTGTTCAGAATAGACTGAAAATGAGTGGAAATTATGGTAATTGAGGTTAATAATACTTTGGGATCAAAATGACCCCCAAATTCTATGATTTAAGCTGTTTTTTAGTGTTTTTTGAAAAAAACACCCGAATCCAAAACACACCCGAATCCGACAAAAAAAAATTCGGTGAGGTTTTGCCAAAACGCGTTCGAACCCAAAACACGGCCGCGGAACCGAACCCAAAACCAAAACACAAAACCCGAAAAATTTCCGGTGCTCATCACTACTTGCCGTGTCTTGCAGTATTCCTTCCAACTCCCTACTAATGTATCTGAGCCGGCAGTAGCAGCCTTATATTAGTGCTTGCCCTGTCTCGCAGTATTCCTTCCAACTCCCTACTAATGTATCTGAGCCGGCAGTAGCAGCCTTATATTAGTGCTTGCTGTGACTCTCAGTATTCCTTCCAACTCCCTACTAATGTATCTGAGCCGGCAGAAGTAGCCTTATATTAGTGCTTGGTGTGACTCGCAATATTCCTTCCAGCTCCCTACTAATCTTTCTGAGCCGGCAGTAGTAGCCTTATATTAGTGCTTGGTGTGACTCGCAATATTCCTTCCAGCTCCCTACTAATGTATCAGAGCCAGCAGTAGTAGCCTTATATTAGTGCTTGCCGTGTCTCGCAGTATTCCTTCCGGCTCCCTACTAATGTATCTGAGCCGGCAGTAGTAGCCTTATATTAGTGCTTGCCGTGTCTCGTAGTATTCCTTTTCAGCTCTCTACTAATGTATCTGAGCCAGTAGTAGTAGCCTTATATTAGTGCTTGGTGTGCCTCGCCGTATTCCTTCCAGCTCCCTACTAATGTATTTGAGCCGGCAATAGTAGCCTTATATTAGTGCTTGGTGTGACTTGCCGTATTCCTTCCAACTCCCTACTAATGTATCTGTGCCGGCAGTAGTAGCCTTATATTATTGCTTGGTGTGTCTTGCCGTATTCCTTCCAACTCCCTACTTATATATCTGAGCCGGCAGTAGTAGCCTTATATTAGTGCTTGGTGTGACTCGCCGTAATCCTTCCAACTCCCTACTTATATATCTGAGCCGACAGTAGTAGCCTTATATTAGTGCTAGGGGTGACTCGCCGTATTCCTTCCAACTCCCTACTAATGTATCTGAGCCGGCAGTAGTAGCCTTATATTAGTGCTTGGTGTGCCTCGCCGTATTCCTTCCAGCTCCCTACTAATGTATTTGAGCCGGCAGTAGTAGCCTTATATTAGTGCTTGGTGTCACTCGCCGTATTCCTTCCAACTCCCTACTAATGTATCTGAGCCGGCAGTAGTAGCCTTATATTATTGCTTGGTGTGTCTCGCCGTATTCCTTCCAACTCCCTACTTATATATCTGAGCCGGCAGTAGTAGCCTTATATTAGTGATTGGTGTGACTCGCAGTATTCCTTCCAACTCCCTAATTATATATCTGAGCAGGCAGTAGTAGCCTTATATTAGTGCTTGGTGTGACTCGCCGTATTCCTTCCAGCTCCCTACTAATGTATCTGAGTTGGCAGTAGTAGCCTTATATTAGTGCTTGCCGTGTCTCACAGTATTCCTTCCAACTCCCTACTAATGCATTTGAGCCGGCAGTAGTAGCCTTATATTAGTGCTAGTGTGTCTCGCAGTATTCCTTCCGGCTCCCTACTAATGTATCTGAGTCGCCAGTAGTAGCCTTATTTTAGTGCTTGCCGTGTCTCGCAGTATTTCTTCCGGCTCCCTACTAATGTATCTGAGTCGGCAGTAGTAGCCTTATATTAGTACTTGCCGTGTCTCGTAGTAATCCTTTTCAGCTGCCTACTAATGTATCTGTGCCGGCAGTAGCAGCCTTATATTAGTGCTTGTTGTGTCTCGCAGTATTCCTTTCAGCTCCCTACTAATGTATCTGAGCCGGCAGTAGTAGCCTTATATTAGTACTTGGTGTGACTCGCCGTATTCCTTCCAGCTCCCTACTAATGTATCTGAGCCGTCAGTAGCAGCCTTATATTAGTGCTTGCCGTGTCTCACAGTATTCCTTCCAGCTCCCTACTAATGTATCTGAGCCGGCAGTAGTAGCCTTATATTAGTGCTAGGTGTGACTCGCAGTATTCCTTCCAACTCCCTACTAATGTATCTGAGCCGGCAGTAGCAGCCTTATATTAGTGCTTGGTGTGTCTCGCCGTATTACTTCTAACTCCCTACTAATGTATCTGAGCCGGCAGTAATAGCCTTATATCAGTGCTTGCCGTGTCTCGCAGTATTCCTTCCAACTCCCTACTAGTGTATCTGAGCCGGCAATAGTAGCCTTATATTAGTGCTTGTTGTGTCTCGCAGTAATCCTTTCAACTCCCTAGTAATGTTTCTGAGCCGGCAGTAGCAGCCTTATATTAGTGCTTGCCGTTTCTCGCAGTATTACTTCCAACTCCCCACTAATGTATCTGAGCCGGCAGTAGCAGCCTTATATTAGTGCTTGCTGTGACTCGCAGTATTCGTTCCAACTCCCTTCTAATGTATCTGAGCCGGCAGTAGTAGCCTTCTATTAGTGCATGCCGTGTCTCACAGTATTCCTTCCAGCTCCCTACTAATGTATCTGTGCCGGCAGTAGTAGCCTTATATTATTGCTTGGTGTGTCTCGCCGTATTCCTTCCAACTCCCTACTTATATATCTGAGCCGGCAGTAGCAGCCTTATATTAGTGATTGGTGTGACTCGGCGTATTCCTTCCAACTCCCTACTTATATATCTTAGCCGGCAGTAGTAACCTTATATTAGTGCTTGGTGTGACTAGCCGTATTCCTTCCAGCTCCCTACTAATGTATCTGAGTTGGCAGTAGTAGCCTTATATAATTGCTTGCCGTGTCACACAGTATTCCTTCCAACTCCCTACTAATGCATTTGAGCCGGCAGTAGCAGCCTTATATTAGTGCTTGCTGTGACTCGCAGTATTCCTTCCATCTCCCTACTAATGTATCTGAGCCGGCAGTAGTAGCCTTCTATTAGTGCATGCCGTGTCTCACAGTATTCCTTCCAGCTCCCTATTAATGTATCTGAGCCGGCAGTAGTAGCCTTATATTAGTGCTAGGAGTGACTCGCAGTATTCCTTCCAACTCCCTACTAATGTATCTGAGCCGGCAGTAGCAGCCTTATATTAGTGCTTGGTGTGTCTCGCCGTATTACTTCCAACTCCCTACTAATGTATCTGAGCCGGCAGTAGTAGCCTTATATTAGTGCTTGCCGTGTCTCGCAGTATTCCTTCCAACTCCCTACTAGTGTATCTGAGCCGGCAGTAGTAGCCTTCTATTAGTGCATGCCGTGTCTCACAGTATTCCTTCCAGCTCCCTATTAATGTATCTGAGCCGGCAGTAGTAGCCTTATATTAGTGCTAGGTGTGACTCGCAGTATTCCTTCCAACTCCCTACTAATGTATCTGAGCCGGCAGTAGCAGCCTTATATTAGTGCTTGGTGTGTATCCAGAGCCGGCCATAGGCATAGGCAAACTAGGCAAATGCCTAGGGAATTTGTTATGCTTAGGGGCACCAGCAGCTTCTGCTGATTAAAATGATATGCGGCATGCCTATATTCTGTATGTGACTGTGGCTATATCTGCATACGAAATGCTACATTGCAGTGTATTCCTGGAAATCACTGTAATGTAGCATTTCATATGCAGATAAAGCCGCAGTCGCACACAGAATATAGGCATGCTTCATATCATTTTAATCAGCAGAAGCTGATTGTGCATCCTAGCCATATAGTAATGCAAATAAGAGGCATTTATGTAAACAAAAGGTGTCCGACGTTAGCAGAGCTGCCAGTTGACTCATGCCAGGCATCTCCTGCAGAACTAGCGGCAGTGCTAGGGGGCACCAGTAAAAATCTTGCCTAGGGCATCATATTGGTTAGGGCCGGCTCTGCGTGTATCGCAGTATTCCTTCCAGCTCCTTACTAATGTATCTCAGCCGGCAGTAGTAGCCTTATATTAGTGCTTGGTGTGACTCGCCGTATTCCTTCCAGCTCCCTACTAATGTATCTGAGCCGGCAGTAGTAGCCTTATATTAGTGCTTGCCGTGTCTCGTAGTATTCCTTTTCAGCTCCCTACTAATGTATCTGAGCCGGCAGTAGCAGCCTTATATTAGTGCTTGCTGTGTCTCGCAGTATTCCTTCCAACTCCCTACTAATGTATCTGAGCCGGCAATAGTAGCCTTATATTAGTGCTTGGTGTGACTCGCCGTATTCCTTCCAACTCCCTACTTATATATCTGAGCCGGCAGTAGTAGCCTTATATTAGTGCTTGGTGTGACTCGCCGTATTCCTTCCAGCTCCCTACTAATGTATCTGAGGTGGCAGTAGTAGCCTTATATTAGTGCTTGCCGTGTCTCGCAGTATTCCTTCCAACTCCCTACTAATGCATCTGAGCCGGCATTAGTAGCCTTATATTAGTGCTAGTGTGTCTCGCCGTATTCCTTCCGGCTCCCTACTGATGTATCTGAGTCGGCAGTAGTAGCCTTATTTTAGTGCTTGCTGTGTCTCACAGTATTCCTTCCGGCTCCCTACTAATGTATCTGAGCCGGCAGTAGTAGTCTTATATTAGTGCTTGCCGTGTCTCGTAGTATTCCTTTTCAGCTCCCTACTAATGTATCTGTGCCGGCAGTAGCAGCCTTATATTAGTGCTTGTTGTATCTCGCAGTATTCCTTCCAACTCCCTACTTATATACCTGAGCCGGCAGTAGTAGCCTTATATTAGTGCTTGGTGTGACTCGTAGTATTCCTTCCAGCTCCCTACTAATGTATCTGAGGTGGAAGTAGTAGCCTAATATTAGTGCTTGCCGTGTCTCGCAGTATTCCTTCCAACTCCCTACTAATGCATCTGAGCCGGCAGTAGTAGCCTTATATTCGTGCTAGTGTGTCTCGCAGTATTCCTTCCAGCTCCCTACTGATGTATCTGAGTCGGCAGAAGTAGCCTTATTTAGTGCTTGCCGTGTCTCGCAGTATTCCTTAAGGCTCCCTACTAATGTATCTGAGCCGGCAGTAGTAGCCTTATATTAGTGCTTGCCGTGTCTCGTAGTATTCCTTTTCAGCTCCCTACTAATGTATCTGAGCCGGCAGTAGTAGCCTTATATTAGTGCTTGGTGTGACTCGCTATATTCCTTCCAGCTCCCTACTAATGTATCTGAGCCGGCAGTAGCAGCCTTATATTAGTGCTTGCCATGTCTCACAGTATTCCTTCCAGCTCCCTACTAATATATCTGAGCCGGCAGTAGTAGCCTTATATTAGTGCTAGGTGTGACTCGCAGTATTCCTTCCAATTCCCTACAGTACTAATGTATCTGAGCCGGCAGTAGCAGCCTTATATTAGTGCTTGGTGTGTCTCGCCGTATTCCTTCCAACTCCCTACTAATGTATCTGAGCCGGCAGTAGTAGCCTTATATTAGTGCTTGCCGTGTCTCGTAGTATTCCTTTTCAGCACCCAACTAATGTATCTGTGCCGGCAGTAGCAGCATTATATTAGTGCTTGTTGTGTCTCGCAGTATTCCTTCCAGCTCCCTACTAATGTATCTGAGCCGGCAGTAGTAGCCTTATATTAGTGCTAGGTGTGACTCGCCGTATTCCTTCCAACTCCCTACTAATGTATCTGAGCCGGCAGTAGCAGCCTTATATTAGTGCTTGGTGTGACTCGCCGTATTCCTTCCAGCTCCCTACTAATGTATCTGAGGTGGCAGTAGTAGCCTTATATTAGTGCTTGCCGTGTCTCGCAGTATTCCTTCCAACTCCCTACTAATGCATCTGAGCCGGCATTAGTAGCCTTATATTAGTGCTAGTGTGTCTCGCAGTATTCCTTCCGGCTCCCTACTGATGTATCTGAGTCGGCAGTAGTAGCCTTATTTTAGTGCTTGCCGTGTCTCGCAGTATTCCTTCCGGCTCCCTACTAATGTATCTGAGCCGGCAGTAGTAGTCTTATATTAGTGCTTCCCGTGTCTCGTAGTATTCCTTTTCAGCTCCCTACTAATGTATCTGTGCCGGCAGTAGCAGCCTTATATTAGTGCTTGTTGTGTCTCGCAGTATTCCTTCCAACTCCATACTTATATACCTGAGCCGGCAGTAGTAGCCTTTTATTAGTGCTTGGTGTGACTCGCCGTATTCCTTCCAGCTCCCTACTAATGTATCTGAGGTGGAAGTAGTAGCCTAATATTAGTGCTTGCCATGTCTCGCAGTATTCCTTCCAACTCCCTACTAATAGTACTAATGCATCTGAGCCGGCAGTAGTAGCCTTATATTAGTGCTAGTGTGTCTCGCAGTATTCCTTCCAGCTCCCTACTAATGTATCTGAGCCAGCAGTAGTAGCCTTATATTAGTGCTAGTGTGTCTCGCAGTATTCCTTCCGGCTCCCTACTAATGTATCTGAGCCGGTAGTAGTAGCCTTATATTAGTGCTTGCCGTGTCTCGTAGTATTCATTTTCAGCTCCATACTAATGTATCTGAGCCGGCAGTAGTAGCCTTATATTAGTGCTTGGTGTGACTCGCAATATTCCTTCCAGCTCCCTACTAATGTATCTGAGCCGGCAGTAGCAGCCTTATATTAGTGCTTGCCGTGTCTCACAGTATTCCTTCCAGCTCCCTACTAATGTATCTGAGCCGGCAGTAGTAGCCTTATATTAGTGCTTGGTGTGTCTCGCCGTATTCCTTCCAACTCCCTACAGTACTAATGTATCTGAGCCGGCAGTAGCAGCCTTATATTAGTGCTTGGTGTGTCTCGCCGTATTCCTTCCAACTCCCTACTAATGTATCTGAGCCGGCAGTAGTAGCCTTATATTAGTGCTTGCCGTGTCTCGCAGTATTCCTTCCAACTCCCTACTAATGTATCTGTGCCGGCAGTAGTAGCCTTATATTAGTGCTTGGTGTGACTCGCAGTATTCCTTCCAGCTCCCTACTAATGTATCTGAGCCGGCAGTAGTAGCCTTATATTAGTGCTTGTTGTGTCTCGCAGTATTCCTTCCAACTCCCTACTAATGTATCTGAGGTGGCAGTAGTAGCCTTATATTAGTGCTTGGTGTATCTCGCAGTATTCCTTCCAACTCCCTACTAATGCATCTGAGCCGGCAGTAGTAGCCTTATATTAGTGCTAGTGTGTCTCGCAGTATTCCTTCCGGATCCCTACTAATGTATCTGAGCCGGCAGTAGTAGCCTTATATTAGTGCTTGCCGTGTCTCGTAGTATTCCTTTTCAGCTCCCTACTAATGTATCTTAGCCGGTAGTAGTAGCCTTATATTAGTGCTTGGTGTGCCTCGCCGTATTCCTTCCAGCTCCCTACTAATGTATTTGAGCCGGCAGTAGTAGCCTTATATTAGTGCTTGGTGTGACTCGCCGTATTCCTTTCAACTCCCTACTAATGTATCTGAGCCGGCAGTAGTAGCCTTATATTATTGCTTGGTGTGTCTTGCCGAATTCCTTCCAACTCCCTACTTATATATCTGAGCCGGCAGTATTAGCCTTATATTAGTGCTTGGTGTGACTCGTCGTTTTCCTTCCAACTCCCTACTTATATATCTGAGCCGGCAGTAGTAGCCTTATATTAGTGCTTGGGGGACTCGCCGTATTCCTTCCAACTCCCTACTAATGTATCTGAGCCGGCAGTAGTAGCCTTATATTAGTGCTTCGTGTGACTCGCAGTATTCCTTCCAACTCCCTACTAATGTATCTGAGCCGGCAGTAGCAGCCTTATATTAGTGCTTAATGTGACTCGACGTATTCCTTCCAGCTCCCTACTAATGTATCTGAGGTGGCAGTAGTAGCCTTATATTGAATATATTAGTGCTTGCCGTGTCTCGTAGTATTCCTTCCAACTCCCTACTAATGCATCTGAGCCGGCATTAGTAGCCTTATATTAGTGCTTGTGTGTCTCGCAGCATTCCTCCGGCTCCCTACTGATGTATCTGAGTCGGCAGTAGTAGCCTTATTTTAGTGCTTGCCGTGTCTCGCAGTATTCCTTCCGGCTCCCTACTAATGTATCTGAGCCGGCAGTAGTAGTCTTATATTAGTGCTTGCCGTGTCTCGTAGTATTCGTTTTCAGCTCCCTACTAATGTATCTGTGCCGGCAGTAGCAGCCTTATATTAGTGCTTGTTGTGTCTCGCAGTATTCCTTCCAACTCCCTACTAATGCATCTGAGCCGGCATTAGTAGCCTTATATTAGTGCTAGTGTGTCTCGCAGTATTCCTTCCGGCTCCCTACTGATGTATCTGAGTCGGCAGTAGTAGCCTTATTTTAGTGCTTGCCGTGTCTCGCAGTATTCCTTCCGGCTCCCTACTAATGTATCTGAGCCGGCAGTAGTAGTCTTATATTAGTGCTTTCCGTGTCTCGTAGTATTCCTTTTCAGCTCCCTACTAATGTATCTGTGCCGGCAGTAGCAGCCTTATATTAGTGCTTGTTGTGTCTCGCAGTATTCCTTCCAACTCCATACTTATATACCTGAGCCGGCAGTAGTAGCCTTTTATTAGTGCTTGGTGTGACTCGCCGTATTCCTTCCAGCTCCCTACTAATGTATCTGAGGTGGAAGTAGTAGCCTAATATTAGTGCTTGCCATGTCTCGCAGTATTCCTTCCAACTCCCTACTAATAGTACTAATGCATCTGAGCCGGCAGTAGTAGCCTTATATTAGTGCTAGTGTGTCTCGCAGTATTCCTTCCAGCTCCCTACTAATGTATCTGAGCCAGCAGTAGTAGCCTTATATTAGTGCTAGTGTGTCTCGCAGTATTCCTTCCGGCTCCCTACTAATGTATCTGAGCCGGTAGTAGTAGCCTTATATTAGTGCTTGCCGTGTCTCGTAGTATTCATTTTCAGCTCCATACTAATGTATCTGAGCCGGCAGTAGTAGCCTTATATTAGTGCTTGGTGTGACTCGCAATATTCCTTCCAGCTCCCTACTAATGTATCTGAGCCGGCAGTAGCAGCCTTATATTAGTGCTTGCCGTGTCTCACAGTATTCCTTCCAGCTCCCTACTAATGTATCTGAGCCGGCAGTAGTAGCCTTATATTAGTGCTTGGTGTGTCTCGCCGTATTCCTTCCAACTCCCTACAGTACTAATGTATCTGAGCCGGCAGTAGCAGCCTTATATTAGTGCTTGGTGTGTCTCGCCGTATTCCTTCCAACTCCCTACTAATGTATCTGAGCCGGCAGTAGTAGCCTTATATTAGTGCTTGCCGTGTCTCGCAGTATTCCTTCCAACTCCCTACTAATGTATCTGTGCCGGCAGTAGTAGCCTTATATTAGTGCTTGGTGTGACTCGCAGTATTCCTTCCAGCTCCCTACTAATGTATCTGAGCCGGCAGTAGTAGCCTTATATTAGTGCTTGTTGTGTCTCGCAGTATTCCTTCCAACTCCCTACTAATGTATCTGAGGTGGCAGTAGTAGCCTTATATTAGTGCTTGGTGTATCTCGCAGTATTCCTTCCAACTCCCTACTAATGTATCTGAGCCGGCAGTAATAGCCTTATATCAGTGCTTGCCGTGTCTCGCAGTATTCCTTCCAACTCCCTACTAGTGTATCTGAGCCGGCAATAGTAGCCTTATATTAGTGCTTGTTGTGTCTCGCAGTAATCCTTTCAACTCCCTAGTAATGTTTCTGAGCCGGCAGTAGCAGCCTTATATTAGTGCTTGCCGTTTCTCGCAGTATTACTTCCAACTCCCCACTAATGTATCTGAGCCGGCAGTAGCAGCCTTATATTAGTGCTTGCTGTGACTCGCAGTATTCGTTCCAACTCCCTTCTAATGTATCTGAGCCGGCAGTAGTAGCCTTCTATTAGTGCATGCCGTGTCTCACAGTATTCCTTCCAGCTCCCTACTAATGTATCTGTGCCGGCAGTAGTAGCCTTATATTATTGCTTGGTGTGTCTCGCCGTATTCCTTCCAACTCCCTACTTATATATCTGAGCCGGCAGTAGCAGCCTTATATTAGTGATTGGTGTGACTCGGCGTATTCCTTCCAACTCCCTACTTATATATCTGAGCCGGCAGTAGTAACCTTATATTAGTGCTTGGTGTGACTAGCCGTATTCCTTCCAGCTCCCTACTAATGTATCTGAGTTGGCAGTAGTAGCCTTATATAATTGCTTGCCGTGTCACACAGTATTCCTTCCAACTCCCTACTAATGCATTTGAGCCGGCAGTAGCAGCCTTATATTAGTGCTTGCTGTGACTCGCAGTATTCCTTCCATCTCCCTACTAATGTATCTGAGCCGGCAGTAGTAGCCTTCTATTAGTGCATGCCGTGTCTCACAGTATTCCTTCCAGCTCCCTATTAATGTATCTGAGCCGGCAGTAGTAGCCTTATATTAGTGCTAGGAGTGACTCGCAGTATTCCTTCCAACTCCCTACTAATGTATCTGAGCCGGCAGTAGCAGCCTTATATTAGTGCTTGGTGTGTCTCGCCGTATTACTTCCAACTCCCTACTAATGTATCTGAGCCGGCAGTAGTAGCCTTATATTAGTGCTTGCCGTGTCTCGCAGTATTCCTTCCAACTCCCTACTAGTGTATCTGAGCCGGCAGTAGTAGCCTTCTATTAGTGCATGCCGTGTCTCACAGTATTCCTTCCAGCTCCCTATTAATGTATCTGAGCCGGCAGTAGTAGCCTTATATTAGTGCTAGGTGTGACTCGCAGTATTCCTTCCAACTCCCTACTAATGTATCTGAGCCGGCAGTAGCAGCCTTATATTAGTGCTTGGTGTGTATCCAGAGCCGGCCATAGGCATAGGCAAACTAGGCAAATGCCTAGGGAATTTGTTATGCTTAGGGGCACCAGCAGCTTCTGCTGATTAAAATGATATGCGGCATGCCTATATTCTGTATGTGACTGTGGCTATATCTGCATACGAAATGCTACATTGCAGTGTATTCCTGGAAATCACTGTAATGTAGCATTTCATATGCAGATAAAGCCGCAGTCGCACACAGAATATAGGCATGCTTCATATCATTTTAATCAGCAGAAGCTGATTGTGCATCCTAGCCATATAGTAATGCAAATAAGAGGCATTTATGTAAACAAAAGGTGTCCGACGTTAGCAGAGCTGCCAGTTGACTCATGCCAGGCATCTCCTGCAGAACTAGCGGCAGTGCTAGGGGGCACCAGTAAAAATCTTGCCTAGGGCATCATATTGGTTAGGGCCGGCTCTGCGTGTATCGCAGTATTCCTTCCAGCTCCTTACTAATGTATCTCAGCCGGCAGTAGTAGCCTTATATTAGTGCTTGGTGTGACTCGCCGTATTCCTTCCAGCTCCCTACTAATGTATCTGAGCCGGCAGTAGTAGCCTTATATTAGTGCTTGCCGTGTCTCGTAGTATTCCTTTTCAGCTCCCTACTAATGTATCTGAGCCGGCAGTAGCAGCCTTATATTAGTGCTTGCTGTGTCTCGCAGTATTCCTTCCAACTCCCTACTAATGTATCTGAGCCGGCAATAGTAGCCTTATATTAGTGCTTGGTGTGACTCGCCGTATTCCTTCCAACTCCCTACTTATATATCTGAGCCGGCAGTAGTAGCCTTATATTAGTGCTTGGTGTGACTCGCCGTATTCCTTCCAGCTCCCTACTAATGTATCTGAGGTGGCAGTAGTAGCCTTATATTAGTGCTTGCCGTGTCTCGCAGTATTCCTTCCAACTCCCTACTAATGCATCTGAGCCGGCATTAGTAGCCTTATATTAGTGCTAGTGTGTCTCGCCGTATTCCTTCCGGCTCCCTACTGATGTATCTGAGTCGGCAGTAGTAGCCTTATTTTAGTGCTTGCTGTGTCTCACAGTATTCCTTCCGGCTCCCTACTAATGTATCTGAGCCGGCAGTAGTAGTCTTATATTAGTGCTTGCCGTGTCTCGTAGTATTCCTTTTCAGCTCCCTACTAATGTATCTGTGCCGGCAGTAGCAGCCTTATATTAGTGCTTGTTGTATCTCGCAGTATTCCTTCCAACTCCCTACTTATATACCTGAGCCGGCAGTAGTAGCCTTATATTAGTGCTTGGTGTGACTCGTAGTATTCCTTCCAGCTCCCTACTAATGTATCTGAGGTGGAAGTAGTAGCCTAATATTAGTGCTTGCCGTGTCTCGCAGTATTCCTTCCAACTCCCTACTAATGCATCTGAGCCGGCAGTAGTAGCCTTATATTCGTGCTAGTGTGTCTCGCAGTATTCCTTCCAGCTCCCTACTGATGTATCTGAGTCGGCAGAAGTAGCCTTATTTAGTGCTTGCCGTGTCTCGCAGTATTCCTTAAGGCTCCCTACTAATGTATCTGAGCCGGCAGTAGTAGCCTTATATTAGTGCTTGCCGTGTCTCGTAGTATTCCTTTTCAGCTCCCTACTAATGTATCTGAGCCGGCAGTAGTAGCCTTATATTAGTGCTTGGTGTGACTCGCTATATTCCTTCCAGCTCCCTACTAATGTATCTGAGCCGGCAGTAGCAGCCTTATATTAGTGCTTGCCATGTCTCACAGTATTCCTTCCAGCTCCCTACTAATATATCTGAGCCGGCAGTAGTAGCCTTATATTAGTGCTAGGTGTGACTCGCAGTATTCCTTCCAATTCCCTACAGTACTAATGTATCTGAGCCGGCAGTAGCAGCCTTATATTAGTGCTTGGTGTGTCTCGCCGTATTCCTTCCAACTCCCTACTAATGTATCTGAGCCGGCAGTAGTAGCCTTATATTAGTGCTTGCCGTGTCTCGTAGTATTCCTTTTCAGCACCCAACTAATGTATCTGTGCCGGCAGTAGCAGCATTATATTAGTGCTTGTTGTGTCTCGCAGTATTCCTTCCAGCTCCCTACTAATGTATCTGAGCCGGCAGTAGTAGCCTTATATTAGTGCTAGGTGTGACTCGCCGTATTCCTTCCAACTCCCTACTAATGTATCTGAGCCGGCAGTAGCAGCCTTATATTAGTGCTTGGTGTGACTCGCCGTATTCCTTCCAGCTCCCTACTAATGTATCTGAGGTGGCAGTAGTAGCCTTATATTAGTGCTTGCCGTGTCTCGCAGTATTCCTTCCAACTCCCTACTAATGCATCTGAGCCGGCATTAGTAGCCTTATATTAGTGCTAGTGTGTCTCGCAGTATTCCTTCCGGCTCCCTACTGATGTATCTGAGTCGGCAGTAGTAGCCTTATTTTAGTGCTTGCCGTGTCTCGCAGTATTCCTTCCGGCTCCCTACTAATGTATCTGAGCCGGCAGTAGTAGTCTTATATTAGTGCTTTCCGTGTCTCGTAGTATTCCTTTTCAGCTCCCTACTAATGTATCTGTGCCGGCAGTAGCAGCCTTATATTAGTGCTTGTTGTGTCTCGCAGTATTCCTTCCAACTCCATACTTATATACCTGAGCCGGCAGTAGTAGCCTTTTATTAGTGCTTGGTGTGACTCGCCGTATTCCTTCCAGCTCCCTACTAATGTATCTGAGGTGGAAGTAGTAGCCTAATATTAGTGCTTGCCATGTCTCGCAGTATTCCTTCCAACTCCCTACTAATAGTACTAATGCATCTGAGCCGGCAGTAGTAGCCTTATATTAGTGCTAGTGTGTCTCGCAGTATTCCTTCCAGCTCCCTACTAATGTATCTGAGCCAGCAGTAGTAGCCTTATATTAGTGCTAGTGTGTCTCGCAGTATTCCTTCCGGCTCCCTACTAATGTATCTGAGCCGGTAGTAGTAGCCTTATATTAGTGCTTGCCGTGTCTCGTAGTATTCATTTTCAGCTCCATACTAATGTATCTGAGCCGGCAGTAGTAGCCTTATATTAGTGCTTGGTGTGACTCGCAATATTCCTTCCAGCTCCCTACTAATGTATCTGAGCCGGCAGTAGCAGCCTTATATTAGTGCTTGCCGTGTCTCACAGTATTCCTTCCAGCTCCCTACTAATGTATCTGAGCCGGCAGTAGTAGCCTTATATTAGTGCTTGGTGTGTCTCGCCGTATTCCTTCCAACTCCCTACAGTACTAATGTATCTGAGCCGGCAGTAGCAGCCTTATATTAGTGCTTGGTGTGTCTCGCCGTATTCCTTCCAACTCCCTACTAATGTATCTGAGCCGGCAGTAGTAGCCTTATATTAGTGCTTGCCGTGTCTCGCAGTATTCCTTCCAACTCCCTACTAATGTATCTGTGCCGGCAGTAGTAGCCTTATATTAGTGCTTGGTGTGACTCGCAGTATTCCTTCCAGCTCCCTACTAATGTATCTGAGCCGGCAGTAGTAGCCTTATATTAGTGCTTGTTGTGTCTCGCAGTATTCCTTCCAACTCCCTACTAATGTATCTGAGGTGGCAGTAGTAGCCTTATATTAGTGCTTGGTGTATCTCGCAGTATTCCTTCCAACTCCCTACTAATGCATCTGAGCCGGCAGTAGTAGCCTTATATTAGTGCTAGTGTGTCTCGCAGTATTCCTTCCGGATCCCTACTAATGTATCTGAGCCGGCAGTAGTAGCCTTATATTAGTGCTTGCCGTGTCTCGTAGTATTCCTTTTCAGCTCCCTACTAATGTATCTTAGCCGGTAGTAGTAGCCTTATATTAGTGCTTGGTGTGCCTCGCCGTATTCCTTCCAGCTCCCTACTAATGTATTTGAGCCGGCAGTAGTAGCCTTATATTAGTGCTTGGTGTGACTCGCCGTATTCCTTTCAACTCCCTACTAATGTATCTGAGCCGGCAGTAGTAGCCTTATATTATTGCTTGGTGTGTCTTGCCGAATTCCTTCCAACTCCCTACTTATATATCTGAGCCGGCAGTATTAGCCTTATATTAGTGCTTGGTGTGACTCGTCGTTTTCCTTCCAACTCCCTACTTATATATCTGAGCCGGCAGTAGTAGCCTTATATTAGTGCTTGGGGGACTCGCCGTATTCCTTCCAACTCCCTACTAATGTATCTGAGCCGGCAGTAGTAGCCTTATATTAGTGCTTCGTGTGACTCGCAGTATTCCTTCCAACTCCCTACTAATGTATCTGAGCCGGCAGTAGCAGCCTTATATTAGTGCTTAATGTGACTCGACGTATTCCTTCCAGCTCCCTACTAATGTATCTGAGGTGGCAGTAGTAGCCTTATATTGAATATATTAGTGCTTGCCGTGTCTCGTAGTATTCCTTCCAACTCCCTACTAATGCATCTGAGCCGGCATTAGTAGCCTTATATTAGTGCTTGTGTGTCTCGCAGCATTCCTTCCGGCTCCCTACTGATGTATCTGAGTCGGCAGTAGTAGCCTTATTTTAGTGCTTGCCGTGTCTCGCAGTATTCCTTCCGGCTCCCTACTAATGTATCTGAGCCGGCAGTAGTAGTCTTATATTAGTGCTTGCCGTGTCTCGTAGTATTCGTTTTCAGCTCCCTACTAATGTATCTGTGCCGGCAGTAGCAGCCTTATATTAGTGCTTGTTGTGTCTCGCAGTATTCCTTCCAACTCCCTACTTATATACCTGAGCCGGCAGTAGTAGCCTTTTATTAGTGCTTGGTGTGACTCGCCGTATTCCTTCCAGCTCCCTACTAATGTATCTGTGCCGGCAGTAGTAGCCTTATATTAGTGCTTCGTGTGACTCGCAGTATTCCTTCCAGCTCCCTACTAATGTATCTGAGGTGGAAGTAGTAGCCTAATATTAGTGCTTGCCATGTCTCGCAGTATTACTTCCAACTCCCTACTAATAGTACTAATGCATCTGAGCCGGCAGTAGTAGCCTTATATTAGTGCTAGTGTGTCACGCAGTAATCCTTCCAGCTCCCTACTAATGTATCTGAGCCGGCAGTAGTAGCCTTATATTAGTGCTAGTGTGTCTCGCAGTATTCCTTCCGGCTCCCTACTAATGTATCTGAGCCGGCAGTAGTAGCCTTATATTAGTGCTTGCCGTGTCTCGTAGTATTCCTTTTCAGCTCCATACTAATGTATCTGAGCCGGCAGTAGTAGCCTTATATTAGTGCTTGGTGTGACTCGCAATATTCCTTCCAGCTCCCTACTAATGTATCTGAGCCGGCAGTAGTAGCCTTATATTAGTGCTTGGTGTGTCTCGCCGTATTCCTTCCAACTCCCTACAGTACTAATGTATCTGAGCCGACAGTAGCAGCCTTATATTAGTGCTTGGTGTGTCTCGCCGTATTCCTTCCAACTCCCTACTAATGTATCTGAGCCGGCAGTAGTAGCCTTATATTAGTGCTTGCCGTGTCTCGCAGTATTCCTTCCAACTCCCTACTAATGTATCTGTGCCGGCAGTAGTAGCCTTATATTAGTGCTTGGTGTGACTCGCAGTATTCATTCCAGCTCCCTACTAATGTATCTGAGCCGGCAGTAGTAGCCTTATATTAGTGCTTGTTGTGTCTCGCAGTATTCCTTCCAACTCCCTACTAATGTATCTGAGGTGGCAGTAGTAGCCTTATATTAGTGCTTGGTGTGTCTCGCAGTATTCCTTCCAACTCCCTACTAATGCATTTGAGCCGGCAGTAGTAGCCTTATATTAGTGCTAGTGTGTCTCGCAGTATTCCTTCCGGATCCCTACTAATGTATCTGAGCCGGCATTAGTAGCCTTATATGAGTGCTTGCCGTGTCTCGTAGTATTCCTTTTCAGCTCCCTACTAATGTATCTGAGCCGGTAGTAGTAGCCTTATATTAGTGATTGGTGTGCCTCGCCGTATTCCTTCCAGCTCCCTACTAATGTATTTGAGCCGGCAGTAGTAGCCTTATATTAGTGCTTGGTGTGACTCGCCGTATTCCTTTCAACTCCCTACTAATGTATCTGAGCCGGCAGTAGTAGCCTTATATTATTGCTTGGTGTGTCTTGCCGTATTCCTTCCAACTCCCTACTTATATATCTGAGCCGGCAGTAGTAGCCTTATATTAGTGCTTGGTGTGACTCGTCGTTTTCCTTCCAACTCCCTACTTATATATCTGAGCCGGCAGTAGTAGCCTTATATTAGTGCTTGGGGGACTCGCCGTATTCCTTCCAACTCCCTACTAATGTATCTGAGCCGGCAGTAGTAGCCTTATATTAGTGCTTCGTGTGACTCGCAGTATTCCTTCCAACTCCCTACTAATGTATCTGAGCCTGCAGTAGCAGCCTTATATTAGTGCTTGGTGTGACTCGCCGTATTCCTTCCAGCTCCCTACTAATGTATCTGAGGTGGCAGTAGTAGCCTTATATTAGTGCTTGCCGTGTCTCGCAGTATTCCTTCCAACTCCCTACTAATGCATCTGAGCCGGCATTAGTAGCCTTATATTAGTGCTAGTGTGTCTCGCAGTATTCCTTCCGGCTCCCTACTGATGTATCTGAGTCGGCAGTAGTAGCCTTATTTTAGTGCTTGCCATGTCTCGCAGTATTCCTTCCGGCTCCCTACTAATGTATCTGAGCCGGCAGTAGTAGTCTTATATTAGTGCTTGCCGTGTCTCGTAGTATTCCTTTTCAGCTCCCTACTAATGTATCTGTGCCGGCAGTAGCAGCCTTATATTAGTGCTTGTTGTGTCTCGCAGTATTCCTTCCAACTCCCTACTTATATACCTGAGCCGGCAGTAGTAGCCTTTTATTAGTGCTTGGTGTGACTCGCCGTATTCCTTCCAGCTCCCTACTAATGTATCTGAGGTGGAAGTAGTAGCCTTATATTAGTGCTTGCCATGTCTCGCAGTATTCCTTCCAACTCCCTACTAATAGTACTAATGCATCTGAGCCGGCAGTAGTAGCCTTATATTAGTGCTAGTGTGTCTCGCAGTATTCCTTCCAGCTCCCTACTAATGTATCTGAGCCGGCAGTAGTAGCCTTATATTAGTGCTAGTGTGTCTCGCAGTATTCCTTCCGGCTCCCTACTAATGTATCTGAGCCGGCAGTAGTAGCCTTATATTAGTGCTTGCCGTGTCTCGTAGTATTCCTTTTCAGCTCCCTACTAATGTATCTGAGCCGGCAGTAGTAGCCTTATATTAGAGCTTGGTGTGACTCGCAATATTCCTTCCAGCTCCCTACTAATGTATCTGAGCCGGCAGTAGCAGCCTTATATTAGTGCTTGCCGTGTCTCACAGTATTCCTTCCAGCTCCCTACTAATGTATCTGAGCCGGCAGTAGTAGCCTTATATTAGTGCTTGGTGTGTCTCGCCGTATTCCTTCCAACTCCCTACAGTACTAATGTATCTGAGCCGGCAGTAGCAGCCTTACATTAGTGCTTGGTGTGTCTCGCCGTATTCCTTCCAACTCCCTACTAATGTATCTGAGCCGGCAGTAGTAGCCTTATATTAGTGCTAGGTGTGACTCGCAGTATACCTTCCAACTCCCTACTAATGTATCTGAGCCGGCAGTAGCAGCCTTATATTAGTGCTTGTTGTGTCTCGCAGTATTCCTTCCAACTCCCTACTAATGTATCTGAGGTGGCAGTAGTAGCCTTATATTAGTGCTTGGTGTGTCTCGCAGTATTCCTTCCAACTCCCTACTAATGCATCTGAGCCGGCAGTAGTAGCCTTATATTAGTGCTAGTGTGTCTCCCAGTATTCCTTCCGGATCCCTACTAATGTATCTGAGCCGGCAGTAGTAGCCTTATATTAGTGCTTGCCATGTCTCGTAGTATTCCTTTTCAGCTCCCTACTAATGTAACTGAGCCGGTAGTAGTAGCCTTATATTAGTGCTTGGAGTGCCTCGCCGTATTCCTTCCAGCTCCCTACTAATGTATTTGAGCCGGCAGTAGTAGCCTTATATTAGTGCTTGGTGTGACTCGCCATATTCCTTTCAACTCCCTACTAATGTATCTGAGCCGGCAGTAGTAGCCTTATATTATTGCTTGGTGTGTCTTGCCGTATTCCTTCCAACTCCCTGCTTATATATCTGAGCCGGCAGTAGTAGCCTTATATTAGTGCTTGGTGTGACTCGTCGTTTTCCTTCCAACTCCCTACTTATATATCTGAGCCGGCAGTAGTAGCCTTATATTAGTGCTTGGGGGACTCGCCGTATTCCTTCCAACTCCCTACTAATGTATCTGAGCCGGCAGTAGTAGCCTTATATTAGTGCTTCGTGTGACTCGCAGTATTCCTTCCAACTCCCTACTAATGTATCTGAGCCGGCAGTAGTAGCCTTATATTAGTGCTTGGTGTGCCTCGCCGTATTCCTTCCAGCTCCCTACTAATGTATTTGAGCCGACAGTAGTAGCCTTATATTAGTGCTTGGTGTCACTCGCCATATTCCTTCCAACTCCCTACTAATGTATCTGAGCCGGCAGTAGTAGCCTTATATTATTGCTTGGTGTGTCTCGCCGTATTCCTAACTACTCCCTACTTATATATCCGAGCTGGCAGTAGTAGCCTTATATTAGTGCTTGGTGTGACTCACCGTATTCCTTCCAACTCCCTACTTATATATCTGAGCCGGCAGTAGTAGCCTTATATTAGTGCTTGGTGTGACTCGCCGTATTCCTTCCAGCTCCCTACTAATGTATTTGAGCCGACAGTAGTAGCCTTATATTAGTGCTTGATGTCACTCGCCATATTCCTTCCAACTCCCTACTAATGTATCTGAGCCGGCAGTAGTAGCCTTATATTATTGCTTGGTGTGTCTCGCCGTATTCCTTCCTACTCCCTACTTATATATCCGAGCTGGCAGTAGTAGCCTTATATTAGTGCTTGGTGTGACTCACCGTATTCCTTCCAACTCCCTACTTATATATCTGAGCCGGCAGTAGTAGCCTTATATTAGTGCTTGGTGTGACTCGCCGTATTCCTTCCAGCTCCCTACTAATGTATCTGAGGTGGCAGTAGTAGCCTTATATTAGTGCTTGCCGTGTTTCGCAGTATTCCTTCCAACTCACTACTAATGCATTTGAGCCGGCAGTAGTAGCCTTATATAAGTGCTAGTGTGTCTCGCAGCATTCCTTCCGGCTCCCTACTAATGTATCTGAGTCGGCAGTAGCAGCCTTATTTTAGTGCTTGCTGTGTCTCGCAGTATTCCTTCCGGCTCCCTACTAATGTATCTGTGCCGGCAGTAGCAGCCTTATATTAGTACTTGTTGTGTCTCGCAGTATTCCTTTCAGCTCCCTACTAATGTATCTGAGCCGGCAGTAGTAGCCTTATATTAGTACTTGGTGTGACTCGCCGTATTCCTTCTAGCTCCCTACTAATGTGTCTGAGCCGGCAGTAGCAGCCTTATATTAGTGCTTGCCGTGTTTCACAATATTCCTTCCAGCTCCCTACTAATGTATCTGAGCCGGCAGTAGTAGCCTTATATTAGTGCTAGGTGTGACTCGCAGTATTCCTTCCAACTCCCTACTAATGTATCTGAGCCGGCAGTAGTAGCCTTATATTAGTGCTTGCCGTTTCTCGCAGTATTCCTTCCAACTCCCTACTAATAAATCTGAGCCGGCAAAAGTAGCCTTATATTAGTGCTTGTTGTGACTCGCCGTATTCCTTCCAACTCCCTACTTATATATCTGAGCCGGCAGTAGTAGCCTTATATTAGTGCTTGGTATGACTCGCCGTATTCCTTCCAGCTCCTTACTAATGTATCTGAGCCGGCAGTAGTAGCCTTATATTAGTGCTTGCCGTGTCTCGTAGTAATCCTTTTCAGCTCCCTACTAATGTATCTGTGCCGGCAGTAGCAGCCTTATATTAATGCTTGTTGTGTCTCGCAGTATTCCTTTCAGCTCCCTACTAATGTATCTGAGCCGGCAGTAGTAGCCTTATATTAGTACTTGGTGTGACTCGCCGTATTCCTTCTAGCTCCTTACTAATGTGTCTGAGCCGGCAGTAGCAGCCTTATATTAGTGCTTGCCGTGTCTCACAGTATTCCTTCCAGCTCCCTGCTAATGTATCTGAGCCGGCAGTAGTAGCCTTATATTAGTGCTAGGTGTGACTCGCAGTATTCCTTCCAACTCCCTACTAATGTATCTGAGCCGGCAGTAGTAGCCTTATATTAGTGCTTGGTGTGTCTCGCCGTATTCCTTCCAACTCCCTACAAATGTATCTGAGCCGGCAGTAGTAGCCTTATATTAGTGCTTGCCGTGTCTTGCAGTATTCCTTCCAGCTCCCTACTAATGTATCTGAGGCGGCAGTAGTAGCTTTATATTAGTGCTTGTTGTGTCTCGCAGTATTCCTTCTAACTCCCTACTAATGTATCTGAGCCGGCAGTAGCAGCCTTATATTAGTGCTTGGTGTGTCTCACAGTATTCCTTCCAGCTCCATACTAATGTATCTGAGCCGGCAGTAGCGACCTTATATTAGTGCTTGCCGTGTCTCGTAGTATTCCTTTTCAGCTCCCTACTAATGTATCTGAGCCGGCAGTAGTAGCCTTATATTAGTGCTTGGTGTGACTCGCTATATTCCTTCCAGCTCCCTACTAATGTATCTGAGCCGGCAGTAGCAGCCTTATATTAGTGCTTGCCATGTCTCACAGTATTCCTTCCAGCTCCCTACTAATATATCTGAGCCGGCAGTAGTAGCCTTATATTAGTGCTAGGTGTGACTCGCAGTATTCCTTCCAATTCCCTACAGTACTAATGTATCTGAGCCGGCAGTAGCAGCCTTATATTAGTGCTTGGTGTGTCTCGCCGTATTCCTTCCAACTCCCTACTAATGTATCTGAGCCGGCAGTAGTAGCCTTATATTAGTGCTTGCCGTGTCTCGTAGTATTCCTTTTCAGCACCCAACTAATGTATCTGTGCCGGCAGTAGCAGCATTATATTAGTGCTTGTTGTGTCTCGCAGTATTCCTTCCAGCTCCCTACTAATGTATCTGAGCCGGCAGTAGTAGCCTTATATTAGTGCTAGGTGTGACTCGCCGTATTCCTTCCAACTCCCTACTAATGTATCTGAGCCGGCAGTAGCAGCCTTATATTAGTGCTTGGTGTGACTCGCCGTATTCCTTCCAGCTCCCTACTAATGTATCTGAGGTGGCAGTAGTAGCCTTATATTAGTGCTTGCCGTGTCTCGCAGTATTCCTTCCAACTCCCTACTAATGCATCTGAGCCGGCATTAGTAGCCTTATATTAGTGCTAGTGTGTCTCGCAGTATTCCTTCCGGCTCCCTACTGATGTATCTGAGTCGGCAGTAGTAGCCTTATTTTAGTGCTTGCCGTGTCTCGCAGTATTCCTTCCGGCTCCCTACTAATGTATCTGAGCCGGCAGTAGTAGTCTTATATTAGTGCTTTCCGTGTCTCGTAGTATTCCTTTTCAGCTCCCTACTAATGTATCTGTGCCGGCAGTAGCAGCCTTATATTAGTGCTTGTTGTGTCTCGCAGTATTCCTTCCAACTCCATACTTATATACCTGAGCCGGCAGTAGTAGCCTTTTATTAGTGCTTGGTGTGACTCGCCGTATTCCTTCCAGCTCCCTACTAATGTATCTGAGGTGGAAGTAGTAGCCTAATATTAGTGCTTGCCATGTCTCGCAGTATTCCTTCCAACTCCCTACTAATAGTACTAATGCATCTGAGCCGGCAGTAGTAGCCTTATATTAGTGCTAGTGTGTCTCGCAGTATTCCTTCCAGCTCCCTACTAATGTATCTGAGCCAGCAGTAGTAGCCTTATATTAGTGCTAGTGTGTCTCGCAGTATTCCTTCCGGCTCCCTACTAATGTATCTGAGCCGGTAGTAGTAGCCTTATATTAGTGCTTGCCGTGTCTCGTAGTATTCATTTTCAGCTCCATACTAATGTATCTGAGCCGGCAGTAGTAGCCTTATATTAGTGCTTGGTGTGACTCGCAATATTCCTTCCAGCTCCCTACTAATGTATCTGAGCCGGCAGTAGCAGCCTTATATTAGTGCTTGCCGTGTCTCACAGTATTCCTTCCAGCTCCCTACTAATGTATCTGAGCCGGCAGTAGTAGCCTTATATTAGTGCTTGGTGTGTCTCGCCGTATTCCTTCCAACTCCCTACAGTACTAATGTATCTGAGCCGGCAGTAGCAGCCTTATATTAGTGCTTGGTGTGTCTCGCCGTATTCCTTCCAACTCCCTACTAATGTATCTGAGCCGGCAGTAGTAGCCTTATATTAGTGCTTGCCGTGTCTCGCAGTATTCCTTCCAACTCCCTACTAATGTATCTGTGCCGGCAGTAGTAGCCTTATATTAGTGCTTGGTGTGACTCGCAGTATTCCTTCCAGCTCCCTACTAATGTATCTGAGCCGGCAGTAGTAGCCTTATATTAGTGCTTGTTGTGTCTCGCAGTATTCCTTCCAACTCCCTACTAATGTATCTGAGGTGGCAGTAGTAGCCTTATATTAGTGCTTGGTGTATCTCGCAGTATTCCTTCCAACTCCCTACTAATGCATCTGAGCCGGCAGTAGTAGCCTTATATTAGTGCTAGTGTGTCTCGCAGTATTCCTTCCGGATCCCTACTAATGTATCTGAGCCGGCAGTAGTAGCCTTATATTAGTGCTTGCCGTGTCTCGTAGTATTCCTTTTCAGCTCCCTACTAATGTATCTTAGCCGGTAGTAGTAGCCTTATATTAGTGCTTGGTGTGCCTCGCCGTATTCCTTCCAGCTCCCTACTAATGTATTTGAGCCGGCAGTAGTAGCCTTATATTAGTGCTTGGTGTGACTCGCCGTATTCCTTTCAACTCCCTACTAATGTATCTGAGCCGGCAGTAGTAGCCTTATATTATTGCTTGGTGTGTCTTGCCGAATTCCTTCCAACTCCCTACTTATATATCTGAGCCGGCAGTATTAGCCTTATATTAGTGCTTGTTGTGACTCGTCGTTTTCCTTCCAACTCCCTACTTATATATCTGAGCCGGCAGTAGTAGCCTTATATTAGTGCTTGGGGGACTCGCCGTATTCCTTCCAACTCCCTACTAATGTATCTGAGCCGGCAGTAGTAGCCTTATATTAGTGCTTCGTGTGACTCGCAGTATTCCTTCCAACTCCCTACTAATGTATCTGAGCCGGCAGTAGCAGCCTTATATTAGTGCTTAATGTGACTCGACGTATTCCTTCCAGCTCCCTACTAATGTATCTGAGGTGGCAGTAGTAGCCTTATATTGAATATATTAGTGCTTGCCGTGTCTCGTAGTATTCCTTCCAACTCCCTACTAATGCATCTGAGCCGGCATTAGTAGCCTTATATTAGTGCTTGTGTGTCTCGCAGCATTCCTTCCGGCTCCCTACTGATGTATCTGAGTCGGCAGTAGTAGCCTTATTTTAGTGCTTGCCGTGTCTCGCAGTATTCCTTCCGGCTCCCTACTAATGTATCTGAGCCGGCAGTAGTAGTCTTATATTAGTGCTTGCCGTGTCTCGTAGTATTCGTTTTCAGCTCCCTACTAATGTATCTGTGCCGGCAGTAGCAGCCTTATATTAGTGCTTGTTGTGTCTCGCAGTATTCCTTCCAACTCCCTACTTATATACCTGAGCCGGCAGTAGTAGCCTTTTATTAGTGCTTGGTGTGACTCGCCGTATTCCTTCCAGCTCCCTACTAATGTATCTGTGCCGGCAGTAGTAGCCTTATATTAGTGCTTCGTGTGACTCGCAGTATTCCTTCCAGCTCCCTACTAATGTATCTGAGGTGGAAGTAGTAGCCTAATATTAGTGCTTGCCATGTCTCGCAGTATTACTTCCAACTCCCTACTAATAGTACTAATGCATCTGAGCCGGCAGTAGTAGCCTTATATTAGTGCTAGTGTGTCACGCAGTAATCCTTCCAGCTCCCTACTAATGTATCTGAGCCGGCAGTAGTAGCCTTATATTAGTGCTAGTGTGTCTCGCAGTATTCCTTCCGGCTCCCTACTAATGTATCTGAGCCGGCAGTAGTAGCCTTATATTAGTGCTTGCCGTGTCTCGTAGTATTCCTTTTCAGCTCCATACTAATGTATCTGAGCCGGCAGTAGTAGCCTTATATTAGTGCTTGGTGTGACTCGCAATATTCCTTCCAGCTCCCTACTAATGTATCTGAGCCGGCAGTAGTAGCCTTATATTAGTGCTTGGTGTGTCTCGCCGTATTCCTTCCAACTCCCTACAGTACTAATGTATCTGAGCCGACAGTAGCAGCCTTATATTAGTGCTTGGTGTGTCTCGCCGTATTCCTTCCAACTCCCTACTAATGTATCTGAGCCGGCAGTAGTAGCCTTATATTAGTGCTTGCCGTGTCTCGCAGTATTCCTTCCAACTCCCTACTAATGTATCTGTGCCGGCAGTAGTAGCCTTATATTAGTGCTTGGTGTGACTCGCAGTATTCATTCCAGCTCCCTACTAATGTATCTGAGCCGGCAGTAGTAGCCTTATATTAGTGCTTGTTGTGTCTCGCAGTATTCCTTCCAACTCCCTACTAATGTATCTGAGGTGGCAGTAGTAGCCTTATATTAGTGCTTGGTGTGTCTCGCAGTATTCCTTCCAACTCCCTACTAATGCATTTGAGCCGGCAGTAGTAGCCTTATATTAGTGCTAGTGTGTCTCGCAGTATTCCTTCCGGATCCCTACTAATGTATCTGAGCCGGCATTAGTAGCCTTATATGAGTGCTTGCCGTGTCTCGTAGTATTCCTTTTCAGCTCCCTACTAATGTATCTGAGCCGGTAGTAGTAGCCTTATATTAGTGATTGGTGTGCCTCGCCGTATTCCTTCCAGCTCCCTACTAATGTATTTGAGCCGGCAGTAGTAGCCTTATATTAGTGCTTGGTGTGACTCGCCGTATTCCTTTCAACTCCCTACTAATGTATCTGAGCCGGCAGTAGTAGCCTTATATTATTGCTTGGTGTGTCTTGCCGTATTCCTTCCAACTCCCTACTTATATATCTGAGCCGGCAGTAGTAGCCTTATATTAGTGCTTGGTGTGACTCGTCGTTTTCCTTCCAACTCCCTACTTATATATCTGAGCCGGCAGTAGTAGCCTTATATTAGTGCTTGGGGGACTCGCCGTATTCCTTCCAACTCCCTACTAATGTATCTGAGCCGGCAGTAGTAGCCTTATATTAGTGCTTCGTGTGACTCGCAGTATTCCTTCCAACTCCCTACTAATGTATCTGAGCCTGCAGTAGCAGCCTTATATTAGTGCTTGGTGTGACTCGCCGTATTCCTTCCAGCTCCCTACTAATGTATCTGAGGTGGCAGTAGTAGCCTTATATTAGTGCTTGCCGTGTCTCGCAGTATTCCTTCCAACTCCCTACTAATGCATCTGAGCCGGCATTAGTAGCCTTATATTAGTGCTAGTGTGTCTCGCAGTATTCCTTCCGGCTCCCTACTGATGTATCTGAGTCGGCAGTAGTAGCCTTATTTTAGTGCTTGCCATGTCTCGCAGTATTCCTTCCGGCTCCCTACTAATGTATCTGAGCCGGCAGTAGTAGTCTTATATTAGTGCTTGCCGTGTCTCGTAGTATTCCTTTTCAGCTCCCTACTAATGTATCTGTGCCGGCAGTAGCAGCCTTATATTAGTGCTTGTTGTGTCTCGCAGTATTCCTTCCAACTCCCTACTTATATACCTGAGCCGGCAGTAGTAGCCTTTTATTAGTGCTTGGTGTGACTCGCCGTATTCCTTCCAGCTCCCTACTAATGTATCTGAGGTGGAAGTAGTAGCCTTATATTAGTGCTTGCCATGTCTCGCAGTATTCCTTCCAACTCCCTACTAATAGTACTAATGCATCTGAGCCGGCAGTAGTAGCCTTATATTAGTGCTAGTGTGTCTCGCAGTATTCCTTCCAGCTCCCTACTAATGTATCTGAGCCGGCAGTAGTAGCCTTATATTAGTGCTAGTGTGTCTCGCAGTATTCCTTCCGGCTCCCTACTAATGTATCTGAGCCGGCAGTAGTAGCCTTATATTAGTGCTTGCCGTGTCTCGTAGTATTCCTTTTCAGCTCCCTACTAATGTATCTGAGCCGGCAGTAGTAGCCTTATATTAGAGCTTGGTGTGACTCGCAATATTCCTTCCAGCTCCCTACTAATGTATCTGAGCCGGCAGTAGCAGCCTTATATTAGTGCTTGCCGTGTCTCACAGTATTCCTTCCAGCTCCCTACTAATGTATCTGAGCCGGCAGTAGTAGCCTTATATTAGTGCTTGGTGTGTCTCGCCGTATTCCTTCCAACTCCCTACAGTACTAATGTATCTGAGCCGGCAGTAGCAGCCTTACATTAGTGCTTGGTGTGTCTCGCCGTATTCCTTCCAACTCCCTACTAATGTATCTGAGCCGGCAGTAGTAGCCTTATATTAGTGCTAGGTGTGACTCGCAGTATACCTTCCAACTCCCTACTAATGTATCTGAGCCGGCAGTAGCAGCCTTATATTAGTGCTTGTTGTGTCTCGCAGTATTCCTTCCAACTCCCTACTAATGTATCTGAGGTGGCAGTAGTAGCCTTATATTAGTGCTTGGTGTGTCTCGCAGTATTCCTTCCAACTCCCTACTAATGCATCTGAGCCGGCAGTAGTAGCCTTATATTAGTGCTAGTGTGTCTCCCAGTATTCCTTCCGGATCCCTACTAATGTATCTGAGCCGGCAGTAGTAGCCTTATATTAGTGCTTGCCATGTCTCGTAGTATTCCTTTTCAGCTCCCTACTAATGTAACTGAGCCGGTAGTAGTAGCCTTATATTAGTGCTTGGAGTGCCTCGCCGTATTCCTTCCAGCTCCCTACTAATGTATTTGAGCCGGCAGTAGTAGCCTTATATTAGTGCTTGGTGTGACTCGCCATATTCCTTTCAACTCCCTACTAATGTATCTGAGCCGGCAGTAGTAGCCTTATATTATTGCTTGGTGTGTCTTGCCGTATTCCTTCCAACTCCCTGCTTATATATCTGAGCCGGCAGTAGTAGCCTTATATTAGTGCTTGGTGTGACTCGTCGTTTTCCTTCCAACTCCCTACTTATATATCTGAGCCGGCAGTAGTAGCCTTATATTAGTGCTTGGGGGACTCGCCGTATTCCTTCCAACTCCCTACTAATGTATCTGAGCCGGCAGTAGTAGCCTTATATTAGTGCTTCGTGTGACTCGCAGTATTCCTTCCAACTCCCTACTAATGTATCTGAGCCGGCAGTAGTAGCCTTATATTAGTGCTTGGTGTGCCTCGCCGTATTCCTTCCAGCTCCCTACTAATGTATTTGAGCCGACAGTAGTAGCCTTATATTAGTGCTTGGTGTCACTCGCCATATTCCTTCCAACTCCCTACTAATGTATCTGAGCCGGCAGTAGTAGCCTTATATTATTGCTTGGTGTGTCTCGCCGTATTCCTAACTACTCCCTACTTATATATCCGAGCTGGCAGTAGTAGCCTTATATTAGTGCTTGGTGTGACTCACCGTATTCCTTCCAACTCCCTACTTATATATCTGAGCCGGCAGTAGTAGCCTTATATTAGTGCTTGGTGTGACTCGCCGTATTCCTTCCAGCTCCCTACTAATGTATTTGAGCCGACAGTAGTAGCCTTATATTAGTGCTTGATGTCACTCGCCATATTCCTTCCAACTCCCTACTAATGTATCTGAGCCGGCAGTAGTAGCCTTATATTATTGCTTGGTGTGTCTCGCCGTATTCCTTCCTACTCCCTACTTATATATCCGAGCTGGCAGTAGTAGCCTTATATTAGTGCTTGGTGTGACTCACCGTATTCCTTCCAACTCCCTACTTATATATCTGAGCCGGCAGTAGTAGCCTTATATTAGTGCTTGGTGTGACTCGCCGTATTCCTTCCAGCTCCCTACTAATGTATCTGAGGTGGCAGTAGTAGCCTTATATTAGTGCTTGCCGTGTTTCGCAGTATTCCTTCCAACTCACTACTAATGCATTTGAGCCGGCAGTAGTAGCCTTATATAAGTGCTAGTGTGTCTCGCAGCATTCCTTCCGGCTCCCTACTAATGTATCTGAGTCGGCAGTAGCAGCCTTATTTTAGTGCTTGCTGTGTCTCGCAGTATTCCTTCCGGCTCCCTACTAATGTATCTGTGCCGGCAGTAGCAGCCTTATATTAGTACTTGTTGTGTCTCGCAGTATTCCTTTCAGCTCCCTACTAATGTATCTGAGCCGGCAGTAGTAGCCTTATATTAGTACTTGGTGTGACTCGCCGTATTCCTTCTAGCTCCCTACTAATGTGTCTGAGCCGGCAGTAGCAGCCTTATATTAGTGCTTGCCGTGTTTCACAATATTCCTTCCAGCTCCCTACTAATGTATCTGAGCCGGCAGTAGTAGCCTTATATTAGTGCTAGGTGTGACTCGCAGTATTCCTTCCAACTCCCTACTAATGTATCTGAGCCGGCAGTAGTAGCCTTATATTAGTGCTTGCCGTTTCTCGCAGTATTCCTTCCAACTCCCTACTAATAAATCTGAGCCGGCAATAGTAGCCTTATATTAGTGCTTGTTGTGACTCGCCGTATTCCTTCCAACTCCCTACTTATATATCTGAGCCGGCAGTAGTAGCCTTATATTAGTGCTTGGTATGACTCGCCGTATTCCTTCCAGCTCCTTACTAATGTATCTGAGCCGGCAGTAGTAGCCTTATATTAGTGCTTGCCGTGTCTCGTAGTAATCCTTTTCAGCTCCCTACTAATGTATCTGTGCCGGCAGTAGCAGCCTTATATTAATGCTTGTTGTGTCTCGCAGTATTCCTTTCAGCTCCCTACTAATGTATCTGAGCCGGCAGTAGTAGCCTTATATTAGTACTTGGTGTGACTCGCCGTATTCCTTCTAGCTCCTTACTAATGTGTCTGAGCCGGCAGTAGCAGCCTTATATTAGTGCTTGCCGTGTCTCACAGTATTCCTTCCAGCTCCCTGCTAATGTATCTGAGCCGGCAGTAGTAGCCTTATATTAGTGCTAGGTGTGACTCGCAGTATTCCTTCCAACTCCCTACTAATGTATCTGAGCCGGCAGTAGTAGCCTTATATTAGTGCTTGGTGTGTCTCGCCGTATTCCTTCCAACTCCCTACAAATGTATCTGAGCCGGCAGTAGTAGCCTTATATTAGTGCTTGCCGTGTCTTGCAGTATTCCTTCCAGCTCCCTACTAATGTATCTGAGGCGGCAGTAGTAGCTTTATATTAGTGCTTGTTGTGTCTCGCAGTATTCCTTCTAACTCCCTACTAATGTATCTGAGCCGGCAGTAGCAGCCTTATATTAGTGCTTGGTGTGTCTCACAGTATTCCTTCCAGCTCCATACTAATGTATCTGAGCCGGCAGTAGCGACCTTATATTAGTGCTTGCAGTTAGTGATGAGCGGGTTCGGTTTCTCGGAAACCGAACCCCCCCGAACTTCACGCTTTTTACACGGGTCCGAGGCAGACTCGGATCTTCCCGCCTTGCTCGGCTAACCCGAGCGCGCCCGAACGTCATCATCCCGCTGTCGGATTCTCGCGAGGCTCGTATTCTATCGCGAGACTCGGATTCTATATAAGGAGCCGCGCGTCGCCGCCATTTTCACACGTGCATTGAGATTGATAGGGAGAGGACGTGGCTGGCGTCCTCTCCATTTAGATAGAGAGTGAGACACTTGATTTACTGGAGCATTAGGAGTACTCAGAGAGTGCAGAGTTTTGCTGATAGTTATACTAGTGACCACCAGTTTTATTTATTATTTAATATAATCCGTTCTCTGCCTGAAAAGAAACGATACACAGTCACATACCATATCTGTGCTCAGCCTCAGTGTGCCTCATGATAATATCATCTATGTATATCTGACTGTGCTGAGTAGTGCTCACTGCTCACACAGCTTAATTGTGGGGGAGACTGGGGAGCAGTTATAGCAGGAGTACATATTTAACAGTGCACACTTTTGCTGCCAGAGTACCAGTGTGACTGACCAGCAGTGACCACCAGTATATTGTCTGCCAGAAAAAGTTAAACACTCGTGTGGTGTTTTTTTTTTTTATTCTATAAACGCATTCTGCTGACAGTGTCCAGCAGGTCCGTCATTCATTATATTTCTATCTTCTTCATACTAGTAGTTTAGGAGTCTGCAGTGCTGACAGTGTCCAGCAGGTCCGTCATTATACAATATATACCTGTCCTGCAGTAGTGATATATATATATTTTTTATATCATTATCATCCAGTCTATACTAGCAGACGCAGTACGGTAGTCCACGGCTGTAGCTACCTCTGTGTCGGCAGTCGCTCGTCCATAATTGTATACCTACCTGTGGTGGTTTTATTTTTTTATATCTTCTTCATACTAGTAGTTTAGGAGTCTGCAGTGCTGACAGTGTCCAGCAGGTCCGTCATTATACAATATATACCTGTCCTGCAGTAGTGATATATATATATTTTTTATATCATTATCATCCAGTCTATACTAGCAGACGCAGTATGGTAGTCCACGGCTGTAGCTACCTCTGTGTCGGCAGTCGCTCGTCCATAATTGTATACCTACCTGTGGTGGTTTTTTTTTTTTCTATCTTCTTCATACTAGTAGTTTAGGAGTTTGCAGTGCTGACAGTGTCCAGCAGGTCCGTCATTATACAATATATACCTGTCCTGCAGTAGTGATATATATATATTTTTTATATCATTATCATCCAGTCTATACTAGCAGACGCAGTACGGTAGTCCACGGCTGTAGCTACCTCTGTGTCGGCAGTCGCTCGTCCATAATTGTATACCTACATGTGGTGGTTTATTTTTTTCTATCTTCTTCATACTAGTAGTTTAGGAGTCTGCAGTGCTGACAGTGTCCAGCAGGTCCGTCATTATACAATATATACCTGTCCTGCAGTAGTGATATATATATATTTTTTATATCATTATCATCCAGTCTATACTAGCAGACGCAGTACGGTAGTCCACGGCTGTAGCTACCTCTGTGTCGGCAGTCGCTCGTCCATAATTGTATACCTACCTGTGGTGGTTTTTTTTTTTCTATCTTCTTCATACTAGTAGTTTAGGAGTCTGCAGTGCTGACAGTGTCCAGCAGGTCCGTCATTATACAATATATACCTGTCCTGCAGTAGTGATATATATATATTTTTTATATCATTATCATCCAGTCTATACTAGCAGACGCAGTACGGTAGTCCACGGCTGTAGCTACCTCTGTGTCGGCACTGGCAGTCTCTCGTCCATAATTGTATACCTACCTGTGGTGTTTTTTTTTTTCTATCTTCTTCATACTAGTAGTTTAGGAGTCTGCAGTGCTGACAGTGTCCAGCAGGTCCGTCATTATACAATATATACCTGTCCTGCAGTAGTGATATATATATATTTTTTATATCATTATCATCCAGTCTATACTAGCAGACGCAGTACGGTAGTCCACGGCTGTAGCTACCTCTGTGTCGGCACTGGCAGTCGCTCGTCCATAATTGTATACCTACCTGTGGTGGGTTTTTTTTTTCTATCTTCTTCATACTAGTAGTTTAGGAGTCTGCAGTGCTGACAGTGTCCAGCAGGTCTGTCATTATATAATATATACCTGTCCTGCAGTAGTGATATATATATATTTTTTATATAATTATCATCCAGTCTATACTAGCAGACGCAGTACGGTAGTCCACGGCTGTAGCTACCTCTGTGTCGGCAGTCGCTCGTCATCCATAAGTATACTAGTATCCATCCATCTCCATTGTTTACCTGAGGTGCCTTTTAGTTGTGCCTATTAAAATATGGAGAACAAAAATGTTGAGGTTCCAAAAATAGGGAAAGATCAAGATCCACTTCCACCTCGTGCTGAAGCTGCTGCCACTAGTCATGGCCGAGACGATGAAATGCCATCAACGTCGTCTGCCAAGGCCGATGCCCAATGTCATAGTACAGAGCATGTAAAATCCAAAACACCAAATATCAGTAAAAAAAGGACTCAAAAATCTAAAATAAAATCATCTGAGGAGAAGCGTTAACTTGCCAATATGCCATTTACCACACGGAGTGGCAAGGAACGGCTAAGGCCCTGGCCTATGTTCATGGCTAGTGGTTCAGCTTCACATGAGGATGGAAGCACTCAGCCTCTCGCTAGAAAAATGAAAAGACTTAAGCTGGCAAAAGCACAGCAAAGAACTGTGCGTTCTTCGAAATCACAAATCCACAAGGAAAGTCCAATTGTGTCGGTTGCGATGCCTGACCTTCCCAACACTGGAGGTGAAGAGCATGCGCCTTCCACCATTTGCACGCCCCCTGCAAGTGCTGGAAGGAGCACCCGCAGTCCAGTTCCTGATAGTCAGATTGAAGATGTCAGTGTTGAAGTACACCAGGATGAGGAGGATATGGGTGTTGCTGGCGCTGGGGAGGAAATTGACCAGGAGGATTCTGATGGTGAGGTGGTTTGTTTAAGTCAGGCACCCGGGTAGACACCTGTTGTCCGTGGGAGGAATATGGCCATTGACATGCCTGGTGAAAATACCAAAAAAATCAGCTCTTCAGTGTGGAATTATTTCAACAGAAATGCGGACAACATTTGTCAAGCCGTGTGTTGCCTTTGTCAAGCTGTAATAAGTAGGGGTAAGGACGTTAACCACCTCGGAACATCCTCCCTTATACGTCACCTGCAGCGCATTCATCATAAGTCAGTGACAAGTTCAAAAACTTTGGGCGACAGCGGAAGCAGTCCACTGACCAGTAAATCCCTTCCTCTTGTAACCAAGCTCACGCAAACCACCCCACCAACTCCCTCAGTGTCAATTTCCTCCTTCCCCAGGAATGCCAATAGTCCTGCAGGCCATGTCACTGGCAATTCTGACGAGTCCTCTCCTGCCTGGGATTCCTCCGATGCATCCTTGCGTGTAACGCCTACTGCTGCTGGCGCTGCTGTTGTTGCTGCTGGGAGTCGATGGTCATCCCAGAGGGGAAGTCGTAAGACCACTTTTACTACTTCCACCAAGCAATTGACTGTCCAACAGTCCTTTGCGAGGAAGATTAAATATCACAGCAGTCATCCTGCTGCAAAGCGGATAACTGAGGCCTTGGCATCCTGGGCGGTGAGAAACGTGGTTCCGGTATCCATCATTACTGCAGAGCCAACTAGAGACTTGTTGGAGGTACTGTGTCCCCGGTACCAAATACCATCTAGGTTCCATTTCTCTAGGCAGGCGATACCGAAAATGTACACAGACCTCAGAAAAAGACTCACCAGTGTCCTAAAAAATGCAGTTGTACCCAATGTCCAGTTAACCACGGACATGTGGACAAGTGGAGCAGGGCATACTCAGGACTATATGACTGTGACAGCCCACTGGGTAGATGTATTGACTCCCGCCACAAGAACAGCAGCGGCGGCACCAGTAGCAGCATCTCGCAAACGCCAACTCTTTCCTAGGCAGGCTACGCTTTGTATCACCGCTTTCCAGAATACGCACACAGCTGAAAACCTCTTACGGCAACTGAGGAAGATCATCGCAGAATGGCTTACCCCAATTGGACTCTCCTGTGGATTTGTGGCATCGGACAACGCCAGCAATATTGTGTGTGCATTAAATCTGGGCAAATTCCAGCACGTCCCATGTTTTGCACATACCTTGAATTTGGTGGTGCAGAATTATTTAAAAAACGAGAGGAGCGTGCAAGAGATGCTGTCGGTGGCCAGAAGAATTGCGGCACACTTTCGGCGTACAGGCACCACGTACAGAAGACTGGAGCACCACCAAAAACGCCTGAACCTGCCCTGCCATCATCTGAAGCAAGAAGTGGTAACGAGGTGGAATTCAACCCTCTATATGCTTCAGAGGTTGGAGGAGCAGCAAAAGGCCATTCAAGCCTATACAACTGAGCACGATATAGGAGGTGGAATGCACCTGTCTCAAGCGCAGTGGAGAATGATTTCAACGTTGTGCAAGGTTCTGCAACCTTTTGAACTTGCCACACGTGAAGTCAGTTCAGACACTGCCAGCCTGAGTCAGGTCATTCCCCTCATCAGGCTTTTGCAGAAGAAGCTGGAGACATTGACGGAGGAGCTAACACAGAGCGATTCCGCTAGGCATGTGGGACTTGTGGATGGAGCCCTTAATTCGCTTAACAAGGATTCACGGGTGGTCAATCTGTTGAAATCAGAGCACTACATTTTGGCCACCGTGCTCGATCCTAGATTTAAAACCTACCTTGGATCTCTCTTTCCGGCAGACACAAGTCTGCTGGGGTTCAAAGAACTGCTGGTGAGAAAATTGTCAAGTCAAGCGGAACGCGACCTGTCAACATCTCCTCCTTCACATTCTCCCGCAACTGGGGGTGCGTGGAAAAGGCTCAGAATTCCGAGCCCACCCGCTGGCGGTGATGCAGGGCAGTCTGGAGCGACTGCTGATGCTGACATCTGGTCCGGACTGAAGGACCTGACAACGATTACGGACATGTCGTCTACTGTCACTGCATATGATTCTCTCCCCATTGAAAGAATGGTGGAGGATTATATGAGTGACCGCATCCAAGTAGGCACGTCAGACAGTCCGTACTTATACTGGCAGGAAAAAGAGGCAATTTGGAGGCCCTTGCACAAACTGGCTTTATTCTACTTAAGTTGCCCTCCCACAAATGTGTACTCCGAAAGAGTGTTTAGTGCCGCCGCTCACCTTGTCAGCAATCGGCGTACGAGGTTACATCCAGAAAATGTGGAGAAGATGATGTTCATTAAAATGAATTATAATCAATTCCTCCGTGGAGACATTCACCAGCAGCAATTGCCTCCACAAAGTACACAGGGAGCTGAGATGGTATTCATCCAGTGGGGACGAATTGATAATCTGTGAGGAGGGGGATGTACACGGTGATATATCGGAGGATGATGATGAGGTGGACATCTTGCCTCTGTAGAGCCAGTTTGTGCAAGGAGAGATTAATTGCTTCTTTTTTGTGGGGGTCCAAACCAACCCGTCATTTCAGTCACAGTCGTGTGGCAGACCCTGTCACTGAAATGATGGGTTGGTTAAAGTGTGCATGTCCTGTTTATACAACATAAGGGTGGGTGGGAGGGCCCAAGGACAATTCCATCTTGCACCTCTTTTTTATTTCATTTTTCTTTGCGTCATGTGCTGTTTGGGGAGTAGTTTTTGGAAGGGCCATCCTGCGTGACACTGCAGTGCCACTCCTAGATGGGCCAGGTGTTTGTGTCGGCCACTTGGGTCGCTTATCTTAGTCACACAGCTACCTCATTGCGCCTCTATTTTTCTTTGCGTCATGTGCTGTTTGGGGAGTGTTTTTTGGAAGGGCCATCCTGCGTGACACTGCAGTGCCACTCCTAGATGGGCCAGGTGTTTGTGTCGGCCACTTGGGTCGCTTAGCTTACTCACACAGCTACCTCATTGCGCCTCTTTTTTTTCTTCTTTGCGTCATGTGCTGTTTGGGGGGTGTTTTTTGGAAGGGCCATCCTGCGTGACACTGCAGTGCCACTCCTAGATGGGCCAGGTGTTTGTGTCGGCCACTTGGGTCGCTGAGCTTAGTCATCCAGCGACCTCGGTGCAAATTTTAGGACTAAAAATAATATTGTGAGGTGTGAGGTGTTCAGAATAGACTGAAAATGAGTGGAAATTATGGTAATTGAGGTTAATAATACTTTGGGATCAAAATGACCCCCAAATTCTATGATTTAAGCTGTTTTTTAGTGTTTTTTGATAAAAACACCCGAATCCAAAACACACCCGAATCCGACAAAAAAAAATTCGGTGAGGTTTTGCCAAAACGCGTTCGAACCCAAAACACGGCCGCGGAACCGAACCCAAAACCAAAACACAAAACCCGAAAAATTTCCGGTGCTCATCACTACTTGCCGTGTCTTGCAGTATTCCTTCCAACTCCCTACTAATGTATCTGAGCCGGCAGTAGCAGCCTTATATTAGTGCTTGCCCTGTCTCGCAGTATTCCTTCCAACTCCCTACTAATGTATCTGAGCCGGCAGTAGCAGCCTTATATTAGTGCTTGCTGTGACTCTTAGTATTCCTTCCAACTCCCTACTAATGTATCTGAGCCGGCAGAAGTAGCCTTATATTAGTGCTTGGTGTGACTCGCAATATTCCTTCCAGCTCCCTACTAATCTTTCTGAGCCGGCAGTAGTAGCCTTATATTAGTGCTTGGATTGACTCGCAATATTCCTTCCAGCTCCCTACTAATGTATCAGAGCCAGCAGTAGTAGCCTTATATTAGTGCTTGCCGTGTCTCGCAGTATTCCTTCCGGCTCCCTACTAATGTATCTGAGCCGGCAGTAGTAGCCTTATATTAGTGCTTGCCGTGTCTCGTAGTATTCCTTTTCAGCTCTCTACTAATGTATCTGAGCCAGTAGTAGCAGCCTTATATTAGTGCTTGGTGTGCCTCGCCGTATTCCTTCCAGCTCCCTACTAATGTATTTGAGCCGGCAATAGTAGCCTTATATTAGTGCTTGGTGTGACTTGCTGTATTCCTTCCAACTCCCTACTAATGTATCTGTGCCGGCAGTAGTACCCTTATATTATTGCTTGGTGTGTCTTGCCGTATTCCTTCCAACTCCCTACTTATATATCTGAGCCGGCAGTAGTAGCCTTATATTAGTGCTTGGTGTGACTCGCCGTAATCCTTCCAACTCCCTACTTATATATCTGAGCCGACAGTAGTAGCCTTATATTAGTGCTAGGGGTGACTCGCCGTATTCCTTCCAACTCCCTACTAATGTATCTGAGCCGGCAGTAGTAGCCTTATATTAGTGCTTGGTGTGCCTCGCCGTATTCCTTCCAGCTCCCTACTAATGTATTTGAGCCGGCAGTAGTAGCCTTATATTAGTGCTTGGTGTCACTCGCCGTATTCCTTCCAACTCCCTACTAATGTATCTGAGCCGGCAGTAGTAGCCTTATATTATTGCTTGGTGTGTCTCGCCGTATTCCTTCCAACTCCCTACTTATATATCTGAGCCGGCAGTAGTAGCCTTATATTAGTGATTGGTGTGACTCGGCGTATTCCTTCCAACTCCCTAATTATATATCTGAGCAGGCAGTAGTAGCCTTATATTAGTGCTTGGTGTGACTCGCCGTATTCCTTCCAGCTCCCTACTAATGTATCTGAGTTGGCAGTAGTAGCCTTATATTAGTGCTTGCCGTGTCTCACAGTATTCCTTCCAACTCCCTAATAATGCATTTGAGCCGGCAGTAGTAGCCTTATATTAGTGCTAGTGTGTCTCGCAGTATTCCTTCCGGCTCCCTACTAATGTATCTGAGTCGCCAGTAGTAGCCTTATTTTAGTGCTTGCCGTGTCTCGCAGTATTTCTTCCGGCTCCCTACTAATGTATCTGAGTCGGCAGTAGTAGCCTTATATTAGTACTTGCCGTGTCTCGTAGTAATCCTTTTCAGCTGCCTACTAATGTATCTGTGCCGGCAGTAGCAGCCTTATATTAGTGCTTGTTGTGTCTCGCAGTATTCCTTTCAGCTCCCTACTAATGTATCTGAGCCGGCAGTAGTAGCCTTATATTAGTACTTGGTGTGACTCGCCGTATTCCTTCCAGCTCCCTACTAATGTATCTGAGCCGTCAGTAGCAGCCTTATATTAGTGCTTGCCGTGTCTCACAGTATTCCTTCCAGCTCCCTACTAATGTATCTGAGCCGGCAGTAGTAGCCTTATATTAGTGCTAGGTGTGACTCGCAGTATTCCTTCCAACTCCCTACTAATGTATCTGAGCCGGCAGTAGCAGCCTTATATTAGTGCTTGGTGTGTCTCGCCGTATTACTTCTAACTCCCTACTAATGTATCTGAGCCGGCAGTAGTAGCCTTATATCAGTGCTTGCCGTGTCTCGCAGTATTCCTTCCAACTCCCTACTAGTGTATCTGAGCCGGCAATAGTAGCCTTATATTAGTGCTTGTTGTGTCTCGCAGTAATCCTTTCAACTCCCTAGTAATGTTTCTGAGCCGGCAGTAGCAGCCTTATATTAGTGCTTGCCGTTTCTCGCAGTATTACTTCCAACTCCCCACTAATGTATCTGAGCCGGCAGTAGCAGCCTTATATTAGTGCTTGCTGTGACTCGCAGTATTCGTTCCAACTCCCTTCTAATGTATCTGAGCCGGCAGTAGTAGCCTTCTATTAGTGCATGCCGTGTCTCACAGTATTCCTTCCAGCTCCCTACTAATGTATCTGTGCCGGCAGTAGCAGCCTTATATTAGTGCTTGCCGTGTCTCGCCGTATTCCTTTTTAACTCCCTACTAATGTATCTGAGCCGGCAGTAGTAGCCTTATATTAGTGCTTGCCGTGTCTCGCAGTATTCCTTCCAACTCCCTACTAATGTATCTGAGCCGGCAGTAGTAGCCTTATATTAGTGCTTGTTGTGTCTCGCAGTATTCCTTGCAGCTCCCTACTAATGTATCTGAGCCGGCAGTAGTAGCCTTATATTAGTGCTTCGTGTGACTCACAGTATTCCTTCCAACTCCTTACTAATGTATCTGAGCCGGCAGTATCAGCCTTATATCAGTGCTTGGTGTGTCTCACAGTATTCCTTCCAGCTCCCTACTAATGTATCTGAGCCGGCAGTAGCAACCTTATATTAGTGCTTGCCGTGTCTTGCAGTATTCCTTCCAACTCCCTACTAATGTATCTGAGCCGGCAGTAGCAGCCTTATATTAGTGCTTGCCGTGTCTCGCAGTATTCCTTCCAACTCCCTACTAATGTATCTGAGCTGGCAGTAGCAGCCTTATATTAGTGCTTGCCGTGTCTCGCAGTATTCCTTCCAACTCCCTACTAATGTATCTGAGCCGGCAGTAGCAGCCTTATATTAGTGCTTGCTGTGACTCGCAGTATTCCTTCCAACTCCCTACTAATGTATCTGAGCCGGCAGTAGTAGCCTTCTATTAGTGCATGCCGTGTCTCACAGTATTCCTTCCAGCTCCCTAATAATGTATCTGAGCCGGCAGTAGTAGCCTTATATTAGTGCTAGGTGTGACTCGCAGTATTCCTTCCAACTCCCTACTAATGTATCTGAGCCGGCAGTAACAGCCTTATATTAGTGCTTGGTGTGTCTCGCCGTATTACTTCCAACTCCCTACTAATGTATCTGAGCCGGTAGTAGTAGCCTTATATTAGTGCTTGCCGTGTCTCGCAGTATTCCTTCCAACTCCCTACTAGTGTATCTGAGCTAGTGATGAGCGGGTTCGGTTTCCGAGAAACCGAACCCCCCCGAACTTCACCCTTTTTACACGGGTCCGAGGCAGGTTCGAACCTTCCCGCCTTGCTCGGCTAACCCGAGCGCGCCCGAACGTCATCATCCCGCTGTCGGATTCTCGCGAGATTCGGATTCTAAATAAGCAGCCGCGCGTCGGCGCCATTTTCACTCGTGCATTGGAGATGATAGGGAGAGGACGTGGCTAGCGTCCTCTCCGTTTATTGTAGAAGACAGTTGATTCTTGTTTGTTTTTTACTGCTTCATTGTGGGGAGGATTGGGGAGCAGCTGTTAGGAGTACAGTGCAGAGTTTTGCTGATAAGTGACCGCCAGTTTTTTTTTATCCGTTCTCTGCCTGAAAAAAATACCATATCTGTGCTCAGTGTGCTGCATGATATATCTGTACTGAGTGCTCACACTGCTTAATTGTGGGGACTGGGGAGCAGCTATAGCAGGAGTACAGTGCAGAGTTTTGCTGACAGTGACCACCAGTATACGTTGTCTGCCTGAAAAACACTCCATATCTGTGCTCACAGTGTGCTGCTTTATTGTGGGGACTGGGGACCACCAGTAAAATTAATATTATATAGGAGGAGTACAGTGCAGAGTGCACTGCTGTACCTACCTCTGTGTCGTCACTCGTCATCCATTAAGTATACTATCCATCTACATTGTATACCTGTGGTGCATTTTTTTAGACTAGTTTAGCAGTTTGCTGACAGTGTCCACCAGTATACTATACATAGCAGTACGGTAGGCCACTGCTGTGTACCTACCTCTGTGTCGTCACTCGTCATCCATTAAGTATATTATCCATCTACATTCTATACCTGTGGTGCATTTTAGTTTTGCAGTTTGCTGACAGTGTCCACCAGTATACTATATATAGCAGTACGGTAGGCCACTGCTGTGTACCTACCTCTGTGTCGTCACTCGTCATCCATTAAGTATACTATCCATCTACATTCTATACCTGTGGTGCATTTTAGTTTTGCAGTTTGCTGACAGTGTCCACCAGTATACTATATATAGCAGTACGGTAGGCCACTGCTGTGTACCTACCTCTGTGTCGTCACTCGTCATCCATTAAGTATACTATCCATCTACATTCTGTACCTGTGGTGCATTTTAGACAGTTTTGCAGTTTGCTGACAGTGTCCACCAGTATACTATATATATACTTATAGCAGTACGGTAGGCCACTGCTGTACCTACCTCTGTGTCGTCACTCGTCATCCATTAAGTATACTATCCATCTACATTCTATACCTGTGGTGCATTTTAGACAGTTTTGCAGTTTGCTGACAGTGTCCACCAGTATACTATATATAGCAGTACGGTAGGCCACTGCTGTGTATCTACCTCTGTGTCGTCACTCGTCATCCATTAAGTATACTATCCATCTACATTCTATACCTGTGGTGCATTTTAGACAGTTTTGCAGTTTGCTGACAGTGTCCACCAGTATACTATAAATAGCAGTACGGTAGGCCACTGCTGTGTACCTACCTCTGTGTCGTCACTCGTCATCCATTAAGTATACTATCCATCTACATTCTATACCTGTGGTGCATTTTAGACATTTTTGCAGTTTGCTGACAGTGTCCACCAGTATACTATATATATACTTATAGCAGTACGGTAGGCCACTGCTGTGTACCTACCTCTGTGTCGTCACTCATCATCCATTAAGTATACTCTCCATCTACATTCTATACCTGTGGTGCATTTTAGACAGTTTTGCAGTTTGCTGACAGTATCCACCAGTGTACTATATATAGCAGTACGGTAGGCCACTGCTGTGTACCTACCTCTGTGTCGTCACTCGTCATCCATTAAGTATACTATCCATCTACATTCTATACCTGTGGTGCATTTTATACAGTTTTGCAGTTTGCTGACAGTGTCCACCAGTATACTATATATAGCAGTACGGTAGGCCACTGCTGTACCTACCTCTGTGTCGTCACTCGTCATCCATTAAGTATACTATCCATCTACATTCTATACCTGTGGTGCATTTTAGACAGTTTTGCAGTTTGCTAACAGTGTCCACCAGTATACTATATATAGCAGTACGGTAGGCCACCGCTGTGTACCTACCTCTGTGTCGTCACTCGTCATCCATTAAGTATACTATCCATCTACATTCTATACCTGTGGTGCATTTTAGACAGTTTTGCAGTTTGCTGACAGTGTCCACCAGTATACTATATATAGCAGTACGGTAGGCAACTGCTGTACCTACCTCTGTGTCGTCACTCGTCATCCATTAAGTATACTATCCATCTACATTCTATACCTGTGGTGCATTTTAGACAGTTTTGCAGTTTGCTGACAGTGTCCACCAGTATACTATATATAGCAGTACGGTAGGCCACTGCTGTGTACCTGCCTCTGTGTCGTCACTCGTCATCCATTAAGTATACTCTCCATCTACATTTTATACCTGTGGTGCATTTTAGACAGTTTTGCAGTTTGCTGACAGTGTCCACCAGTATACTATATATAGCAGTACGGTAGGCCACTGCTGTAACTACCTCTGTGTCGTCACTCGTCATCCATTAAGTATACTATCCATCTACATTGTATACCTGTGGTGCATTTTAGTTTTGCGCAGTAAATATAGTAGTAGGCCATTGCTATTGATACTGGCATATAATTCCACACATTAAAAAATGGAGAACAAAAATGTGGAGGAAAAAGGGAAAGATCAAGATCCACTTCCACCTCGTGCTGAAGCTGCTGCCTCTAGTCATTGCCGAGACGATGAAATGCCATCAACGTCGTCTTCCAAGGCCGATGCCCAATGTCATAGTAGAGAGCATGTAAAATCTAAAACACAAAAGTTCAGTAAAATGACCCAAAAATCAAAATTAAAAGCGTCTGAGGAGAAGCGTAAACTAGCCAATATGCCATTTACGACACGGAGTGGCAAGGAACGGCTGAGGCCCTGGCCTATGTTCATGGCTAGTGGTTCAGCTTCAAATGAGGATGGAAGCACTCATCCTCTCGCTAGAAAAATGAAAATACTTAAGCTGGCAAAAGCACAGTAAAGAACTGTGCGTTCTTCAAAATCACAAATCCCCAAGGAGAGTCCAGTTGTGTCGGTTACGATGCCTGACCTTCCCAACACTGGACGGGAAGAGCTTGCTCCTTCCACCATTTGCACGCCCCCTGCAAGTGCTGGAAGGAGTACCCGCAGTCCAGTTCCTGATAGTCAAATTGAAGATGTCACTGTTGAAGTACACCAGGATGAGGATATGGGTGTTGCTGGCGCTGGGGAGGAAATTGACAAGGAGGATTCTGATGGTGAGGTGGTTTGTTTAAGTCAGGCACCCGGGGAGACACCTGTTGTCCGTGGGTGGAATATGGCCCTTGACATGCCTGGTCAAAATACAAAAAAAAAATCAGCTCTTCGGTGTGGAATTATTTCAACACAAATGCGGACAACAGGTGTCAAGCCGTGTGTTGCCTTTGTCAAGCTGTAATAAGTAGGGGTAAGGACGTTAACCACCTCGGAACATCCTCCCTTATACGTCACCTGCAGCGCATTCATCATAAGTCAGTGACAAGTTCAAAAACTTTGGGTGACAGCGGAAGCAGTCCACTGACCACTAAATCCCTTCCTCTTGTAACCAAGCTCCTGCAAACCACACCACCAACTCCCTCAGTGTCAATTTCCTCCTTACCCAGGAAAGTTAATAGTCCTGCAGGCCATGTCACTGTCAAGTCTGACGAGTCCTCTCCTGCCTGGGATTCCTCCGATGCATCCTTGAGTGTAACGCCTACTGCTGCTGGCGCTGCTGTTGTTGCTGCTGGGAGTCGATCGTCATCCCAGAGGGGAAGTCGGAAGACCACTTGTACTACTTCCAGTAAGCAATTGACTGTCCAACAGTTCTTTGCGAGGAAGATGAAATATCAGAGCAGTCATCCTGCTGCAAAGCGGATAACTGAGGCCTTGGCAGCCTGGGTGGTGAGAAACGTGGTTCCGGTATCCATCATTAATTCAGAGCCAACTAGAGACTTGATTGAGGTACTGTGTCCCCGGTACCAAATACCATCTAGGTTCCATTTCTCTAGGCAGGCGATACCGAAAATGTACACAGACCTCAGAAAAAGACTCACCAGTGTCCTAAAAAATGCAGTTGTACCCAATGTCCACTTAACCATGGACATGTGGACAAGTGGAGCAGGGCATACTCAGGACTATATGACTGTGACAGCCCACTGGGTAGATGTATTGCCTCCCGCAGCAAGAATAGCAGCGGCGGCACCAGTAGCAGCATCTCGCAAACGCCAACTCGTTCCTAGGCAGGCTACGCTTTGTATCACCGCTTTCCAGAATAGGCACACAGCTGAAAACCTCTTACGGCAACTGAGGAAGATCATCGCAGAATGGCTTACCCCAATTGGACTCTCCTGGGGATTTGTGACATCGGACAACGCCAGCAATATTGTGCGTGCATTACATCTTGGCAAATTCCATCACGTCCCATGTTTTGCACATACCTTGAATTTGGTGGTGCAGAATTATTTAAAAAACGACAGGGGCGTGCAAGAGATGCTGTCGGTGGCCCGAAGAATTGCGGACCACTTTCGGCATTCAGGCACCGCGTACAGAAGACTGGAGCACCACCAAACATTCCTGAACCTGCCCTGCCATCATCTGAAGCAAGAGGTGGTAACGAGGTGGAATTCAACCCTCTATATGCTTCAGAGGATGGAGGAGCAGCAAAAGGCCATTCAAGCCTATACATCTGGCCACGATATAGGCAAAGGAGGTGGAATGCACCTGACTCAAGCGCAGTGGAGAATGATTTCAACGTTGTGCAAGGTTCTGCAACCCTTTGAACTTGCCACACGTGAAGTCAGTTCAGACACTGCCAGCCTGAGTCAGGTCATTCCCCTGATCAGGCTTTTGCAGAAGAAGCTGGAGACATTGAAGGAGGAGCTAAAACAGAGCGATTCCGCTAGGCATGTGGGACTTGTGGATGGAGCCCTTAATTCGCTTAACCAGGATTCACGGGTGGTCAATCTGTTGAAATCAGAGCACTACATTTTGGCCACCGTGCTCGATCCTAGATTTAAAACCTACGTTGTATCTCTCTTTCCGGCAGACACAAGTCTGCAGAGGTTCAAAGACCTGCTGGTGAGAAAATTGTCAAGTCAAGCGGAACGTGACCCGTCACCATCTCCTCCTTCACATTCTCCCGCAACTGGGGGTGCGAGGAAAAGGCTAAGAATTCCGAGCCCACCCGCTGGCGGTGATGCAGGGCAGTCTGGAGCGAGTGCTGACATCTGGTCCGGACTGAAGGACCTGCCAACGACATGACGTCTACTGTCACTGCATATGATTCTGTCACCATTGAAAGAATGGTGGAGGATTATATGAGTGACCGCATCTAAGTAGGCACGTCAGACAGTCCGTACGTATACTGGCAGGATAAAGAGGCAATTTGGAGGCCCTTGCAGAAACTGGCTTTATTCTACCTAAGTTGCCCTCCCTCCAGTGTGTACTCCGAAAGAGTGTTTAGTGCAGCCGCTCACCTTGTCAGCAATCGGCGTACGAGGTTACTTCCAGAAAATGTGGAGAAGATGATGTTCATTAAAATGAATTATAATCAATTCCTCCGTGGAGACATTCACCAGCAGCAATTGCCTCCAGAAAGTACACGGGGACCTGAGATGGTGGATTCCAGTGGGGACGAATTAATAATCTGTGAGGAGGGGGATGTAAACAGTGAAAGGGGTGAGGAATCGGAGGATGATGATGAGGTGGACATCTTGCCTCTGTAGAGCCAGTTTGTGCAAGGAGAGATTGATTGCTTCTTTTTTGGTGGGGGCCCAAACCAACCAGTCATTTCAGTCACAGTCGTGTGGCAGACCCTGTCACTGAAATGATGGGTTCGTTAAATTGTGCATGTCCTGTTTATACAACATAAGGGTGGGTGGGAGGTCCCAAGGACAATTCCATCTTGCACCTTTTTTTTCTTTCATTTTTCTTTGCATCATGTGCTGTTTGGGGACAATTTTTTTGAAGGGCCATCCTGCCTGACACTGCAGTGCCACTCCTAGATGGGCCAGGTGTTTGTGTCGGCCACTTGTGTCGCTTAGCTTAGTCACACAGCCACCTTGGTGCGCCTCTTTTTTTTTCTTTGCATCATGTGCTGTTTGGGGACAATTTTTTGGTAGGGCCATCCTGTCTTGACTGACACTGCAGTGCCACTCCTAGATAGGCCAGGTGTTTGTGTCGGCCACTTGTGTCGCTTAGCTTAGTCACACAGCGACCTTGGTGCGCCTCTTTTTTTCTTTGCATCATGTGCTGTTTGGGGACAATTTTTTGGAAGGGCCATCCTGCCTTGATTGACACTGCAGTACCACTCCTAGATGGACCAGGTGTTTGTGTCGGCCACTTGTGTCGCTTAGCTTAGTCACACAGCGACCTTGGTGCGCCTCTTTTTTTCTTTGCATCATGTGCTGTTTGGGGACAATTTTTTGGAAGGGCCATCCTGCCTTGATTGACACTGCAGTACCACTCCTAGATGGACCAGGTGTTTGTGTCGGCCACTTGTGTCGCTTAGCTTAGTCACACAGCCACCTTGGTGCGCCTCTTTTTTTCTTTGCATCATGTGCTGTTTGGGGAGTATTTTTTTGAAGGGCCATCCTGTCTGACACTGCAGTGCCACTCCTAGATGGGCCAGGTGTTTGTGTCGGCCACTTGTGTCGCTTAGCTTAGTCACACAGCCACCTTGGTGCGCCTCTTTTTTTCTTTGCATCATGTGCTGTTTGGGGAGTATTTTTTTGAAGGGCCATCATGCCTGACACTGCAGTGCCACTCCTAGATGGGCCAGGTGTTTGTGTCGGCCACTTGTGTCGCTTAGCTTAGCCATCCAGCGACCTCGGTGCAAATTTTAGGACTAAAAATAATATTGTGAGGTGTTCAGAATAGACTGGAAATGAGTGGAAATTATGGTTATTGAGGTTAATAATACTATGGGATCAAAATGACCCCCAAATTCTATGATTTAATATGTTTTTTAGGGTTTTTAGAAAAAAACACCCGAATCCGACAAAAATTTTTCGGTGAGGTTTTGCCAAAACGCGTCCAAATCCAAAACACGGCCGCGGAACCGAACCCAAAACCAAAACACAAAACGCGAAAAATTTCCGGTGCACATCACTAATCTGAGCCGGCAATAGTAGCCTTATATTAGTGCTTGTTGTGACTCGCCGTATTCCTTCCAATTCCCTACTTATATATCTGAGCCGGCAGTAGTAGCCTTATATTAGTGCTTGGTGTGACTCGCCATATTCCATCCAGCTATCTACTAATGTATCTGAGGTGGCAGTAGTAGCCTTATATTAGTGCTTGCCGTGTCTCGCAGTATTCCTTCCAACTCCCTACTAATGCATCGGAGCCGGCAGTAGTAGCCTTATATTAGTGCTTGGTGTGACTCGCAGTATTCCTTCCTGCTCCCTACTAATGTATCTGAGGCGGCAGTAGTAGCTTTATATTAGTGCTTGTTGTGTCTCGCAGTGTTCCTTCCAACTCCCTACTAATGTATCTGAGCCGGCAGTAGCAGCCTTATATTAGTGCTTGGTGTATCTCACAGTATTCCTTTCAGCTCCCTACTAATGTATCTGAGCCGGCAGTAGCAACCTTATATTAGTGCTTGCCGTGTCTTGCAGTATTCCTTCCAACTCCCTACTAATGTATCTGAGCCGGCAGTAGCAGCCTTATATTAGTGCTTGCCGTGTCTCGCAGTATTCCTTCCAACTCCCTACTAATGTATCTGAGGCGGCAGTAGTAGCCTTATATTAGTGCTTGGTGTGACTTGCCGTATTCCTTCCAGCTCCCTACTAATGTATCTTAGCCGGCAGTAGCAACCTTATATTAGTGCTAGGTGTGACTCGCAGTATTCCTTCCAACTCCCTACTAATGTATCTGAGCCGGTAGTAGTAGCCTTATATTAGTGCTTGCCGTATCTCACAGTATTCCTTCCAGCTCCCTACTAATGTATCTGAGCCGGCAGTAGTAGCCTTATATTAGTGCTAGGTGTGATTCGCAGTATTCCTTCCAACTCCTACTAATGTATCTGAGCCGGCAGTAGCAGCCTTATATTAGTGCTTCGTGTGACTCGCAGTATTCCTTCCAACTCCCTACTAATGTAGCTGAGCCGGCAGTAGTAGCCTTATATTAGTGCTTGCTGTGTCTCGCCGTATTCCTTCCAACTCCCTACTAATGTATCTGAGCCGGCAGTAGTAGCCTTATATTAGTGCTTGCCGTGTCTCGCAGTATTCCTTCCAACTCCCTACTAATGTATCAGAGCCGGCAATAGTAGCCTTATATTAGTGCTTGGTGTGACTCGCCGTATTCCTTCCAACTCCCTACTTATATATCTGAGCCGGCAGTAGTAGCCGTATATTAGTGCTTGGTGTGACTCGCCGTATTCCTTCCAGCTCCCTACTAATGCATCTGAGCCGGCAGTAGTAGCCTTATATTAGTGCTAGTGTGTCTCGCAGTATTCCTTCCGGCTCCCTACTAATGTATCTGAGCCGGCAGTAGTAGCCTTATATTAGTGCTTGCCGTGTCTCGCAGTATTCCTTCCAACTCCCTACTAATGTATCAGAGCCGGCAATAGTAGCCTTATATTAGTGCTTGGTGTGAATCGCCGTATTCCTTCCAACTCCCTACTTATATATCTGTGCCGGCAGTAGTAGCCGTATATTAGTGCTTGGTGTGACTCGCCGTATTCCTTCCAGCTCCCTACTAATGCATCTGAGCCGGCAGTAGTAGCCTTATATTAGTGCTAGTGTGTCTCGCAGTATTCCTTCCGGCTCCCTACTAATGTTTCTGTGTCGGCAGAAGTAGCCTTTTTTTAGTGCTTGCCGTGTCTCGCAGTATTCCTTCCAGCTCCCTACTAATGTATCTGAGCCGGGAGTAGTAGCCTTATATTAGTGCTTGCCGTGTCTCATAGTATTCCTTTTCAGCTCCCTACTAATGTATCTGTGCCGGCAGTAGCAGCCTTATATTAGTGCTTGTTGTGTCTCGCAGTATTCCTTCCAGCTCCCTACTAATGAATCTGAGCCGGCAGTAGTAGCCTTATATTAGTGCTTGGTGTGACTCGCCGTATTCCTTCCAGCTCCCTACTAATGTATCTGAGCCGGCAGTAGCAGCCTTATATTAGTGCTTGCCGTGTCTCACAGTATTCCTTCCAGCTCCCTACTAATGTATCTGAGCCGGCAGTAGCAGCCTTATATTAGTGCTTGCCATGTATCGCAGTATTCCTTCCAACTCCCTACTAATATATCTGAGCCAGCAGTAGTAGCCTTATATTAGTGCTTGTTGTGTCTCGCAGTATTCCTTGCAGCTCCCTACTAATGTATCTGAGCCGGCAGTAGTAGCCTTAAATTAGTGCTTCGTGTGACTCACAGTATTCCTTCCAACTCCTTTCTAATGTATCTGAGCCGGCAGTATCAGCCTTATATCAGTGCTTGGTATGTCTCACAGTATTCCTTCCATCTCCCTACTAATGTATCTGAGCCGGCAGTAGCAACCTTATATTAGTGCTTGCCGTGTCTTGCAGTATTCCTTCCAACTCCCTACTAATGTATCTGAGCCGGCAGTAGCAGCCTTATATTAGTGCTTGCCTGGTCTCGCAGTATTCCTTCCAACTCCCTACTAATGTATCTGAGCTGGCAGTAGCAGCCTTATATTAGTGCTTGCTGTGACTCGCAGTATTCCTTCCAGCTCCCTACTAATGTATCTGAGCCGGCAGTAGTAGCCTTATATTAGTGCTTGGTGTGACTCGCAATATTCCTTCCAGCTCCCTACTAATGTATCTGAGCCGGCAGTAGTAGCCTTATATTAGTGCTTGTTGTGTCTCGCAGTATTCCTTGCAGCTCCCTACTAATTTATCTGAGCCGGCAGTAGCAGCCTTATATTAGTGCTTGCCGTGTCTCGCAGTATTCCTTCCAACTCCCTACTTATGTATCTGAGCCGGCAGTAGCAGCCTTATATTAGTGCTTCGTGTGTCTCGCAGTATTCCTTCCAGCTCCCTACTAATGTATCTGAGCAGGCAGTAGTAGCCTTATATTAGTGCTTGGTGTGACTCGCCGTATTCCTTCCAGCTCCCTACTAATGTATCTGAGCCGGCAGTAGCAGCATTATATTAGTGCTTGCCGTGTCTCACAGTATTCCTTCCAGCTCCCTACTAATGTATCTGAGCCGGCAGTAGTAGCCTTATATTAGTGCTAGGTGTGACTCGCAGTATTTCTTCCAACTCCCTACTAATGTATCTGAGCCGGCAGTAGCAGCCTTATATTAGTGCTTCGTGTGACTCGCAGTATTCCTTCCAACTCCCTACTAATGTAGCTGAGCCGGCAGTAGTAGCCTTATATTAGTGCTTGCTGTGTCTCGCAGTATTCCTTTCAACTCCCTACTAATGTATCTGAGCCGGCAGTAGCAGCCTTATATTAGTGCTTGGTGTGTCTCGCCGTATTCCTTCCAACTCCCTACTAATGTATCTGAGCCGGCAGTAGCAGCCTTATATTAGTGCTTCGTGTGACTCGCAGTATTCCTTCCAACTCCCTACTAATGTAGCTGAGCCAGCAGTAGTAGCCTTATATTAGTGCTTGCTGTGTCTCGCCGTATTCCTTCCAACTCCCTACTAATGTATCTGAGCCGGCAGTAGTAGCCTTATATTAGTGCTTGCCGTGTCTTGCAGTATTCCTTCCAACTCCCTACTAATGTATCTGAGCCGGCAATAGTAGCCTTATATTAGTGCTTTGTGTGACTCGCCGTATTCCTTCCAACTCCATACTTATATATCTGAACCGGCAGCAGTAGCCTTATATTAGTGCTTGGTGTGACTCGCCGTATTCCTTCCAGCTCCCTACTAATGTATCTGAGGTGGCAGTAGTAGCCTTATATTAGTGCTTGCCGTGTCTCGTAGTATTCCTTCCAACTCCCTACTAAAGCATCTGAGCCGGCAGTAGTAGCCTTATATTAGTGCTAGTGTGTCTCGCAGTATTCCTTCCGGCTTCCTACTAATGTTTCTGAGTTGGCAGAAGTAGCCTTATTTTAGTGCTTGCCGTGTCTCGCAGTATTCCTTCCGGCTCCCTACTAATGTATCTGAGCCGTGAGTAGTAGCCTTATAATAGTGCTTGCCGTGTCTCGTAGTATTCCTTTTTAGCTCCCTACTAATGTATCTGTGCCGGCAGTAGCAGCCTTACATTAGTGCTTGTTGTGTCTCACAGTATTCCTTCCAGCTCCCTACTAATGTATCTGAGCCGGCAGTAGTAGCCTTATATTAGTGCTTGGTGTGACTCGCCGTATTCCTTCCAGCTCCCTACTAATGTATCGAAGCCGGCAGTAGCAGCCTTATATTAGTGCTTGCCGTGTCTCACAGTATTCCTTCCAGCTCCCTACTAATGTACCTGAGCCGGCAGTAGTAGCCTTATATTAGTGCTTGCCGCTTCTCGCAGTATTCCTTCCAACTCCCTACTAATGTATCTGAGCCGGCAGTAGTAGCCTTATATTAGTGCTTGGTGTGACTTGCAGTATTCCTTCCAGCTCCCTACTAATGTATCTGAGCTGGCAGTAGTAGCCTTATATTAGTGCTTGTTGTGTCTCGCAGTATTCCTTCCAACTCCCTACTAATGTATCTGAGCCGGATGTAGCAGCCTTATATCAGTGCTTGTTGTGTCTCGCAGTATTCCTTCCAACTCCCTTCTAATGTATCTGAGCCGGCAGTAGCAGCCTTATATTAGTGCTTGCCGTGTCTTGCAGTATTCCTTCCAACTCCCTACTAATGTATCTGAGCCGGCAGTAGCAGCCTTATATTAGTGCTTGCCGTGTCTCGCAGTATTCCTTCCAACTCCCTACTAATGTATCTGAGCTGGCAGTAGCAGCCTTATATTAGTGCTTGCTGTGACTCGCAGTATTCCTTCCAGCTCCCTACTAATGTATCTGAGCCGGCAGTAGTAGCCTTATATTAGTGCTTGGTGTGACTCGCAATATTCCTTCCAGCTCCCTACTAATGTATCTGAGCCGGCAGTAGTAGCCTTATATTAGTGCTTGTTGTGTCTCGCAGTATTCCTTGCAGCTCCCTACTAATGTATCTGAGCCGGCAGTAGCAGCCTTATATTAGTGCTTGGTGTGTCTCGCAGTATTCCTTCCAACTCCCTACTTATGTATCTGAGCCGGCAGTAGCAGCCTTATATTAGTGCTTGGTGTGTCTCGCAGTATTCCTTCCAGCTCCCTACTAATGTATCTGAGCCGACAGTAGCAGCCTTATATTAGTGCTTGCCGTGTCTCACAGTATTCCTTCCAGCTCCCTACTAATGTATCTGAGCCGGCAGTAGTAGCCTTATGTTAGTGCTAGGTGTGACTCGCAGTATTCCTTCCAACTCCCTACTAATGTATCTGAGCCGGCAATAGTAGCCTTATATTAGTGCTTGGTGTGACTCGCCGTATTCCTTCCAACTCCCTACTTATATATCTGAGCAGGCAGTAGTAGCCTTATATTAGTGCTTGGTGTGACTCGCCGTATTCCTTCCAGCTCCCTACTAATGTATCTGAGCTGGCAGTAGTAGCCTTATATTAGTGCTTGTTGTGTCTCGCAGTATTCCTTCCAACTCCCTACTAATGTATCTGAGCCGGCTGTAGCAGCCTTATATCAGTGCTTGTTGTGTCTCGCAGTATTCCTTCCAACTCCCTACTAATGTATCTGAGCCGGCAGTAGCAGCCTTATATTAGTGCTTGCCGTGTCTTGCAGTATTCCTTCCAACTCCCTACTAATGTATCTGATCCGGCAGTAGCAGCCTTATATTAGTGCTTGCCGTGTCTCGCAGTATTCCTTCCAGCTCCCTACTAATGTATCTGAGCCGGGAGTAGTAGCCTTATATTAGTGCTTGCCGTGTCTCGTAGTATTCCTTTTCAGCTCCCTACTAATGTATCTGTGCCGGCAGTAGCAGCCTTATATTAGTGCTTGTTGTGTCTCGCAGTATTCCTTCCAGCTCCCTACTAATGAATCTGAGCCGGCAGTAGTAGCCTTATATTAGTGCTTGGTGTGACTCGCCGTATTCCTTCCAGCTCCCTACTAATGTATCTGAGCCGGCAGTAGCAGCCTTATATTAGTGCTTGCCGTGTCTCACAGTATTCCTTCCAGCTCCCTACTAATGTATCTGAGCCGGCAGTAGTAGCCTTATATTAGTGTTAGGTGTGACTCGCAGTAATCCTTCCTACTCCCTACTAATGTATCTGAGCCGGCAGTAGTAGCCTTACATTAGTGCTTGCCGTGTATCGCAGTATTCCTTCCAACTCCCTACTAATATATCTGAGCCAGCAGTAGTAGCCTTATATTAGTGCTTGTTGTGTCTCGCAGTATTCCTTGCAGCTCCCTACTAATGTATCTGAGCCGGCAGTAGTAGCCTTATATTAGTGCTTGGTGTGACTCGCAATATTCCTTCCGGCTCCCTACTAATGTATCTGAGCCGGCAGTAGTAGCCTTATATTAGTGCTTGTTGTGTCTCTCAGTATTCCTTGCAGCTCCCTACTAATGTATCTGAGCCGGCAGTAGCAGCCTTATACTAGTGCTTGCCGTGTCTCGCAGTATTCCTTCCAACTCCCTACTTATGTATCTGAGCCGGCAGTAGCAGCCTTATATTAGTGCTTCGTGTGTCTCGCAGTATTCCTTCCAGCTCCCTACTAATGTATCTGAGCAGGCAGTAGTAGCCGTATATTAGTGCTTGGTGTGACTCGCCGTATTCCTTCCAGCTCCCTACTAATGCATCTGAGCCGGCAGTAGTAGCCTTATATTAGTGCTAGTGTGTCTCGCAGTATTCCTTCCGGCTCCCTACTAATGTATCTGAGCCGGGAGTAGTAGCCTTATATTAGTGCTTGCCGTGTCTCGTAGTATTCGTTTTCAGCTCCCTACTAATGTATCTGTGCCGGCAGTAGCAGCCTTATATTAGTGCTTGTTGTGTCTCGCAGTATTCCTTCCAGCTCCCTACTAATTAATCTGAGCCGGCAGTAGTAGTCTTATATTAGTGCTTGGTGTGACTCGCCGTATTTCTTCCAGCTCCCTACTAATGTATCTGAGCCGGCAGTAGCAGCCTTATATTAGTGCTTGCCGTGTCTCACAGTATTCCTTCCAGCTCCCTACTAATGTATCTGAGCCGGCAGTAGTAGCCTTATATTAGTGTTAGGTGTGACTCGCAGTATTCCTTCCTACTCCCTACTAATGTAGCTGAGCCGGCAGTAGTAGCCTTATATTAGTGCTTGCTATGTCTCGCCGTATTCCTTCCAACTCCCTACTAATGTATCTGAGCCGGCAGTAGTAGCCTTATATTAGTGCTTGCCGTGTCTCGCAGTATTCCTTCCAACTCCCTACTAATGTATCAGAGCCGGCAATAGTAGCCTTATATTAGTGCTTGGTGTGAATCGCCGTATTCCTTCCAACTCCCTACTTATATATCTGAGCCGGCAGTAGTAGCCGTATATTAGTGCTTGGTGTGACTCGCCGTATTCCTTCCAGCTCCCTACTAATGCATCTGAGCCGGCAGTAGTAGCCTTATATTAGTGCTCGTGTGTCTCGCAGTATTCCTTCCGGCTCCCTACTAATGTTTCTGTGTCGGCAGAAGTAGCCTTTTTTTAGTGCTTGCCGTGTCTCGCAGTATTCCTTCCAGCTCCCTACTAATGTATCTGAGCCGGGAGTAGTAGCCTTATATTAGTGCTTGCCGTGTCTCATAGTATTCCTTTTCAGCTCCCTACTAATGTATCTGTGCCGGCAGTAGCAGCCTTATATTAGTGCTTGTTGTGTCTCGCAGTATTCCTTCCAGCTCCCTACTAATGAATCTGAGCCGGCAGTAGTAGCCTTATATTAGTGCTTGGTGTGACTCGCCGTATTCCTTCCAGCTCCCTACTAATGTATCTGAGCCGGCAGTAGCAGCCTTATATTAGTGCTTGCCGTGTCTCACAGTATTCCTTCCAGCTCCCTACTAATGTATCTGAGCCGGCAGTAGTAGCCTTATATTAGTGTTAGGTGTGACTCGCAGTAATCCTTCCTACTCCCTACTAATGTATCTGAGCCGGCAGTAGTAGCCTTACATTAGTGCTTGCCGTGTATCGCAGTATTCCTTCCAACTCCCTACTAATATATCTGAGCCAGCAGTAGTAGCCTTATATTAGTGCTTGTTGTGTCTCGCAGTATTCCTTGCAGCTCCCTACTAATGTATCTGAGCCGGCAGTAGTAGCCTTATATTAGTGCTTGGTGTGACTCGCAATATTCCTTCCGGCTCCCTACTAATGTATCTGAGCCGGCAGTAGTAGCCTTATATTAGTGCTTGTTGTGTCTCTCAGTATTCCTTGCAGCTCCCTACTAATGTATCTGAGCCGGCAGTAGCAGCCTTATACTAGTGCTTGCCGTGTCTCGCAGTATTCCTTCCAACTCCCTACTTATGTATCTGAGCCGGCAGTAGCAGCCTTATATTAGTGCTTCGTGTGTCTCGCAGTATTCCTTCCAGCTCCCTACTAATGTATCTGAGCAGGCAGTAGTAGCCGTATATTAGTGCTTGGTGTGACTCGCCGTATTCCTTCCAGCTCCCTACTAATGCATCTGAGCCGGCAGTAGTAGCCTTATATTAGTGCTAGTGTGTCTCGCAGTATTCCTTCCGGCTCCCTACTAATGTATCTGAGCCGGGAGTAGTAGCCTTATATTAGTGCTTGCCGTGTCTCGTAGTATTCGTTTTCAGCTCCCTACTAATGTATCTGTGCCGGCAGTAGCAGCCTTATATTAGTGCTTGTTGTGTCTCGCAGTATTCCTTCCAGCTCCCTACTAATTAATCTGAGCCGGCAGTAGTAGTCTTATATTAGTTCTTGGTGTGACTCGCCGTATTCCTTCCAGCTCCCTACTAATGTATCTGAGCCGGCAGTAGCAGCCTTATATTAGTGCTTGCCGTGTCTCACAGTATTCCTTCCAGCTCCCTACTAATGTATCTGAGCCGGCAGTAGTAGCCTTATATTAGTGTTAGGTGTGACTCGCAGTATTCCTTCCTACTCCCTACTAATGTAGCTGAGCCGGCAGTAGTAGCCTTATATTAGTGCTTGCTATGTCTCGCCGTATTCCTTCCAACTCCCTACTAATGTATCTGAGCCGGCAGTAGTAGCCTTATATTAGTGCTTGCCGTGTCTCGCAGTATTCCTTCCAACTCCCTACTAATGTATCAGAGCCGGCAATAGTAGCCTTATATTAGTGCTTGGTGTGAATCGCCGTCTTCCTTCCAACTCCCTACTTATATATCTGAGCCGGCAGTAGTAGCCGTATATTAGTGCTTGGTGTGACTCGCCGTATTCCTTCCAGCTCCCTACTAATGCATCTGAGCCGGCAGTAGTAGCCTTATATTAGTGCTAGTGTGTCTCGCAGTATTCCTTCCGGCTCCCTACTAATGTTTCTGTGTCGGCAGAAGTAGCCTTTTTTTAGTGCTTGCCGTGTCTCGCAGTATTCCTTCCAGCTCCCTACTAATGTATCTGAGCCGGGAGTAGTAGCCTTATATTAGTGCTTGCCGTGTCTCATAGTATTCCTTTTCAGCTCCCTACTAATGTATCTGTGCCGGCAGTAGCAGCCTTATATTAGTGCTTGTTGTGTCTCGCAGTATTCCTTCCAGCTCCCTACTAATGAATCTGAGCCGGCAGTAGTAGCCTTATATTAGTGCTTAGTGTGACTCGCCGTATTCCTTCCAGCTCCCTACTAATGTATCTGAGCCGGCAGTAGCAGCCTTATATTAGTGCTTGCCGTGTCTCACAATATTCCTTCCAGCTCCCTACTAATGTATCTGAGCCGGCAGTAGTAGCCTTATATTAGTGTTAGGTGTGACTCGCAGTATTCCTTCCTACTCCCTACTAATGTATCTGAGCCGGCAGTAGTAGCCTTATATTAGTGCTTGCCGTGTATCGCAGTATTCCTTCCAACTCCCTACTAATATATCTGAGCCAGCAGTAGTAGCCTTATATTAGTGCTTGTTGTGTCTCGCAGTATTCCTTGCAGCTCCCTACTAATGTATCTGAGCCGGCAGTAGTAGCCTTAAATTAGTGCTTCGTGTGACTCACAGTATTCCTTCCAACTCCTTACTAATGTATCTGAGCCGGCAGTATCAGCCTTATATCAGTGCTTGGTATGTCTCACAGTATTCCTTCCATCTCCCTACTAATGTATCTGAGCCGGCAGTAGCAACCTTATATTAGTGCTTGCCGTGTCTTGCAGTATTCCTTCCAACTCCCTACTAATGTATCTGAGCCGGCAGTAGCAGCCTTATATTAGTGCTTGCCTGGTCTCGCAGTATTCCTTCCAACTCCCTACTAATGTATCTGAGCTGGCAGTAGCAGCCTTATATTAGTGCTTGCTGTGACTCGCAGTATTCCTTCCAGCTCCCTACTAATGTATCTGAGCCGGCAGTAGTAGCCTTATATTAGTGCTTGTTGTGTCTCGCAGTATTCCTTGCAGCTCCCTACTAATTTATCTGAGCCGGCAGTAGCAGCCTTATATTAGTGCTTGCCGTGTCTCGCAGTATTCCTTCCAACTCCCTACTTATGTATCTGAGCCGGCAGTAGCAGCCTTATATTAGTGCTTCGTGTGTCTCGCAGTATTCCTTCCAGCTCCCTACTAATGTATCTGAGCAGGCAGTAGTAGCCTTATATTAGTGCTTGGTGTGACTCGCCGTATTCCTTCCAGCTCCCTACTAATGTATCTGAGCCGGCAGTAGCAGCATTATATTAGTGCTTGCCGTGTCTCACAGTATTCCTTCCAGCTCCCTACTAATGTATCTGAGCCGGCAGTAGTAGCCTTATATTAGTGCTAGGTGTGACTCGCAGTATTTCTTCCAACTCCCTACTAATGTATCTGAGCCGGCAGTAGCAGCCTTATATTAGTGCTTCGTGTGACTCGCAGTATTCCTTCCAACTCCCTACTAATGTAGCTGAGCCGGCAGTAGTAGCCTTATATTAGTGCTTGCTGTGTCTCGCAGTATTCCTTTCAACTCCCTACTAATGTATCTGAGCCGGCAGTAGCAGCCTTATATTAGTGCTTGGTGTGTCTCGCCGTATTCCTTCCAACTCCCTACTAATGTATCTGAGCCGGCAGTAGCAGCCTTATATTAGTGCTTCGTGTGACTCGCAGTATTCCTTCCAACTCCCTACTAATGTAGCTGAGCCAGCAGTAGTAGCCTTATATTAGTGCTTGCTGTGTCTCGCCGTATTCCTTCCAACTCCCTACTAATGTATCTGAGCCGGCAGTAGTAGCCTTATATTAGTGCTTGCCGTGTCTCGCAGTATTCCTTCCAACTCCCTACTAATGTATCTGAGCCGGCAATAGTAGCCTTATATTAGTGCTTGGTGTGACTCGCCGTATTCCTTCCAACTCCATACTTATATATCTGAACCGGCAGCAGTAGCCTTATATTAGTGCTTGGTGTGACTCGCCGTATTCCTTCCAGCTCCCTACTAATGTATCTGAGGTGGCAGTAGTAGCCTTATATTAGTGCTTGCCGTGTCTCGTAGTATTCCTTCCAACTCCCTACTAAAGCATCTGAGCCGGCAGTAGTAGCCTTATATTAGTGCTAGTGTGTCTCGCAGTATTCCTTCCGGCTTCCTACTAATGTTTCTGAGTCGGCAGAAGTAGCCTTATTTTAGTGCTTGCCGTGTCTCGCAGTATTCCTTCCGGCTCCCTACTAATGTATCTGAGGCGGGAGTAGTAGCCTTATAATAGTGCTTGCCGTGTCTCGTAGTATTCCTTTTTAGCTCCCTACTAATGTATCTGTGCCGGCAGTAGCAGCCTTACATTAGTGCTTGTTGTGTCTCACAGTATTCCTTCCAGCTCCCTACTAATGTATCTGAGCCGGCAGTAGTAGCCTTATATTAGTGCTTGGTGTGTCTCGCCGTTTTACTTCCAGCTCCCTACTAATGTTTCGAAGCCGGCAGTAGCAGCCTTATATTAGTGCTTGCCGTGTCTTACAGTATTCCTTCCAGCTCCCTACTAATGTACCTGAGCCGGCAGTAGTAGCCTTATATTAGTGCTTGCCGCGTCTCGCAGTATTCCTTCCAACTCCCTACTAATGTATCTGAGCCGGCAGTAGTAGCCTTATATTAGTGCTTGGTGTGACTTGCAGTATTCCTTCCAGCTCCCTACTAATGTATCTGAGCTGGCAGTAGTAGCCTTATATTAGTGCTTGTTGTGTCTCGCAGTATTCCTTCCAACTCCCTACTAATGTATCTGAGCCGGATGTAGCAGCCTTATATCAGTGCTTGTTGTGTCTCGCAGTATTCCTTCCAACTCCCTTCTAATGTATCTGAGCCGGCAGTAGCAGCCTTATATTAGTGCTTGCCGTGTCTTGCAGTATTCCTTCCAACTCCCTACTAATGTATCTGAGCCGGCAGTAGCAGCCTTATATTAGTGCTTGCCGTGTCTCGCAGTATTCCTTCCAACTCCCTACTAATGTATCTGAGCTGGCAGTAGCAGCCTTATATTAGTGCTTGCTGTGACTCGCAGTATTCCTTCCAGCTCCCTACTAATGTATCTGAGCCGGCAGTAGTAGCCTTATATTAGTGCTTGGTGTGACTCGCCGTATTCCTTCCAGCTCCCTACTAATGTATCTGAGCTGGCAGTAGTAGCCTTATATTAGTGCTTGTTGTGTCTCGCAGTATTCCTTCCAACTCCCTACTAATGTATCTGAGCCGGCTGTAGCAGCCTTATATCAGTGCTTGTTGTGTCTCGCAGTATTCCTTCCAACTCCCTACTAATGTATCTGAGCCGGCAGTAGCAGCCTTATATTAGTGCTTGCCGTGTCTTGCAGTATTCCTTCCAACTCCCTACTAATGTATCTGATCCGGCAGTAGCAGCCTTATATTAGTGCTTGCCGTGTCTCGCAGTATTCCTTCCAGCTCCCTACTAATGTATCTGAGCCGGGAGTAGTAGCCTTATATTAGTGCTTGCCGTGTCTCGTAGTATTCCTTTTCAGCTCCCTACTAATGTATCTGTGCCGGCAGTAGCAGCCTTATATTAGTGCTTGTTGTGTCTCGCAGTATTCCTTCCAGCTCCCTACTAATGAATCTGAGCCGGCAGTAGTAGCCTTATATTAGTGCTTGGTGTGACTCGCCGTATTCCTTCCAGCTCCCTACTAATGTATCTGAGCCGGCAGTAGCAGCCTTATATTAGTGCTTGCCGTGTCTCACAGTATTCCTTCCAGCTCCCTACTAATGTATCTGAGCCGGCAGTAGTAGCCTTATATTAGTGTTAGGTGTGACTCGCAGTAATCCTTCCTACTCCCTACTAATGTATCTGAGCCGGCAGTAGTAGCCTTACATTAGTGCTTGCCGTGTATCGCAGTATTCCTTCCAACTCCCTACTAATATATCTGAGCCAGCAGTAGTAGCCTTATATTAGTGCTTGTTGTGTCTCGCAGTATTCCTTGCAGCTCCCTACTAATGTATCTGAGCCGGCAGTAGTAGCCTTATATTAGTGCTTGGTGTGACTCGCAATATTCCTTCCGGCTACCTACTAATGTATCTGAGCCGGCAGTAGTAGCCTTATATTAGTGCTTGTTGTGTCTCTCAGTATTCCTTGCAGCTCCCTACTTATGTATCTGAGCCGGCAGTAGCAGCCTTATATTAGTGCTTGCCGTGTCTCGCAGTATTCCTTCCAACTCCCTACTTATGTATCTGAGCCGGCAGTAGCAGCCTTATATTAGTGCTTCGTATGTCTCGCAGTATTCCTTCCAGCTCCCTACTAATGTATCTGAGCAGGCAGTAGTAGCCTTATATTAGTGCTTGGTGTGACTCGCCGTATTCCTTCCAGCTCCCTACTAATGTATCTGAGCCGGCAGTAGCAGCATTATATTAGTGCTTGCCGTGTCTCACAGTATTCCTTCCAGCTCCCTACTAATGTACTTGAGCCGGCAGTAGTAGCCTTATATTAGTGCTAGGTGTGACTCGCAGTATTTCTTCCAACTCCCTACTAATGTATCTGAGCCGGCAGTAGCAGCCTTATATTAGTGCTTCGTGTGATTCGCAGTATTCCTTCCAACTCCCTACTAATGTAGCTGAGCCGGCAGTAGTAGCCTTATATTAGTGCTTGCTGTGTCTCGCAGTATTCCTTTCAACTCCCTACTAATGTATCTGAGCCGGCAGTAGCAGCCTTATATTAGTGCTTGGTGTGTCTCGCCGTATTCCTTCCAACTCCCTACTAATGTATCTGAGCCGGCAGTAGCAGCCTTATATTAGTGCTTCGTGTGACTCGCAGTATTCCTTCCAACTCCCTACTAATGTAGCTGAGCCAGCAGTAGTAGCCTTATATTAGTGCTTGCTGTGTCTCGCCGTATTCCTTTCAACTCCCTACTAATGTATCTGAGCCGGCAGTAGTAGCCTTATATTAGTGCTTGCCGTGTCTCGCAGTATTCCTTCCAACTCCCTACTAATGTATCTGAGCCGGGAGTAGTAGCCTTATAATAGTGCTTGCCGTGTCTCGTAGTATTCCTTTTTAGCTCCCTACTAATGTATCTGTGCCGGCAGTAGCAGCCTTACATTAGTGCTTGTTGTGTCTCACAGTATTCCTTCCAGCTCCCTACTAATGTATCTGAGCCGGCAGTAGTAGCCTTATATTAGTGCTTGGTGTGACTCGCTGTATTCCTTCCAGCTCCCTACTAATGTATCGAAGCCGGCAGTAGCAGCCTTATATTAGTGCTTGCCGTGTCTCACAGTATTCCTTCCAGCTCCCTACTAATGTACCTGAGCCGGCAGTAGTAGCCTTATATTAGTGCTTGCCGCGTCTCGCAGTATTCCTTCCAACTCCCTACTAATGTATCTGAGCCGGCAGTAGTAGCCTTATATTAGTGCTTGGTGTGACTTGCAGTATTCCTTCCAGCTCCCTACTAATGTATCTGAGCTGGCAGTAGTAGCCTTATATTAGTGCTTGTTGTGTCTCGCAGTATTCCTTCCAACTCCCTACTAATGTATCTGAGCCGGCTGTAGCAGCCTTATATCAGTGCTTGTTGTGTCTCGCAGTATTCCTTCCAACTCCCTACTAATGTATCTGAGCCGGCAGTAGCAGCCTTATATTAGTGCTTGCCGTGTCTTGCAGTATTCCTTCCAACTCCCTACTAATGTATCTGAGCTGGCAGTAGCAGCCTTATATTAGTGCTTGCTGTGACTCGCAGTATTCCTTCCAGCTCCCTACTAATGTATCTGAGCCGGCAGTAGTAGCCTTATATTAGTGCTTGGTGTGACTCGCAATATTCCTTCCAGCTCCCTACTAATGTATCTGAGCCGGCAGTAGTAGCCTTATATTAGTGCTTGTTGTGTCTCGCAGTATTCCTTGCAGCTCCCTACTAATGTATCTGAGCCGGCAGTAGCAGCCTTATATTAGTGCTTGGTGTGTCTCGCAGTATTCCTTCCAACTCCCTACTTATGTATCTGAGCCGGCAGTAGCAGCCTTATATTAGTGCTTGGTGTGTCTCGCAGTATTCCTTCCAGCTCCCTACTAATGTATCTGAGCCGGCAGTAGCAGCCTTATATTAGTGCTTGCCGTGTCTCACAGTATTCCTTCCAGCTCCCTACTAATGTATCTGAGCCGGCAGTAGTAGCCTTATGTTAGTGCTAGGTGTGACTCGCAGTATTCCTTCCAACTCCCTACTAATGTATCTGAGCCGGCAATAGTAGCCTTATATTAGTGCTTGGTGTGACTCGCCGTATTCCTTCCAACTCCCTACTTATATATCTGAGCCGGCAGTAGTAGCCTTATATTAGTGCTTGGTGTGACTCGCCGTATTCCTTCCAGCTCCCTACTAATGTATCTGAGCTGGCAGTAGTAGCCTTATATTAGTACTTGTTGTGTCTCGCAGTATTCCTTGCAGCTCCCTACTAATGTATCTGAGCCGGCAGTAGCAGCCTTATATTAGTGCTTGGTGTGTCTCGCAGTATTCCTTCCAACTCCCTACTTATGTATCTGAGCCGGCAGTAGCAGCCTTATATTAGTGCTTGGTGTGTCTCGTAGTATTCCTTTTAACTCCCTACTAAAGCATCTGAGCCGGCAGTAGTAGCCTTATATTAGTGCTAGTGTGTCTCGCAGTATTCCTTCCGGCTTCCTACTAATGTTTCTGAGTCGGCAGAAGTAGCCTTATATTATTGCTTGGTGTGTCTTGCCGTATTCCTTCCAACTCCCTACTTATATATCTGAGCCGGCAGTAGTAGCCTTATATTAGTGCTTGGTGTGACTCGTCGTTTTCCTTCCAACTCCCTACTTATATATCTGAGCCGGCAGTAGTAGCCTTATATTAGTGCTTGGGGGACTCGCCGTATTCCTTCCAACTCCCTACTAATGTATCTGAGCCGGCAGTAGTAGCCTTATATTAGTGCTTCGTGTGACTCGCAGTATTCCTTCCAACTCCTTACTAATGTATCTGAGCCGGCAGTAGCAGCCTTATATTAGTGCTTGGTGTGACTCGCCGTATTCCTTCCAGCTCCCTACTAATGTATCTGAGGTGGCAGTAGCAGCCTTATATTAGTGCTTGCCGTGTCTCACAGTATTCCTTCCAGCTCCCTACTAATGTATCTGAGCCGGCAGTAGTAGCCTTATGTTAGTGCTAGGTGTGACTCGCAGTATTCCTTCCAACTCCCTACTAATGTATCTGAGCTGGCAATAGTAGCCTTATATTAGTGCTTGGTGTGACTCGCCGTATTCCTTCCAACTCCCTACTTATATATCTGAGCCGGCAGTAGTAGCCTTATATTAGTGCTTGGTGTGACTCGCCGTATTCCTTCCAGCTCCCTACTAATGTATCTGAGCTGGCAGTAGTAGCCTTATATTAGTGCTTGTTGTGTCTCGCAGTATTCCTTCCAACTCCCTACTAATGTATCTGAGCCGGCTGTAGCAGCCTTATATCAGTGCTTGTTGTGTCTCGCAGTATTCCTTCCAACTCCCTACTAATGTATCTGAGCCGGCAGTAGCAGCCTTATATTAGTGCTTGCCGTGTCTTGCAGTATTCCTTCCAACTCCCTACTAATGTATCTGATCCGGCAGTAGCAGCCTTATATTAGTGCTTGCCGTGTCTCGCAGTATTCCTTCCAGCTCCCTACTAATGTATCTGAGCCGGGAGTAGTAGCCTTATATTAGTGCTTGCCGTGTCTCGTAGTATTCCTTTTCAGCTCCCTACTAATGTATCTGTGCCGGCAGTAGCAGCCTTATATTAGTGCTTGTTGTGTCTCGCAGTATTCCTTCCAGCTCCCTACTAATGAATCTGATCCGGCAGTAGTAGCCTTATATTAGTGCTTGGTGTGACTCGCTGTATTCCTTCCAGCTCCCTACTAATGTATCTGAGCCGGCAGTAGCAGCCTTATATTAGTGCTTGCCGTGTCTCACAGTATTCCTTCCAGCTCCCTACTAATGTATCTGAGCCGGCAGTAGTAGCCTTATATTAGTGTTAGGTGTGACTCGCAGTAATCCTTCCTACTCCCTACTAATGTATCTGAGCCGGCAGTAGTAGCCTTATATTAGTGCTTGCCGTGTATCGCAGTATTCCTTCCAACTCCCTACTAATATATCTGAGCCAGCAGTAGTAGCCTTATATTAGTGCTTGTTCTGTCTCGCAGTATTCCTTGCAGCTCCCTACTAATGTATCTGAGCCGGCAGTAGTAGCCTTAAATTAGTGCTTCGTGTGACTCACAGTATTCCTTCCAACTCCTTACTAATGTATCTGAGCCGGCAGTATCAGCCTTATATTAGTGCTTGGTGTGTCTCACAGTATTCCTTCCATCTCCCTACTAATGTATCTGAGCCGGCAGTAGCAACCTTATATTAGTGCTTGCCGTGTCTTGCAGTATTCCTTCCAACTCCCTACTAATGTATCTGAGCCGGCAGTAGCAGCCTTATATTAGTGCTTGCCGTGTCTCGCAGTATTCCTTCCAACTCCCTACTAATGTATCTGAGCTGGCAGTAGCAGCCTTATATTAGTGCTTGCTGTGACTCGCAGTATTCCTTCCAGCTCCCTACTAATGTATCTGAACCGGCAGTAGTAGCCTTATATTAGTGCTTGGTGTGACTCGCAATATTCCTTCCAGCTCCCTACTAATGTATCTGAGCCGGCAGTAGTAGCCTTATATTAGTGCTTGTTGTGTCTCGCAGTATTCCTTGCAGCTCCCTACTAATGTATCTGAGCCGGCAGTAGCAGCCTTATATTAGTGCTTGCCGTGTCTCGCAGTATTCCTTCCAACTCCCTACTTATGTATCTGAGCCGGCAGTAGCAGCCTTATATTAGTGCTTCGTGTGTCTCGCAGTATTCCTTCCAGCTCCCTACTAATGTATCTGAGCAGGCAGTAGTAGCCTTATATTAGTGCTTGCTGTGACTCGCCGTATTCCTTCCAGCTCCCTACTAATGTATCTGAGCCGGCAGTAGCAGCATTATATTAGTGTTTGCCGTGTCTCACAGTATTCCTTCCAGCTCCCTACTAATGTATCTGAGCCGGCAGTAGTAGCCTTATATTAGTGCTAGGTGTGACTCGCAGTATTTCTTCCAACTCCCTACTAATGTATCTGAGCCGGCAGTAGCAGCCTTATATTAGTGCTTCGTGTGATTCGCAGTATTCCTTCCAACTCCCTACTAATGTATCTGAGCCGGCAATAGTAGCCTTATATTAGTGCTTGGTGTGACTCGCCGTATTCCTTCCAACTCCCTACTTATATATCTGAGCCGGCAGTAGTAGCCTTATATTAGTCCTTGGTGTGACTCGCCGTATTCCTTCCAGCTCCCTACTAATGTATCTGAGCTGGCAGTAGTAGCCTTATATTAGTGCTTGTTGTGTCTCGTAGTATTCCTTCCAACTCCCTACTAATGTATCTGAGCCGGCTGTAGCAGCCTTATATCAGTGCTTGTTGTGTCTCGCAGTATTCCTTCCAACTCCCTACTAATGTATCTGAGCCGGCAGTAGCAGCCTTATATTAGTGCTTGCCGTGTCTTGCAGTATTCCTTCCAACTCCCTACTAATGTATCTGATCCGGCAGTAGCAGCCTTATATTAGTGCTTGCCGTGTCTCGCAGTATTCCTTCCAGCTCCCTACTAATGTATCTGAGCCGGGAGTAGTAGCCTTATATTAGTGCTTGCCGTGTCTCGTAGTATTCCTTTTCAGCTCCCTACTAATGTATCTGTGCCGGCAGTAGCAGCCTTATATTAGTGCTTGTTGTGTCTCGCAGTATTCCTTCCAGCTCCCTACTAATGAATCTGATCCGGCAGTAGTAGCCTTATATTAGTGCTTGGTGTGACTCGCTGTATTCCTTCCAGCTCCCTACTAATGTATCTGAGCCGGCAGTAGCAGCCTTATATTAGTGCTTGCCGTGTCTCACAGTATTCCTTCCAGCTCCCTACTAATGTATCTGAGCCGGCAGTAGTAGCCTTATATTAGTGTTAGGTGTGACTCGCAGTAATCCTTCCTACTCCCTACTAATGTATCTGAGCCGGCAGTAGTAGCCTTATATTAGTGCTTGCCGTGTATCGCAGTATTCCTTCCAACTCCCTACTAATATATCTGAGCCAGCAGTAGTAGCCTTATATTAGTGCTTGTTGTGTCTCGCAGTATTCCTTGCAGCTCCCTACTAATGTATCTGAGCCGGCAGTAGTAGCCTTAAATTAGTGCTTCGTGTGACTCACAGTATTCCTTCCAACTCCTTACTAATGTATCTGAGCCGGCAGTATCAGCCTTATATCAGTGCTTGGTGTGTCTCACAGTATTCCTTCCATCTCCCTACTAATGTATCTGAGCCGGCAGTAGCAACCTTATATTAGTGCTTGCCGTGTCTTGCAGTATTCCTTCCAACTCCCTACTAATGTATCTGAGCCGGCAGTAGCAGCCTTATATTAGTGCTTGCCGTGTCTCGCAGTATTCCTTCCAACTCCCTACTAATGTATCTGAGCTGGCAGTAGCAGCCTTATATTAGTGCTTGCTGTGACTCGCAGTATTCCTTCCAGCTCCCTACTAATGTATCTGAGCCGGCAGTAGTAGCCTTATATTAGTGCTTGGTGTGACTCGCAATATTCCTTCCAGCTCCCTACTAATGTATCTGAGCCGGCAGTAGTAGCCTTATATTAGTGCTTGTTGTGTCTCGCAGTATTCCTTGCAGCTCCCTACTAATGTATCTGAGCCGGCAGTAGCAGCCTTATATTAGTGCTTGCCGTGTCTCGCAGTATTCCTTCCAACTCCCTACTTATGTATCTGAGCCGGCAGTAGCAGCCTTATATTAGTGCTTCGTGTGTCTCGCAGTATTCCTTCCAGCTCCCTACTAATGTATCTGAGCAGGCAGTAGTAGCCTTATATTAGTGCTTGCTGTGACTCGCCGTATTCCTTCCAGCTCCCTACTAATGTATCTGAGCCGGCAGTAGCAGCATTATATTAGTGCTTGCCGTGTCTCACAGTATTCCTTCCAGCTCCCTACTAATGTATCTGAGCCGGCAGTAGTAGCCTTATATTAGTGCTAGGTGTGACTCGCAGTATTTCTTCCAACTCCCTACTAATGTATCTGAGCCGGCAGTAGCAGCCTTATATTAGTGCTTCGTGTGATTCGCAGTATTCCTTCCAACTCCCTACTAATGTATCTGAGCCGGCAATAGTAGCCTTATATTAGTGCTTGGTGTGACTCGCCGTATTCCTTCCAACTCCCTACTTATATATCTGAGCCGGCAGTAGTAGCCTTATATTAGTCCTTGGTGTGACTCGCCGTATTCCTTCCAGCTCCCTACTAATGTATCTGAGCTGGCAGTAGTAGCCTTATATTAGTGCTTGTTGTGTCTCGCAGTATTCCTTCCAACTCCCTACTAATGTATCTGAGCCGGATGTAGCAGCCTTATATCAGTGCTTGTTGTGTCTCGCAGTATTCCTTCCAACTCCCTACTAATGTATCTGAGCCGGCAGTAGCAGCCTTATATTAGTGCTTGCCGTGTCTTGCAGTATTCCTTCCAACTCCCTACTAATGTATCTGAGCCGGCAGTAGCAGCCTTATATTAGTGCTTGCCGTGTCTCGCAGTATTCCTTCCAACTCCCTACTAATGTATCTGAGCTGGCAGTAGCAGCCTTATATTAGTGCTTGCTGTGACTCGCAGTATTCCTTCCAGCTCCCTACTAATGTATCTGAGCCGGCAGTAGTAGCCTTATATTAGTGCTTGGTGTGACTCGCAATATTCCTTCCAGCTCCCTACTAATGTATCTGAGCCGGCAGTAGTAGCCTTATATTAGTGCTTGTTGTGTCTCGCAGTATTCCTTGCAGCTCCCTACTAATGTATCTGAGCCGGCAGTAGCAGCCTTATATTAGTGCTTGGTATGTCTCGCAGTATTCCTTCCAACTCCCTACTTATGTATCTGAGCCGGCAGTAGCAGCCTTATATTAGTGCTTGGTGTGTCTCGTAGTATTCCTTCCAACTCCCTACTAAAGCATCTGAGCCGGCAGTAGTAGCCTTATATTAGTGCTAGTGTGTCTCGCAGTATTCCTTCCGGCTTCCTACTAATGTTTCTGAGTCGGCAGAAGTAGCCTTATATTATTGCTTGGTGTGTCTTGCCGTATTCCTTCCAACTCCCTACTTATATATCTGAGCCGGCAGTAGTAGCCTTATATTAGTGCTTGGTGTGACTCGTCGTTTTCCTTCCAACTCCCTACTTATATATCTGAGCCGGCAGTAGTAGCCTTATATTAGTGCTTGGGGGACTCGCCGTATTCCTTCCAACTCCCTACTAATGTATCTGAGCCGGCAGTAGTAGCCTTATATTAGTGCTTCGTGTGACTCGCAGTATTCCTTCCAACTCCCTACTAATGTATCTGAGCCGGCAGTAGCAGCCTTATATTAGTGCTTGGTGTGACTCGCCGTATTCCTTCCAGCTCCCTACTAATGTATCTGAGGTGGCAGTAGCAGCCTTATATTAGTGCTTGCCGTGTCTCACAGTATTCCTTCCAGCTCCCTACTAATGTATCTGAGCCGGCAGTAGTAGCCTTATGTTAGTGCTAGGTGTGACTCGCAGTATTCCTTCCAACTCCCTACTAATGTATCTGAGCCGGCAATAGTAGCCTTATATTAGTGCTTGGTGTGACTCGCCGTATTCCTTCCAACTCCCTACTTATATATCTGAGCCGGCAGTAGTAGCCTTATATTAGTGCTTGGTGTGACTCGCCGTATTCCTTCCAGCTCCCTACTAATGTATCTGAGCTGGCAGTAGTAGCCTTATATTAGTGCTTGTTGTGTCTCGCAGTATTCCTTCCAACTCCCTACTAATGTATCTGAGCCGGCTGTAGCAGCCTTATATCAGTGCTTGTTGTGTCTCGCAGTATTCCTTCCAACTCCCTACTAATGTATCTGAGCCGGCAGTAGCAGCCTTATATTAGTGCTTGCCGTGTCTTGCAGTATTCCTTCCAACTCCCTACTAATGTATCTGATCCGGCAGTAGCAGCCTTATATTAGTGCTTGCCGTGTCTCGCAGTATTCCTTCCAGCTCCCTACTAATGTATCTGAGCCGGGAGTAGTAGCCTTATATTAGTGCTTGCCGTGTCTCGTAGTATTCCTTTTCAGCTCCCTACTAATGTATCTGTGCCGGCAGTAGCAGCCTTATATTAGTGCTTGTTGTGTCTCGCAGTATTCCTTCCAGCTCCCTACTAATGAATCTGAGCCGGCAGTAGTAGCCTTATATTAGTGCTTGGTGTGACTCGCTGTATTCCTTCCAGCTCCCTACTAATGTATCTGAGCCGGCTGTAGCAGCCTTATATTAGTGCTTGCCGTGTCTCACAGTATTCCTTCCAGCTCCCTACTAATGTATCTGAGCCGGCAGTAGTAGCCTTATATTAGTGTTAGGTGTGACTCGCAGTAATCCTTCCTACTCCCTACTAATGTATCTGAGCCGGCAGTAGTAGCCTTATATTAGTGCTTGCCGTGTATCGCAGTATTCCTTCCAACTCCCTACTAATATATCTGAGCCAGCAGTAGTAGCCTTATATTAGTGCTTGTTGTGTCTCGCAGTATTCCTTGCAGCTCCCTACTAATGTATCTGAGCCGGCAGTAGTAGCCTTAAATTAGTGCTTCGTGTGACTCACAGTATTCCTTCCAACTCCTTACTAATGTATCTGAGCCGGCAGTATCAGCCTTATATCAGTGCTTGGTGTGTCTCACAGTATTCCTTCCATCTCCCTACTAATGTATCTGAGCCGGCAGTAGCAACCTTATATTAGTGCTTGCCGTGTCTTGCAGTATTCCTTCCAACTCCCTACTAATGTATCTGAGCCGGCAGTAGCAGCCTTATATTAGTGCTTGCCGTGTCTCGCAGTATTCCTTCCAACTCCCTACTAATGTATCTGAGCTGGCAGTAGCAGCCTTATATTAGTGCTTGCTGTGACTCGCAGTATTCCTTCCAGCTCCCTACTAATGTATCTGAGCCGGCAGTAGTAGCCTTATATTAGTGCTTGGTGTGACTCGCAATATTCCTTCCAGCTCCCTACTAATGTATCTGAGCCGGCAGTAGTAGCCTTATATTAGTGCTTGTTGTGTCTCGCAGTATTCCTTGCAGCTCCCTACTAATGTATCTGAGCCGGCAGTAGCAGCCTTATATTAGTGCTTGCCGTGTCTCGCAGTATTCCTTCCAACTCCCTACTTATGTATCTGAGCCGGCAGTAGCAGCCTTATATTAGTGCTTGCCGTGTCTCGCAGTATTCCTTCCAGCTCCCTACTAATGTATCTGAGCAGGCAGTAGTAGCCTTATATTAGTGCTTGCTGTGACTCGCCGTATTCCTTCCAGCTCCCTACTAATGTATCTGAGCCGGCAGTAGCAGCATTATATTAGTGCTTGCCGTGTCTCACAGTATTCCTTCCAGCTCCCTACTAATGTATCTGAGCCGGCAGTAGTAGCCTTATATTAGTGCTAGGTGTGACTCGCAGTATTTCTTCCAACTCCCTACTAATGTATCTGAGCCGGCAGTAGCAGCCTTATATTAGTGCTTCGTGTGATTCGCAGTATTCCTTCCAACTCCCTACTAATGTATCTGAGCCGGCAATAGTAGCCTTATATTAGTGCTTGGTGTGACTCGCCGTATTCCTTCCAACTCCCTACTTATATATCTGAGCCGGCAGTAGTAGCCTTATATTAGTCCTTGGTGTGACTCGCCGTATTCCTTCCAGCTCCCTACTAATGTATCTGAGCTGGCAGTAGTAGCCTTATATTAGTGCTTGTTGTGTCTCGCAGTATTCCTTCCAACTCCCTACTAATGTATCTGAGCCGGATGTAGCAGCCTTATATCAGTGCTTGTTGTGTCTCGCAGTATTCCTTCCAACTCCCTACTAATGTATCTGAGCCGGCAGTAGCAGCCTTATATTAGTGCTTGCCGTGTCTTGCAGTATTCCTTCCAACTCCCTACTAATGTATCTGAGCCGGCAGTAGCAGCCTTATATTAGTGCTTGCCGTGTCTCGCAGTATTCCTTCCAACTCCCTACTAATGTATCTGAGCTGGCAGTAGCAGCCTTATATTAGTGCTTGCTGTGACTCGCAGTATTCCTTCCAGCTCCCTACTAATGTATCTGAGCCGGCAGTAGTAGCCTTATATTAGTGCTTGGTGTGACTCGCAATATTCCTTCCAGCTCCCTACTAATGTATCTGAGCCGGCAGTAGTAGCCTTATATTAGTGCTTGTTGTGTCTCGCAGTATTCCTTGCAGCTCCCTACTAATGTATCTGAGCCGGCAGTAGCAGCCTTATATTAGTGCTTGGTATGTCTCGCAGTATTCCTTCCAACTCCCTACTTATGTATCTGAGCCGGCAGTAGCAGCCTTATATTAGTGCTTGGTGTGTCTCGTAGTATTCCTTCCAACTCCCTACTAAAGCATCTGAGCCGGCAGTAGTAGCCTTATATTAGTGCTAGTGTGTCTCGCAGTATTCCTTCCGGCTTCCTACTAATGTTTCTGAGTCGGCAGAAGTAGCCTTATATTATTGCTTGGTGTGTCTTGCCGTATTCCTTCCAACTCCCTACTTATATATCTGAGCCGGCAGTAGTAGCCTTATATTAGTGCTTGGTGTGACTCGTCGTTTTCCTTCCAACTCCCTACTTATATATCTGAGCCGGCAGTAGTAGCCTTATATTAGTGCTTGGGGGACTCGCCGTATTCCTTCCAACTCCCTACTAATGTATCTGAGCAGGCAGTAGTAGCCTTATATTAGTGCTTCGTGTGACTCGCAGTATTCCTTCCAACTCCCTACTAATGTATCTGAGCCGGCAGTAGCAGCCTTATATTAGTGCTTGGTGTGACTCGCCGTATTCCTTCCAGCTCCCTACTAATGTATCTGAGGTGGCAGTAGCAGCCTTATATTAGTGCTTGCCGTGTCTCACAGTATTCCTTCCAGCTCCCTACTAATGTATCTGAGCCGGCAGTAGTAGCCTTATGTTAGTGCTAGGTGTGACTCGCAGTATTCCTTCCAACTCCCTACTAATGTATCTGAGCCGGCAATAGTAGCCTTATATTAGTGCTTGGTGTGACTCGCCGTATTCCTTCCAACTCCCTACTTATATATCTGAGCCGGCAGTAGTAGCCTTATATTAGTGCTTGGTGTGACTCGCCGTATTCCTTCCAGCTCCCTACTAATGTATCTGAGCTGGCAGTAGTAGCCTTATATTAGTGCTTGTTGTGTCTCGCAGTATTCCTTCCAACTCCCTACTAATGTATCTGAGCCGGCTGTAGCAGCCTTATATCAGTGCTTGTTGTGTCTCGCAGTATTCCTTCCAACTCCCTACTAATGTATCTGAGCCGGCAGTAGCAGCCTTATATTAGTGCTTGCCGTGTCTTGCAGTATTCCTTCCAACTCCCTACTAATGTATCTGATCCGGCAGTAGCAGCCTTATATTAGTGCTTGCCGTGTCTCGCAGTATTCCTTCCAGCTCCCTACTAATGTATCTGAGCCGGGAGTAGTAGCCTTATATTAGTGCTTGCCGTGTCTCGTAGTATTCCTTTTCAGCTCCCTACTAATGTATCTGTGCCGGCAGTAGCAGCCTTATATTAGTGCTTGTTGTGTCTCGCAGTATTCCTTCCAGCTCCCTACTAATGAATCTGAGCCGGCAGTAGTAGCCTTATATTAGTGCTTGGTGTGACTCGCTGTATTCCTTCCAGCTCCCTACTAATGTATCTGAGCCGGCTGTAGCAGCCTTATATTAGTGCTTGCCGTGTCTCACAGTATTCCTTCCAGCTCCCTACTAATGTATCTGAGCCGGCAGTAGTAGCCTTATATTAGTGTTAGGTGTGACTCGCAGTAATCCTTCCTACTCCCTACTAATGTATCTGAGCCGGCAGTAGTAGCCTTATATTAGTGCTTGCCGTGTATCGCAGTATTCCTTCCAACTCCCTACTAATATATCTGAGCCAGCAGTAGTAGCCTTATATTAGTGCTTGTTGTGTCTCGCAGTATTCCTTGCAGCTCCCTACTAATGTATCTGAGCCGGCAGTAGTAGCCTTAAATTAGTGCTTCGTGTGACTCACAGTATTCCTTCCAACTCCTTACTAATGTATCTGAGCCGGCAGTATCAGCCTTATATCAGTGCTTGGTGTGTCTCACAGTATTCCTTCCATCTCCCTACTAATGTATCTGAGCCGGCAGTAGCAACCTTATATTAGTGCTTGCCGTGTCTTGCAGTATTCCTTCCAACTCCCTACTAATGTATCTGAGCCGGCAGTAGCAGCCTTATATTAGTGCTTGCCGTGTCTCGCAGTATTCCTTCCAACTCCCTACTAATGTATCTGAGCTGGCAGTAGCAGCCTTATATTAGTGCTTGCTGTGACTCGCAGTATTCCTTCCAGCTCCCTACTAATGTATCTGAGCCGGCAGTAGTAGCCTTATATTAGTGCTTGGTGTGACTCGCAATATTCCTTCCAGCTCCCTACTAATGTATCTGAGCCGGCAGTAGTAGCCTTATATTAGTGCTTGTTGTGTCTCGCAGTATTCCTTGCAGCTCCCTACTAATGTATCTGAGCCGGCAGTAGCAGCCTTATATTAGTGCTTGCCGTGTCTCGCAGTATTCCTTCCAGCTCCCTACTAATGTATCTGAGCCGGCAGTAGCAGCATTATATTAGTGCTTGCCGTGTCTCACAGTATTCCTTCCAGCTCCCTACTAATGTATCTGAGCCGGCAGTAGTAGCCTTATATTAGTGCTAGGTGTGACTCGCAGTATTTCTTCCAACTCCCTACTAATGTATCTGAGCCGGCAGTAGCAGCCTTATATTAGTGCTTCGTCTGATTCGCAGTATTCCTTCCAACTCCCTACTAATGTAGCTGAGCCGGCAGTAGTAGCCTTATATTAGTGCTTGCTGTGTCTCGCAGTATTCCTTTCAACTCCCTACTAATGTATCTGAGCCGGCAGTAGCAGCCTTATATTAGTGCTTGGTGTGTCTCGCCGTATTCCTTCCAACTCCCTACTAATGTATCTGAGCCGGCAGTAGCAGCCTTATATTAGTGCTTCGTGTGACTCGCAGTATTCCTTCCAACTCCCTACTAATGTAGCTGAGCCAGCAGTAGTAGCCTTATATTAGTGCTTGCTGTGTCTCGCCGTATTCCTTCCAACTCCCTACTAATGTATCTGAGCCGGCAGTAGTAGCCTTATATTAGTGCTTGCCGTGTCTCGCAGTATTCCTTCCAACTCCCTACTAATGTATCTGAGCCGGCAATAGTAGCCTTATATTAGTGCTTTGTGTGACTCGTCGTATTCCTTCCAACTCCATACTTATATATCTGAACCGGCAGTAGTAGCCTTATATTAGTGCTTGGTGTGACTCGCCGTATTCCTTCCAGCTCCCTACTAATGTATCTGAGGTGGCAGTAGTAGCCTTATATTAGTGCTTGCCGTGTCTCGTAGTATTCCTTCCAACTCCCTACTAAAGCATCTGAGTCGGCACTAGTAGCCTTATATTAGTGCTAGTGTGTCTCGCAGTATTCCTTCCGGCTTCCTACTAATGTTTCTGAGTCGGCAGAAGTAGCCTTATTTTAGTGCTTGCCGTGTCTCGCAGTATTCCTTCCGGCTCCCTACTAATGTATCTAAACTGGGAGTAGTAGCCTTATAATAGTGCTTGCCGTGTCTCGTAGTATTCCTTTTTAGCTCCCTACTAATGTATCTGTGCCGGCAGTAGCAGCCTTACATTAGTGCTTGTTGTGTCTCACAGTATTCCTTCCAGCTCCCTACTAATGTATCTGAGCCGGCAGTAGTAGCCTTATATTAGTGCTTGGTGTGACTCGCTGTATTCCTTCCAGCTCCCTACTAATGTATCGAAGCCGGCAGTAGCAGCCTTATATTAGTGCTTGGTATGTCTCACAGTATTCCTTCCAGCTCCCTACTAATGTACCTGAGCCGGCAGTAGTAGCCTTATATTAGTGCTTGCCGCGTCTCGCAGTATTCCTTCCAACTCCCTACTAATGTATCTGAGCCGGCAGTAGTAGCCTTATATTAGTGCTTGGTGTGACTTGCAGTATTCCTTCCAGCTCCCTACTAATGTATCTGAGCTGGCAGTAGTAGCCTTATATTAGTGCTTGTTGTGTCTCGCAGTATTCCTTCCAACTCCCTACTAATGTATCTGAGCCGGCTGTAGCAGCCTTATATCAGTGCTTGTTGTGTCTCGCAGTATTCCTTGCAGCTCCCTACTAATGTATCTGAGCCGGCAGTAGCAGCCTTATATTAGTGCTTGGTGTGTCTCGCAGTATTCCTTCCAACTCCCTACTTATGTATCTGAGCCGGCAGTAGCAGCCTTATATTAGTGCTTGGTGTGTCTCGCAGTATTCCTTCCAGCTCCCTACTAATGTATCTGAGCCGGCAGTAGCAGCCTTATATTAGTGCTTGCCGTGTCTCACAGTATTCCTTCCAGCTCCCTACTAATGTATCTGAGCCGGCAGTAGTAGCCTTATGTTAGTGCTAGGTGTGACTCGCAGTATTCCTTCCAACTCCCTACTAATGTATCTGAGCCGGCAATAGTAGCCTTATATTAGTGCTTGGTGTGACTCGCCGTATTCCTTCCAACTCCCTACTTATATATCTGAGCCGGCAGTAGTAGCCTTATATTAGTGCTTGGTGTGACTCGCCGTATTCCTTCCAGCTCCCTACTAATGTATCTGAGGTGGCAGTAGTAGCCTTATATTAGTGCTTGCCGTGTCTCGCAGTATTCCTTCCAACTCCCTACTAATGCATCTGAGCCGGCTGTAGTAGCCTTATATTAGTGCTAGTGTGTCTCGCAGTATTCTTTCCGGCTCCCTACTAATGTTTCTGAGTCGGCAGAAGTAGCCTTATTTTAGTGCTTGCCGTGTCTCGCAGTATTCCTTCCGGCTCCCTACTAATGTATCTGAGACGGGAGTAGTAGCCTTATATTATTGCTTGCCGTGTCTCGTAATATTCCTTTTTAACTCCCTACTAATGTATCTGAGCCGGCAGTAGTAGCCTTATATAAGTGCTTGCCGTGTCTCGCTGTATTCCTTCCAACTCCGTACTAAATTATCTGAGCCGGCAGTAGTAGCCTTCTATTAGTGCTTGGTGTGACTCGCCGTATTCCTTCCAGCTCCCTACTAATGTATCTGAGCCGGCAGTAGCAGCCTTATATTAGTGCTTGGTGTGTCTCGCAGTATTCCTTCCAGCTCCCTACAAATGTATCTGACCCGGCAGTAGCAGCCTTATATTAGTGCTTGCCATGTCTCACAGTATTCCTTCCTGCTCCCTACTAATGTATCTGAGCCGGCAGTAGTAGCCTTATATTAGTGCTAGGTGTGACTCGCAGTATTTCTTCCAACTCCCTACTAATGTATCTGAGCCGGCAGTAGCAGCCTTATATTAGTGCTTCGTGTGACTCGCAGTATTCCTTCCAACTCCCTACTAATGTATCTGAGCCGGCAGTAGTAGCCTTATATTAGTGCTTGCTGTGTCTCGCAGTATTCCTTTCAACTCCCTACTAATGTATCTGAGCCGGCAGTAGCAGCCTTATATTAGTGCTTGGTGTGTCTCGCCGTATT